>NC_141022.1:55467500-55785000 GCF_052040795.2 Danio rerio | reverse complement strand
ATCAACGTGTCTCACAGCTTGGCACTGGCAGGTCTGCCTTGCCTTCGGAAAGCACGCGCAGTCATGAATAGTTACGAAGCCGGCTCTTCTCTTAAGATAAGAAAACTCCACTATGAACAATAATGAGAACAATAATACGTCACCAATTTGGACCCCCTTCAAAAATCATTTTAACCCCGGAAGCTGAAATTAGCTGACAAAAGCTCCAAATTATCCAGTTTTCCCACAATTACAGCTAACAGGAGCTAACATTGTCTTAACTGATGCTCAACACACACAAATGTGTTAAACTCTCAAAAGTACTCGAGGGTTTCATGAACCTTTAAACCTCATAATAACGTAGAAAATGAGGATAATAAATGCAAAAAGGTCTATATTTTAAGAAAAAAAAAAGAACCACCTCTTTCACCAGGCTGGCTACAGGTATGTCCGACAATTCAATTCACCTATACAGCATGTCTTTGAACAATGGAGAAAGGAGGAAACCCACGCCAACAAAGAGACATGCAAACTCCACACAGAAATGCCAACTGACCCAGCCGGGACTCAAACCAGTGACCTTCCTGCTGTAAGGCCCCCATAATGCAATTTAAAAGCATAAACAAAAGGGGGAAATGAAAACATAATCACAAAATACTGAAAACTCTTAATTTACGGATATTCTTTGCAGTGTGTGTTCTGGCTTGTCAGCAGCATGAATATCCATCTATTATCAACCACGGCACATTTCATCCTCAATAAATGTTGCTGCAGCAGCTCTGGCGCTCGGCCGATCTGCTCTCCTGTCGCCGAGGATCAGCGCTGTTTAGCCGGATGTGTGAGTGACACCGCCCGAGCTGACTTTCTCTCTCTCTGTCTGTACAAACAATGAGGGATTTGGTTGGGAATTCCAGTCGCAGGAAAGATGGACCTGCAGTGATGAACTTTGGCCTAAAGCCACAACATTCCCACACTAGTCCTGATGCTCGCAGAGTGTACTTTTACAGTCTTTCCTTTTCCGCAGATTGGTGACTCAAAATAAACTTTTTTTTAAACTTTATTACACAATGACATTGTATAATCTAAGAAAATGAATCCATAGTTTAAGGTGGGTTTCACACCTGAACAGAATAGTCCATCTGATTAGCAACTGTTGAAAAATTACATTAGGCTATGTGCTAATTTCAAGAGGCAAAGTGGTTTAATTTATAAATCAACTTTTAACAGTTTTGTCTGTTATCCTTGATGAAAAACCCAGCATATTCTGATGAGGGTATGTTTTGATGACGTATGCTAATCTTGCTGGTTTCATTGCTGGTCTAAATGCTGGTTTCAATGCTGGTCTTGCTGAAATCTGGTCTAAATCCTGGTCTTGCTGCTTTCAATGCAGTTCTCGTTGCTGGTATTCACTAGGATTGAAACCAGCAAGACCAGCATCAAAGAGATTTAAAATCAGTTAGCATCAAATTCAATCTGATGTCCAAAATCATTTTTCATGAGAGTCAATGAGAGTTGTTTCTTTCACTGAAACCAGTGACCCCTGAATTGTATAAACCACTGAAAACCAGCTGGCACTGAATTCTGACTGATATCCAAAACCATTTAGCACTGACTTCTGTCTGATAGCTTAAATCAGTTCAGCCTGATATCCAAAAACAAGTTAGCATTGAGTTGTATGATACCCAAACCAATTAGCATTAAGTTGTGTGATATCCAAACCAGTTAGCATTGAGTTGTATGATACCCAAACCAATTAGCATTGAGTTGTGTGATATCCAAACCAGTAAGCATTGAGTTGTGTGATATCCAAACCAGTTAGCATTGAGTTGTGTGATATCCAAACCAGTTAGCATTAAGTTGTGTGATATCCAAAACCAGTTAGCATTGAGTTGTGTGATATCCAAACCATTTAGCATTGAGTTGTGTGATATCCAAACCAGTTAGCATTGAGTTGTGTGATATCCAATCCAGTTAGCATTGAGTTGTGTGATATCCAAACCAGTTAGCATTGAGTTGTGTGAAATCTGAAACCAGTTAGCATTGAGTTGTGTGAAATCTGAAACCAGTTAGCATTGAGTTGTGTGAAATCTGAAACCAGTTAGCATTGAGTTGTCTGATATCCAAATTCAATTAGCATAGAGTTGTCTTCTCCAAAACAAGTTGGCATCAATTTGCCTGATATTCTATCCAAAAACCATTTAGCATTGAGTTGTGTGATATCCAAACCAGTTAGCATTGAGTTGTGTAAAATCTGAAACCCTTTAGCATTGAGTTGTCTGATATCTAAACCAGGTAGCATTGAGTTGTATGATATCCAAACCAATTAGCATTGAGTTGTGTGATATCTAAATCAATTAGCATTGAGTTGCCTGATTTCCCTAACCAGTTAGCACTGAGTTGTCTGATATCCAAAACCAATTAGCATTTTGTTGATATCCAAACCAGTAAGCGTTGAATTGTGTAATATCCCAAAACAGTTAGCATTGAGTTGTGTGAAATCCAAACTAGTAAGCATTGTGTTGTCTAATATCCAAAACCAGTTAGCACTGAGTAGTCCGATTTTCAAACTCAGTTAGCATTGAGTTGTATGATATTCAAAACCAGTTAGCCTTGTATAACCTTGTATGCCATGATTTTGCGCAGTACGATGCGATACTGGATTAAAATCTGTTGTTGATACTGGAACATCATTTTTGTTTGGAAATGTAATCCATATCTATTCCCCACCCCTAAACCCAAACACAACTGTAAATTATTCCCAAAATCAGAGGGGAATAATAGTTGGATAACAATCATGTAGATGTGCATAAACAGTAGCGCCCAATTCACACAGGGCTTCAGAGTCCACACTTCACCGAGGGCATGTCGGAAGTTGGGCCTGACGTAATCATCATAGCAGCGTCAGCCAATGAAATTAGTCAGCAATCTGCTACTGTCTGAGCTGGAGTGTTGCATATAGCGATCTGATTTTCTGACACTTCTGTTGGCGCTTGAAAAGCTGGGAAAATCCCAACTTTTGCAGCGAGCAACGCCACTAAGGTGGCGCAGACAGATGCACAATTAAGTTCGGCAACGCCTGATGTCACCCATTCAAGTGAAAGGGAAGTGTTGACACTGATGCTCCATGTGAATGAGGCATAAGCCTAAACTTAACATAAACGTTAAATGGATCCCTTAATTCTGATTGGCTGATTGGAATGTTGTTCCAGGATCAACATAGATGTTAATCCAGCAACATGCCCTACTTGGTGAAATCAGGTTGGCGTATCCAAAATCAGAAAGCATTGAATTGTGTAATATCCAGTTAGCATTGAGTTGCCAGATATCTCAAACCAGTTAGCATTGAGTTAGCATTGATTTGTCAAGCATTGAAAATCAGTTAGCACAGAACTCAGTCTGACTTCCAAAATCAGCATCACTGGGTTCTGTCTGATATCTAAAACTGGTTACAGAAGTATTGAGTAATGATAGCCATTGAAAACCAGTAAGCTTTGGATTTTTAATATACAAAACCAGTTAGCATTGAGTTGCCTGATATCCAAAACCAGTTAGCATTGAGTTGCCTCATATCCAAAACCAGTTAGCATTGAGTTGTCTGATATCCAAAACCAGTTAGCATTGAGTTGCCTTATATCCAAAACCAGTTAGCATTGAGTTGCCTCATATCCAAAACCAGTTAGCATTGAGTTGCCTTATATCCAAAACCAGCTAGCATTGAGTTGCCTTATATCCAAAACCAGTTAGCATTGAGTTGCCTGATATCCAAAACCAGTTAGCATTGAGTTGCCTCATATCCAAAACCAGTTAGCAATAGCATTGAGTTGCCTGATATCCAAAACCAGTTAGCATTTAGTTGCCTCATATTCAAAAACAGTTAGCATTGAGTTGCCTGATATCCAAAACGCATGTCATGTTTTTAAAGCAAACCCAACCATAACTGTAAATTATTCCCAATATCAGAGGGGAATAATAGTTGGATAACAATCATGTATAAGTGCATAAACCTAACCTAATCCATGTGAATGGGCGTAAACCTAAACTTAACATAAACCCTAAATGGATCCCACAATTCTGATTGACTGATTCGAATATTTGTCCAGGATCCACATAGATGTTTATCCAGCAACATGTCCTACTTGGTGAAATCAGGTTAGCGTATCCAAAACCAGTAAGCTTTGAATTGTGTAATATCCAATACCAGTTAGCAATGAGTTGCCTGATATCCCAAACCAGTTAGCATTGAGTTAGCATGGATTTCTCAGTCTGACCTCCAAAACCAGCATCACTGGGTTCTGTCTGATATCTAAAACTGGTTACAGTAGTATTGAGCAATGATAGCCATTGAAAACCAGCTTTGGATTTTGTCTTATTTACAAAGCCAGTTAGCAAAACCAGTTAAGAATTAAGTTAGACAGTGAAAACCAGATAGCTCTGACTTACAAACCTGCTGACATACAATTCTTACAAAACTACAGAGGAACCTGAAACCCAGCACAGAATAAAACCCAGGTGACAACAGGAACACACAACAATAAACAGAAAAATTGTTCATATTAAGTTAAACAATTTAAAGTCCAAGAAGTATCAAACCCTGCTGAAAAAAACTGCTTAAACCAGCCTAGGCTGGTTGGCTGGTTTTAGCTGGTCGACCAGGCTGGTTTTAGAGGGGTTTTGGCCACTTCCAGGCTGGTTTCCAGCCATTTCCAGCCTGGTCTTAGCTGGTCAGGCTGGGAGATGACCAGCTAAAACCAGCTTGACCAGCCTAGCTAAGCTGGGAGTCTAGCCAAAACCAGCTATATCCAGCTTAAACTAGGCTGGTCAAGCTGGTTTTAGCTGGATTTGGCTGGTAATTTTCCAGCCTGACCAGCTAAGACCAGGCTGGAAATGGCTGGAAACCAGCCTGGAAATGGCCAAAACCTCTCTAAAACCAGGCTGGTCAACCACTAGGCTGGTTTAAGCTGGATTTTTCAGCAGAGTGATGTAACCCAGCCATGTCAAAACTCGTTCCTGGAGGGCCGGTGTCCAGCAAAGTTTAGTTTTAACCCCAATCAGACACACCTGGGCTAGCTAACCAAGCTCTAACTAGGCTTTCTAGAAACATCCTTCCAGGTGTGTTGAGGCAAGTTGGAGCTAAAATCTGCAGGACTCCGGCCCTCCAGGACAGAGTTTGGACACCCCTGATATAACCAGTCCAGCAAAGCAAATGTTTTGTGCTGTCAGGAACTATTTGTAATGCATTAAAACAGGCTTGAGGGTTTTCAATCTCTAATGTCCAATACTTAAAGTCTTAACACTTGAAACCAAATATCCAGAATACAAAACTAACACAAAACATTCATTCATTCATGCTTACTCCCTTATTTATCAGGGCTCGCCACAGTGGAATGAACTGCCAACTATTCTGGCATACATTTTCACAGTGGTTGCCCTTATAGCCACAGCCCAGTACTGGGAAACTATATCACAATACAAATAGACATTAACAGTAAAACATTTCTGTCTTATCTTAGAAATGATATTAGCCAAGTTTCCATGTAACAAGTGCAATTTTCCCATCTGGCAAGTTTTTTCCGCTTGCAGTTTGGCTTTGTGAGAGGCGTCGCTTGGAAATGACCCGCGTGGTGTCCTTGGTGAGGTACTGTATGATAAAAAATAATAATAAAAGGCTGAGAAAAAGTGAACTGCTACATTAGCGTTGATCAGAGCAACACACTCTTGAATCTGCCCATTAAAAAATACAAACCAGCCACAAGGCCTGAAATAGGAAGAACAAACTGTTCAAATACGTCATCTGAAAACAAAACAGATCAAACAAAGTTGTCCGTTTGCCAAAGAAAACCTTCTAAAAAAGTTTGCTCAGACAGGCCAACACCTTTGAGCTCCCATTGGTTGGTTTGGATTACGCAATAAGTACAGTATGAGGCTTCTTTAAAGTGAAAATCATCTACTTATCCAGTCCATTGAGGTCTGATGCAGGTAAAACATGACTGCAGAGTACTTAAGGTAAAATTCCAATCAACACCAGCACTGTTTTTGTGTTGAATACTGTAAATAAAGTACTGAATAAATAAATGTGTTGTGAGGTTGTGCGAACATATTCATATGTCTTTCATCAGCTGCTTTCTATGGCAAGCCTAATAACATTTAATATGTAACATGATCAAACCTACTGAATATCCTGTCTTTTACTAGTACATTCATTAGGTACTAGGGGTGTAACAGATTACGGTTGATCCGTGATTTATACAGATCATAACCCACAGTTCGGAGTGCACGTGACCCGCAGATTAATACTTTTTTTGTACTTGTAGGTTAATCCTAAATTTGTATTGATTGCAAAAATAAATCACTTTTTGCGTCATTAAAATTACATACAGTTGAAGGTAGAATTATTAGCCCCCCTTTTTTAAATTTTTCCCAAATGATAATTAACAGCAAGGAAATTTTCACAGTATGTCTGATAATATTTTTTCTTCTGGAGAAAGTCTTGTTTGTTTTATTTTGGCTAGAATGAAAGCCTAATAAAAGTTTTAATTTTTAAACACCATTTTAAGGACAAAATTATTAGGCCCTTTAAGCTATTTTTTTGTTCGAAAGTCTACAGAACAAACCATCATTATACAATATTCTATAGTTACCCTAATTAACCTAGTTAAACCTTAAATGTCACTTTAAGCTGCATAGAAGTTTCCTGAAAAACATCTGGTCAAATATTATTTACTGTCATCATGCCAAAGATAAAATAAATCAGTTATTAGAAATTAGGTTTTAAAACTATTATGTTTAAAAATGTGTTGAAAAAAATATTCTCTCCGTTAAACAGAAATGATGACGGAAGAAGTTGTGGTGCGTTATTCAGGATGTGGTGGGTTCCTTAGGTTATTAAAGGTGTTTTCTGTCACTACTTGCTTAGCCTGCATTAATGCGTTCAGTGTAAGCTGCACAATTAATCATTAAAAGATCAGGATCCCAACACCCACGCAACGTAAATTATAAATGATGGTGACTTGCACATGTTTATTAATCTATTCAATCGCTGCACTCAAATCTATTAGAAAAACACAAAAATCTAGAAAGAGATTCAGTCTTTAGTCTTTTGAGTTAGTTATGAACTTACAAACAGTCAAATAACACAAAAGTACTGGAAGAACACTTTATAATTTGGATAAAACCACTGATGTTTATGGTAAAGATTAAAATCACCGTCATATGCATGTAACTTGACGCTCAAAAATGAAAGTTGTGGGCAGCAATTACATTATTTGACCAATAGGTGGCGACAACCAGCCATTACAAATATGTTACTGAATAATTCTTCAAGAATTATACATCTAGCAATGAAACATAAAGTTTTATGAGTGAATAACTGCATCATTTACTGAAAATGAGACTAAAGATAAATATGGGTTGTACAAATGATACTGTTAGATTTCTGCATTTAGCGTTGTCAGCAACAGTATAGTAACAGTGAATTATTCACAGTACTGAATATTTTACAATTTATTTTTATTCAGCTGATTATTTCTTAATTTTATTATTAATACAATTACAGGATCTAAGTTCTGTTTGTCAAATCCAAAAGTGTCTTGCAGTACTGCTTCTGTAATAAATGGAAAGCAAATGACATTTGTCTCCACCAGGCACGTGCACACATAGGGCTCAACCTGTGCAGTGCACATGCCCTTTTTAGTCTTGGATAGAAAGTGCGCTTCCAAAATGATCAAAAGTGCCCCTGCGATGCGGCACACCTTCGGTCCCGCCCTTCAGTAGGCGCGCAACAACACAGCTGATCAGTACTCGCGCAATAACACCGCTCTTCAGTACGCGCGCATCCACTCTGCAGATCTGCAGAGCCATCTTCCAAAAATTTATCCTGCACATGCCCTTTGGACGATCTCTGCACCGGCCTGGTCTCCACCCCTTTTTGGCTGATCCGAAAAATGATCCCATCCGTGACTACAAAAACAAGAATCGTGAGATTTGTGATCCATTACACCACTATTACTGTAGATACTTGTTCACTAGAATGTATCCGTTAAATACTGCACTGTATGACCAATATGTAATGACAACATCTTTCGGTTAGTTATAACTTATAAAACTAAGCTACAATCATGTTTATAAGTTTTTAACATTAAGAAATTTAACCAAGGTTAGTTTTCATCAAAAGCCAAAAGAATCATAACAACTTGTGTAAAATGGGCATCTAATGTCACCTTTAAAGGTCACATTTCCTCCCCTTGATTAAAACATAGCTCCTTCCCTTCAATAGCGTTTTGTTTTTATCACAGCTCTGCCACTAGCTATGTTTCCATTCAAAAATGCGAATGAAGTGTTTGCGCAAAACTGGATTATCGCATAAAAGACGTGCAAATAAAGCAACGTTTCCATCCAAGAAGTCAAAGCGAACTAAATCGTCACTTCCTAATTTACTTGCTTCAACAGTAAATATCAACAGTAACAACAGAATTTGCTGCGGTAGGAGAAGCTGTGTATGTGTTTTATTCATCTAATAAATAACTTACGCCTCAGAAGACAATTCTGAAACACAGTGAACGCGTGGTGGCGTTTAAAGTGTGTCAGACGCGAACCACAGACGCTCCTGATTCTGGAGGTCATTAATAATATTAATAACACTAATACTGAAATGGTTAAGGTGTTTTAGAATGACCCAAACAACTTTTCAGATGTTCTACATTGTGCTCAGCCGGCTGGTTTTTCCATTTACGAACATTTTCATCATCACATGATCTCTTATATCAAAATCACATGACCTTTTTTTAATGCGCATACTGGAATTTGTGCGGTAAAACTGTTTCCATTGCAGTTTATACGCATCTTTTCTTAACGAATAAAAAGTTTATCCTACTCAGTTATGCGCATACGTTTTTGAATTCGCCTTTTCAAAATTTATGCGCATCATGGCGTTTCCATCAACCACTTTTTTATGCGCATAAAAATAGATAGATGGAAACATAGCTAGCGAGAGTGGTTGAGCTCAAGCACATCAGATGAAAGGCAAATGAGTTGCATCTTGAAGGGGGCGGGGCATGTCAGATACTAGAGAGGATTTGATTGGTCAGAAGATTGAATGAGAAACTAAAGTTTAGCCCCTTGTATGTGTGAACAGGCCCTTTTTGAAAATATCGGTAAATTCGTTCTGGCTATTTTCCGGAAAAATAAGTTGTAACATTACCGGTAATTTGCCGGAATGCTGCGCTGTGTGAACGCAGAAAGAAGATTGCCAGAAAGAGCACACACACGTCTAGAACGTTCTGACGTTAGACGTCTACTTTAGCCAATCAGAGCAGTCAGACGTATTCCCGCTCACGTAGTTCAAGAAAATAAAAGGCTTTGAATATTTATCCAGATACCTTTAGCTGCTAGATGTTAGTCAGATAACGATTATATGTTCTTTCTTAATGTCAACTGTTTAAATAATTATCGATAATATGCTTATGATAAGTCATTGTTTGTTTACCTTTGAGCATTGCTTCCTTCAGTTGCTTGACGCGTCAAGTGTGCCCGTGAAGCAGCCCGTGAGCACCAGCACACACACATTTCGACAGGCGAAAGTGTTCCTATATATTTTCACCGAAGTTGTTCAGATTACTGATCCATCCACAGAGTTTGTAATGTAGTCAAATGTTTACAAATACAAGCGTAGCAGTTTAGAGCAAATTTCTGGTTAATGATGTCAGAATTTACCGGTATTTTGGAATGGATGTGTGAACGATTTTTTCGGAAAAATTCCGTAAAGTCCTCGCCTGTGTGAACAGCGCTTTTTTGAAATTACCGGTAAAGTCGTTCCATAAATTTTCCAGATATTTAACGGTATTACTGTGTGAAAGGGGTTTATGAGGTGATGTGGATAAAAAGTAAGCGAAAGTGACAGACAAGCTTTGCAAGTTCATATCTTCCAAATGTGAGTTTTGTCACTGTTATGTACCACACTAGCTTATCGATTTACTAACTGATACTAACAATATTAAGTCACTTTATTTTTAATTTAACGTTAAATCAGCTTGCCATATTCAGCTTGCCAAATGTTTCTTGCATGTTTCTTTTGTTATTGAGAGCAAAGCTTGCAACACATATTATTGACATATTCTTCTAATCTCCATCCTCAGCATGTTTGCTAACCACTGCAGATTTTAAACCTCAGTTTACCCCAAACAAATAGCCCAAAATAGCTTCGCCATAAGTATATTGGGGCCTTCATGTGCTCATGTGTATCTGTGGATCTGAAAGCACACAGAGATGGTGTTTGATACGAGAGCTTATGTTTTCCCTGCTGGTCAAAGTCACATAGAGCCTATTGCTGTTGTTTTTACGGCGAGATAAACTACGTGCTGGTATCATCCGATAAAACCTGCAGAGACTGCGGAAGCTCATGCGGCTCCAGAATCCGGTACGGATCCACAATAGTCACGAATGGCACATAACTCTGCGAAACATGCAAGTAGCCGCATAAATCTGCATGACTGCTGCATAAATGTGCATGACTGTTTTGATGATCCAGGAGCGACTCAAACAGGAGATCGGTGGGGTCTTCTTGTTTATATTCCGCAGGAAGGATCGGGTTTGAATTGCTGTAGCTCTGGTTCTGGAAAAATGTTGGGAATGTTTTTTGGAGTTTGGGCTCCAGGTATGTTATTTCGGGGGAGATGTTGTAGGTGTTGGATTGGGTATTTTTGTTGTCATGGTGGATAATAGTGTGGTAGGGGAACACCTGGACCGGGACAAAGTCTTTTTCACTGTAGCCCTGATCAAGAGACACGATGAAGCTCATGGAGGAGGTCTGGAACATATGCTGGTGAACATATAAGAGAAAACTGAATGAATCTCAATATCAACACACTATATACATGCAAAAATATAAATATTATTAAATTGTATTGCATTATATTGCATTATATTATATTGTATTATATTATATTATATTATATTATATTATATCAAATATTTGTCAGAATGCAAATAATACATAATTAACTAGTAGTGCTAGAATTATTACTGTAAACATCATACTATTATTATTATTAATTACATTTAACATGAATAACAATTTAACCATGTTACAACATTTTACACAATACTTTTACTTTTATTGTATTATATTATATGAGATATTTGGCATAATGCAAACAATTAGATAAGTATCAGTACTCATATTATTATTGTAATTGTCATTCTATTACTATTAATAATTATATTTAACATTAATACAATTTTTACACAATACTTTTATAAATAATAATCTTTTCACATATTGCATTATATTATATGAACCATTTGGCCTAATGCAAATAATTATATAATTAATTAATTAATAGAACTAGAATTATTATTGTAATGATCATTCTATTGCTATTAGAAATATTTACACTTAACATTAATACTATTTTTACACATTATTAATTTTTTTACACAATATATTTATCAATTATAATCCATTTGCATATTGCATAAGGCAAATAATTACATTACATTACAGAACAATTATTATTGTATTTATCATTAATATAATTGTAATAATATATAACAATAATAATAATACATTTACACAAAGCATTTATTAATAATACATTTGCATATTTGCTACACAATCCAAATAAGTGCACAACTCATTAATAGCAGTAGGATTATTATTGTAATTATCATTATATTATTAATAATAAATTTTTACAATAAATATTAATAATAATTATTTACTCAATACATTTGTTATTAATAACACATGAAGTAAATAATTACATAATTCATTATTAGTAGAATTATTATAATAGACATTATCATCATATTGTTAATAATAATAATATTTATTTTACACAATACATTTATTAATGATAATACATTTCCAAATTTATGATGCATTATGCAAACAATTACTTCATTAACAGCAGTAGAATTATAATAGTAATCATTAATTCTAAATAATATAATAATAATATTTTTATAATACATTTTTATACTACCCATTAATTATTAATACATTTACAGATTTTAAATGTAATTATAAATACACATAATATGATAAATGATTATAAATTTTTATTGTCTTTATTAATATACTAGGGCATGTAAGTCACTACAAAAGTGTTTGCTAAATGCATTTTATCTAAATATATAATATAAAAATAATAATATTCAGATCACAAGTGATATTTTTCAGCATTTTAATTTGTTTTCATTACTGTTATTATATTATACAGGCATGTCTGTTCTTTTTTTTGATACTGTCGTCCACTTTACTGTTTATAGATTATGAGATGTACAAACTTCCTCGTGACAACATGTGGATTTTATCAGAATGAACGCTCATTGTTTTCATACCTGAGATGGTTTGCTCTTAGACCAGGTAGACAGACTGCTTTTTGAAGGGTCTGGTACAGTCGGACACAAACACTGTTTAATCCTACAAAACATAAGCATAGTAAGTACACAGCACACTAATGTTGTCAAATTATAGATCGTCATCTTGGAATTATAAGGTTCTATCTGACATTTTCGTCATTATTGAGTTATTGACATGTTCTTATTAAATTACAACTTATTTACATTATGGGATGTTTTTTATAGGTTGTTTACATTTTAAGACTTGTTATTTAAAAAACAAATGCTACACGCATGCTGTTTGCTATATGGAATGCAAAAACTTTAAAGCTCAATATCTCTCTATTTTAAATAATTAGTAAAAATTTTAATAGTTTATACAAAGAATTATTAGAATTTTTTTTTTCTTTTTTTAAATATTTCCTGAAGGATGCTTAACAGAGATTTTCACAGTATGTCTAATATTATTTTTTCTTCTGGATTAAGTCTTATTTGTTTTATTTCGGCTAGAATAAAAGCAGTTACACATTTTTTTAATCACCATTTTAAGGACAAAATTAGTAGCCCCTTTAAGCTAAATTTTTTTCTCAACTGTCTACAGAACAAATCTACTCAACATCGTTACACAATAACTTGCCTAATTACCTTAACCTGCCTAGTTAACCTAATTAACCTAGTTAAGCCTTTAAATGTCACTTTAAGCTGCATAGAAGTGTCTTGAAAAATGTCTAGTCAAATATTATTTACTCTCATCATGGCAAAAATAAAATAAATCAGTTATTAGAAACGAGTTTTTAAAACATTATGCTTAGAAAAGGGTTGAAGAAATCTTCTCTCTGTTAAACAGAAATTAGGGAAAAAAATAAACAGGGGAGCAAATAATTCTGACCTCAACTGTATATATATGTATATGTATATATATATATATATATATATATATATATATATATATATATATATATATATCCAACCCCAAATCAGAAAACATTGCAACACTATGGAAAATGCAAATGAAAAAAGTAGTGATTTCTAAATTTACTGTGACTTGTATTTCATTGCAGACAATACAACAAGCCTTATTTAATGTGTTTCTCATGATTATTATTGTTTTTTGTTTTTGTTTTTCAATTTTGGTTCTTGCAACACATTTCAAAAAAGTTGGAACAGTAAAGCATTTAAGACTTTGTAATGTTGTGTTCCTTTTCACAACACTTAAAAAACATTTAGGGACTGAAGACACCAAGTGATGAAGTGTTTCAGGTGTAATTTTGTCCCATTCTTGTTGTAAACAAGTCTTAAGGTGGGCAACAGTTTGGGCTCTTCATTGTCGCATTTTGTGCTTCAAAATGCGCCACACATTCTCTATTGGAGACAGGTCAGGACGGCAGGCAGGCCAGTCAAGTACCTGTGTCCTCTTCCTCCTCAGCCAGGACTTTGTAATATGTGCAGAATGTGGTTTTGTATTGTCTTGTTGAAATATGCTTGGGCATCCCTGGAAAAGAAAGCAGCATATTGTGCTCCAAATCTCCATGTACTTTTCAGCATTAATGGTGCAATCACAGAAGTGTAAGGGTGCTTTCACACCTACACTTTTGTTTCGGAACGTATCTCGATTGCCCAGTTAGCGCGGTTCGATTGGCATATGTGAACAGGGCAATCGCGCTCTGTTCCGCGCCAAAGTAATCGCTCCGAGATCGCTTGAATGAGGTGGTCTCGGCTCGATTGAAACGAACCCTGGAGCGGTTCGATTGCAGTGAGAAAGCGATCCGATCTGAGCGCGGTTATATCACAGTGTTTTATGGATATGTAATAGGCTTACGGCTATATGAAGAGAGAATTATGAGTAGGGCGGGAAGTTTCGCGAGTCTCCGGATGCCCGCAAACGAGTGATGATCTCCCCGTAATCTCGCGTCTCCCTCCCGGTCCTAGGCATCGTCGCGCACCCTTCTCACCCCTCCCCACCGCGTCTCTTCTCAGACACGTCACGCGCGCGCACCCTGTCAATCACCACCAAACCACCAACTCTCCTGACAGCTGAGCGGGACGCTGCAAAAAAAACCCTGACACTCTGACCAATGTGAGGAGAGTTTACTCGCACGGGACTTGTTTTAGCTCTTTTGGTCCGATTAGAAACTTTGCAGTGTGAAAGCGAACCGCTCCAAGAGCAAAGAGCAACAATGTAACATTTGTAATCTCTGTTTCGGAACAACTGAATCGATTCACAGGTGTGAAAGCACCCTAAGTTACTTTTGCCTCTGACACAACCCTGACAGACCCTGGCTTTTGTACTTGTTGCTGGTAACGTCTGGAGCACACAGCGTCCATTTCCCCCCCCCCAAAATACCTGAAATACTGATTCATCTGACCACAATACATGTTTCCACTTTATGATGGTCCATCCCAGATGCTTCCGAGCCCAGATAAGTCGACAGCACTTCTGGACACTGTTAACATAGGGCTTCCTTTTGGTACAGTACAGTTTTAACTGGCATTTGTGGATGTAACTACGTATTGTGGTACTTAAAGGTTTGCCAAAATAGTCCTGTGTCCATGTGGTGATATCGCTTAAAGATGTTTGAGGATTCTTGATGCAGTGCCGCATGAGAGATCGAAGATCACAGGTCTTCAGATTAGGCTTGTACCTTTGTCCTTTATGCGCTGAAATTCCTTCAGAATCCTTGAACCTTTTGAAGCTGAAATATCCAAATGTCTTCCTATCTGTCTTTGAGGAACATTGTTTTTAAACATTTCAATAATTTTCTCACATATTTGTTGGTGATCATCGGCCCATTTTGGCTCATAAAGGACTAGACCTGTTTTGGATGCTGCTTTTGTACCATAATTACAATCACCTGCTTACATCACTAGTTTCAAATCAAGTCAGTATATAACCAAATTACCTGATCACTGGCCATAAACTGCTCCTGTCCCAACTTTTTTTCGAATGTGTAGCAGGTCTGAATGACAGGAAAGGATGCATATTTACAAATGACAGGAAGTTGACCAAACATAACATGAAATTTTGCCTGTTTATATTGTCTGCAATGAAATTTCTTTCATGAATTTTTTATTTGTGTTTTCCATACTGTCTCAACTTATTTTTAAAAAAATTTGGGAAAACATAATACAAAGTAAAAATGAAAAATAAAAGTTTGTCATGTTTTCCTGATTGATAAATGCTGATTTAAAAGTCTGATTTCTTTTAGCTTGGCTGGAATAATAGCAGTTTTATTTCTTTATTTTCTTAAATAACTATTTTAAAGGTCAATATTATTAGCCCCCCTAAGAATTGACTTGCCTAAAAAACCCAGTTGACCCTTTAAATTGTAATATAATCGGAACACTAGTATCTTAAAAAATAATGGATGAAATATTAAAAGAAATTAGTTATTATAAACAAAAGAAAGTTGTTAATAAAACTATTATGTTTAAAACGTTGTTTAAGAAATATTCTCTCAGTTATTCTCTCAATTAAACAGTAAACAGTTCTCTCTTTGCTAAATAATTACAATTTCAAAGGAGGGTGAATCATTTTGTCTTCAATTTTATATTGCCGTTAGAGCCATATAACAAAAATAATGATAATAATAATAATATTTATTATTATTATAATAATAATAATAATAATAATAATAATAATAATAATAATAAAAATAATAATAATATCAGACAAGTGCTGGGTGTCACGGTGGCGCAGTGGTTAGGATGATCGCCTCACAGCAAGAAGGTGGCTGGTTTGAGTCCCGGCTGGGTCAGTTAACATTTCTGTGTGGAGTTTGCATGTTCTCCCAGTGTTGGCATGGGTTTCCTCCGGGTGCTCCGGTTTCCCCAAAGTCAAAAGACATGCGCTGTAGGTGAATTCAATAAGCTAAATTGTCCATAGTGTATGTGTGTGAATGACGTATGAGTGTTTCCCAGTGTTGGGTTGTGGCTGGAAGGGCATCCGCTGCGTGAAACATGTGCTGGATAAGTTGGCGGTTTATTCTACTGTGGTGACCCTTGAATAATAAAGAGACTAAACCAAAAAGAAAATGAATGAATGTATTGAGCTCTCTTACTTCACCCTCATGCAGACTGCGATTATCAGTATCAGAAAAGTCAGTAAAAGTGCACACAGCAGAATGGGAATCACTTGTACATCCTCAAGCCCTGTGAACAGAACACACACGCACGTTTAAAGATAACATTGTGTTTATACGGGGCATGAATATATCAGAAAGTCAAGTGCAGTTGTTTTACCCACTGCCACCATCTGCCATGGTCCGACAGCGCCACCTGCTGCAGTGTGAGCTTTTACACTGATATTATACACTCCTGCTGTCAGACCACCCAGAGACATCTGACAAACACCAGCGTCCACCTGCTCACCTACACACACACATACACACACACACACACACACACACACACACACACACACACACACACACACACACACACACACAATTGAAGACTACATTATTAACCCTGCTTTGAAATTTGAATTATTTTTCAAAAATTTTACAAAGTGTTATTTATTTAACAGAACAAGGAGATTTTTCCATGTATTTCCTATAACATATTACTATTTCATTCTATTCTATTTAATTCCGTTCTATTCTTTTGTTTTATTCTATTTTATTCTATTCTATTCCAGTCTATTCTGTTTCATTCCATTATATTCTGTTGTATTCTATTTCATTCTATTCTATACTATTTCATTTAATTTATTCTATTCAATTCTTTTTTTATTCCATTCTAAGGGAATAAAACTATATTCTATTCTAGTCTATTTCATTCTATTCTATTGTTTTATTGTATTGTATTCTACTTCATTCTATTCTATTCTGTTTTATTCTATTTTGTTCTGGCTTATTCTATTCTATTTCATTCCATTTTATTATGTTCTGTTTTATTCTATTTTACTATGTTTTATTCTATTTAATTTCATTCTATTCTATTTAATTTCATTCTATTCTATTGTTTTATTATATTCTATTTAATTTCATTCTTTTCTATTGTTTTATTCTATTTTATTTCATTCTATTCTATTCTGTTCTGTCCTATTTCATTCTATTCTATACTATTTCATTTATTTTTTCTATTCTGTTTCGTTCTATTTTATTTAGTTTTGTTCGATTCTATGCTACTCTATTCTTATTTCATTATATTGTATTTCATTCTATTCTCTTTAATTCCATTCTATTGTTTTATTCTATTCTATTTTATTCTATTCTATTCTATTATATTCTATTCTAGTCTGTTCAATTGTATCGCATTCAATCTAAACTAATGAATTCATTCCAAATAGAGCTATTAAAGTCATCTGATCAAATTGAGTTCATATCGCAACATAGACTGCAGAAAATAAAATAACATAACATTCGATTTTTCCAAAATCCTGCAGCTCTACCTTTTGCTATTTGGGTATTTAGCAAAATAAAGCGTCTTATTTTGCATAATGAAGCATCTTACTTTTGTCTTTGCCGTTTATACTCCACAGGACGCTGTAGTGCTGGATGAAGCCGTGGAGTTTCTGTAAAGGAACAGGATCCCATTTGAGAGAAACTGAGCTGCTGGAGATCTTTAGCACTGTCAGCTGTGGGCCAACAGAGGGCGCTGAAACACAACACGTTCAGCAGTCAATTACATCTATAGTGTCTGCCTTTATTTCTCTAGTTCACCACTAAATAAAAATAAAAAAACACCATGTACCCACCCTCATGTGGTTTTAAGCTTTATTGGGTTTCTTATATTTTTGAAAGCAAAAACATATTTTTAAAAATGTTTGAAACTGGTAGACACTGATATTTATAGTAGATAAAATTTTTTTATGTATAATTGGGAAGAAGTTAATAATAATAATAATAATAATAATAATAATAATAATAATAATAATAATAATAATATAAAAACAACAATACATACATTCATACATACATACATATATAGTATACTGTTTTACTATTACTACATGATGCTCAAATCGTACTAATGAGCCCAAAGTGTGCCAAGAAAATATCCCCCACACCATTACACCACCAGCAGCAGCCTGAACCGTTTATACAAGGCAGTATGGATCCATTCTTTCATGTTGTTGATGTCAAATTTTGACCCTACCATCTTAATGTGGCAGCAGAAATCGAGACTCATCAGACCAGGCAACATTTCTCCAATCATCTATTGTCCAATTTTGGTGAGCCTGTGCGAATTGTAGCCTCAGTTTCCTGTTCTTAGTTGACAGGAGTGGCCCCAGTGTGGTCTTCTGCTGCTGTAGCCCATCTGCCCCTAGGTTGGACGTGTTGTGTGTTCAGAAATGCTCTTCTGCAGACCTTGGCTGGAACCAGTCTGGCCATTCTCCTCTGACCTCTGGCATCAACAAGGCATTTGCACCCACAGAACTGCCGCTCACTGGATATTTCCTCTTTTTTGAACCATTCTCTAAAACCCTAGAGATGGTTGTGCGTAAAAACCCCAGTAGATCAGCAGTTTCTGAAATACTCAGACCAGCCCGTCAGGGACTAACAACCATTCCACGTTCAAAGTCACTTAAATCCCCTTTCTTCCCCATTCTGATGTTTGGTTTGAACTGCAGCAGATCGTCTTGACCATGTCAACATGCCTAAATGCATTGAGTTGCCGCCATGTGATTGCCTGATTAGAAATTTGTGTTAGCGAGCAGGTGGATAGGTGTACCTAATAAAGTGGCCGGTGATTGTACGCAAATGTTATTATTATCTATATTATATTTTTGAAAATAATATAAAACAAAATGACAACAGATTTGAAATAAATGCCATACAATAAATATGGTGTATATATATATATAAAAATAGTCAAAAGAAAAAGTTTGGCACCCGGAAAAAAAACGGGATATTTGGAATGGACTAAAAACCTTACATTAACCAACATTCAGGATGAATTAAACCTGGTGTATGATTCTATAAAGATTTCAGCAGCAATCCCACAGTTTCAGTTTGAAAGAAATGCACAATTTCAGAGTAATTTCTGACCTTCTTCCTGTGTGAAAGCGATGGCTGATATTTCACCTCCGGTCCGTCGTCCAAACAGACTCACTACTGACAGATTATATGGCACTCCAGGCAGAAGACCTGAAACACACACACACACACACACACACACACACACACACACACACACACACACACACACACACACACACACACACACACACACACACACACACACACACACACACCATTAACTGAAACTGTTAATGTTTATGTATATATACACAACAGTTCTGTCTGGTTCTCGAATCTGATTGGCTGATAGCCGTGCAATATTCTGCAATTACATAACTCCTACAGCCTCTTCACCTTTGTGTGTTCCTTCACCCACACAGAGTGACAGAAGATCAATAATCTCACTACAGTCTGACAAATATTGCAGCTGTTGGACAACATAATATACTTTTGAGGCTTTTTAGTCGAATATGTAGTTGTTTAGATTGCAACTGTACAGATTACTTATTAGATCAGTGCCTATTTTAGAATATTTATTATTTGGGAGCGTATAAATTCAGTGCGTCAGCATCTATCAGCCTATCATACTGACCAGAGAAAACATGGTTGACGTTCCGCCACAAGATGGTGACAGAGACCGCATAATAAGCCCTAAGAGGAGAAGAGATTGGCATACTTTCAAACTACAGCTGATTAAAACATTATTAAACTGCTAAGTGACATTTTAAGTTAATCTCTCTTTGTTGTAGTGCTGTATTTATAACATAGTATTGTAGTGTCTTGATTATGAGATGAGACCTGCATATTAGGAATGTATGTATTCTGTGTATAACCCAAAGTTACTTTTTGGTCGGCCATCTCATCTGTTTGTTTCTAATAAGTCTCCTGTTTTCGTTTTTGCAGACTAGTTCAGCAAAAAGAAAGGAAGAAGAAATGCCCGCATGTGTTTAGCGTTTTTCCTTAGCACAATCACAACAGTGATCTGCTACTGTTTGAGTTGCTTTGGCTTTTTCTGGGTAATTATTGTGATATGCAAATTGCAACAGAGAAATACTGGGAAATCTCTGTAGACTCATATAGACTGATATTTCATGCTGTTCAGCCTTATAATCCAAAAATCTGAGCAAAATCAGCTGTTTTGTCGTCACTTTAGACATTATACTAGAGACTCATTCAAATACTAGCTCTAGAGTGATGTTAGTGAATACGCAACGGTTTCTGCTGCTTATATATATATATATATATATATATATATATATATATATATATATATATATATATATATGGGCGACGCAGTGGCACAGTAGGTACTGCTGACGCCTCACAGCAAGAAAGTCGCTGATTCGAGCCTTATATATACATATATATATATAAGGCTCGAACCAGCAACTTTCTTGCTTGTGTGTGTGTGTATATATGTATATATATGTATATATATATATATATATATATATATATATATATATATATATATATATATATATATATATATATATATATATATATATATATACATACATACATACATACATACATACATACATACATACATACATATATATATACATAATGTAGCGAGCCATGTAATACCACGTCGCCCTGGGCACAAATCCACACCAGCTGGATCTCTCATCAACCTCGGATCGCTCACAGCTGGACCTCATCAGCCAGGGAGAGATATAAGCCAGCCCCACACAGAAGGAAGTGAGCTTCATTTGACATGACTCCCTGCGCTAACGCTTGTCTCTCTCTGTCTCTCCCACAGCCGAGTCCAGCTCGTGACCGATCCAACACTCTACTTCTCACCAGCCTTCACCATCTCCCCGGAGCACTTGAGCACGCACCTTTAAGAAGAGCACTCTTTCACCCCAATATCACTTGTAAATAAAGGCACCCTCCGGGGCATTGTTTGTAACATTATCTACGGTGTTTGTGTTTTCCCTCTGCCTCGCTACAACTGGTGGAGAATGCGGGCATTGCAGAGGGAAAAATTCAGAAGAAACACTCACCATTAAGTAGAAAATAACCGCTGAATTTTTCTCTGTGTTTGTTACAGACAGGCATCCGCTCTCTCTCTCTCCCACGCTTCCTCTTGCTCGGCTGTCAACATCCCGTCGCCATGTCTTTGGAAGAGGTACTGCTCCACCTAGCGGAGATCTCCAGTAAACAGAATTCCATCTCTGAGCAGCTTACAGCCAGACAGGATCGACTGGAACAGCAGCTCCGCCAGGCGGCCAGACACCATCCGACTCCCGAAGTGAGTGCGCATCATCATCTCACTAAACTCAGCGACCTGGATGATATTGACGCTTATTTACATACCTTTGAGGTTATTGCCGAGAGAGAAGGCTGGCCAAAAGAAAACTGGGCGAGAATGTTGGCTCCGTTTCTCACAGGAGAAGCGCAACGAGCATATTTTTCACTAGAGACACCTAAAAATGAAGATTACAAAGCGTTAAAAAAGGAAATATTAGCCAGAATGGGGCTATCCACAATCAGCGCAGCCCAACAGTTTTCCCAGTGGTCTTACGACGAGAAGCAACCAGTGAGAACTCAAGCAGCTCAACTTTCTCGCCTGGGAAGGCTATGGTTATTGGGAGGAGATCCCTCGGCGGTCCAGGTCGCTGAGAAGGTGATCATCGAGAAGATGATGCGTGCGTTACCCCGACGTTTGCGAACACTCACCAGCATGCGAAATCCTGAGTCACTGGCCACCCTGGTGGAGGCGATCGAGCTGGCTGAAGCTCACATCGCCCGAGATAACGGGGAGAGAGCGGCTCTGCCACCCCGGAGGGTAAGTGCACCTTGGCGACCGGTGGAGGGCACAGCGCGACCAGGCGGCAGACCAGCGGTCCCCAGCCCGATGGACGAGCCGATGCCCACCGAGCCGACGACGCACTCGACCCCGGCCTGGACAGCAGGGTGCGCGGTTCACCGCAATATCCCTCCCGAAGCTCCCACCCATAAAGTCCAGCTAGAGGGAAAAACACAAACGGCCACTTTAGACACAGGAAGCGCCATCACTCTAGTTCACCCGAAAATTTTAAAATATCATCATGAAAGCAAAGGGCGAATTCCGATCACATGTGTGCATGGTGATACCCGCCACGTACCCGCCCGAAGAGTGACCATCGCGGCGAAACCAGGTAGATGGCGAATCGAAGTCGGGGTTGTTCCAGATCTTCCTGTGTCCCTCTTACTGGGCAGAGACTGGCCGGGGTTCGACGAACTCCTAACTCACCACCACGCTCCATCGGCTCGTTCAAAGAAGAAGAACAAGCCACGGGCTCATCGGGACCGCAAACCAGCGCTGATGACCACCGAGAGCGACAGAGGGGGTGAGTCATCCATATCTGCTAATCTATACTTTGATCTGTTTCAACAGATAACCGCAGGAGGCGATTTTGGTAGAGCACAAAGGGAAGATGAAACGCTCAAACACTGCTGGCCACAAGTACGGATCATCGAAGGTAATGAGCGACTTCCCAGCCCTCACCCCCTCCCACATTTTATTGTGGAAAATGGTCTGCTGTACTGTGTCGCAGAGAGGCGGGGGGAAAAGAAGACACTATTGGTCGTCCCGAGGATCAAGAGGGAGACGGTCTTAGAACTGGCACATACCCACCCGATGGCTGGACATCTGGGAGCGGCCAACACGGTAAAAAGGATCCGCGACCGTTTCCATTGGCCGGGGCTAGACGGGGAAGTAAAAAGGTATTGCCAGGCATGTGACATCTGCCAGAGAACGTCTCCCCAACGACCACCCCCCAGCCCTCTAATACCACTACCCATCATCGATGTGCCCTTCACCCGAATTGGTATGGACTTGGTAGGGCCTTTGCCGAAGTCGGCCCGGGGACATGAGCACATCCTTGTTATCCTCGATTATGCCACCAGATACCCTGAAGCGATTCCCCTGAGGAAAGCCACGTCATCGGCCATCGCGAAGGAGCTGTTTCTGCTATGCAGTCGAGTGGGAATCCCAACGGAGATACTGACCGACCAGGGCACCCCCTTCATGTCCCGGTTGATGGCAGACCTCTGTCACCTACTCAAGGTAAAACAGCTAAAAACCTCTGTATATCATCCACAGACGGACGGCCTTGTCGAGCGCTTTAACAAGACTCTGAAGCAGATGCTCCGACGGGTGGTGGCAGAGGACGGGCGCGACTGGGACCTCATGATCCCGTACGTGTTATTCGGTATCAGGGAAGTTCCCCAGGCCTCCACAGGATTTACCCCCTTCGAACTGCTGTTTGGCCGCCAACCCCGAGGCCTATTGGATGTGGCTCGTCAAGCCTGGGAACAGGAACCAGCCCCCCAGCGGTCGGTGATTGAACACGTACGGGACATGAGAGAACGCATCGACAAAATCATGCCCATCGTCAAACAACACCTGACCGAAGCCCAGCGCGCCCAGCAGAGATTGTATAACCGGCCCGCCCAACCCAGAGAGTTCCACCCAGGGGACAAGGTGATGATACTCATACCTACCACAACGTCGAAGTTCCTCGCATCCTGGAAGGGACCATACACCGTGGTAGAAAGGGTAGGGCCGGTAAATTATCGAGTCCGTCAGCCGGGACGAAGACGGGAAGAACAACTCTACCACATAAATCTTATGAAGAAGTGGGTTGCAGCTCCAGGTCATCTCGTTGCCTTCGCTGAAGAAACTCTTCCCGTTGTCCACATTGGTGAGCAACTCTCACCAAACCAGAAGGCGGAGCTGCAAGCCTTGGTTGGTCAGTTCAAGGATGTGTTCTCGGAGAAACCGGGCCGAACCTCCATCATCCAACACAACATTATCACTCCTCCTGGCACCATCGTCCGGCAAAGGCCTTATCGAGTTCCAGAGGCTCGCAGGCTGGCTATCGACGAGGAGATCCAGAAGATGAGAAGGTTAGGCATCATCGAACCATCCCGTAGCCCGTGGTCCAGCCCAATAGTGATGGTCCCCAAACCCGATGGCACCCTCCGTTTCTGCAACGACTTCAGGAAACTCAATGAGATCTCCAAGTTCGACGGATACCCCATGCCTCGGGTGGACGAGCTGCTGGATAGGCTGGGTGGAGCCCGATTTATCTCCACCATCGACCTCACCAAAGGCTACTGGCAGTTACCACTCAGTGAAGACGCCAAGGAGAAAACCGCCTTCTCCACACCCGGTGGGCACTGGCAATACCGGGTTCTTCCCTTCGGGCTCCACGGGGCCCCAGCCACATTCCAAAGAATGATGGACATCCTGCTGAGGCCCCACCAGCCATATGCAGCAGCCTACCTGGACGACCTCATCGTCCACTTAGAGTCATGGGAAGAACACCTATCCCGGTTACGGAGGGTGCTCTTAGATCTTCGACGGGCTGGGCTCACAGCTAATCCCAAGAAATGCCACCTGGGTCTAGCCGAAGCCAGATACCTCGGGTTCCACATTGGACGAGGTCTCATACAGCCACAGCAAAACAAGGTCAAGGCACTACAGGAAACTCCACAACCCACCACAAAGACCCAGGTACGTGCATTTCTGGGGTTAGCGGGCTACTATAGATGTTTCATACCTAACTTCTCATCCATAGCCAGCCCTTTGACAGACCTGACCAGAAAGGGGCAGCCGGAGAGGATAAGATGGACCAAGGAAGCCGACGATGCGTTCCGAGCCCTAAAGAAGTCCCTCACGTCCTCACCGGTACTGCACGCACCTGACTTCGGCTGCCCCTTCATTCTACAGACGGATGCTTCCGACTCGGGCCTGGGCGCGGTCCTCTCCCAGGTCCACGGCGATGAAGAACATCCCATAATGTACGTGAGTCGGAAGCTGACCCCCGCAGAGACCCGCTACGCAACGGTGGAGAAGGAGGCCCTGGCGATCAAGTGGGCAATCCTGGAGCTAAGGTACTATCTCCTTGGCAGGAAATTCACTCTGGTGACCGACCACGCCCCGCTACAATGGATGGCGACAGCGAAGAACAACAACGCTCGGGTCACCAGGTGGTTCCTGTCGCTCCAGGATTTCAACTTCGACGTACAACATCGAGCCGGGGCCTCCCACGGAAACGCAGACGGACTCTCACGGCTCTGGTCAGGATGGGCAGGTCTGTCGAAACATTCTACCCCCCCTCTCAATACACTGCTCTTCCTTCGCAGGACACCCAGGACCAGGACGACGCTAAGGGGGGGGGAATGTAGCGAGCCATGTAATACCACGTCGCCCTGGGCACAAATCCACACCAGCTGGATCTCTCATCAACCTCGGATCGCTCACAGCTGGACCTCATCAGCCAGGGAGAGATATAAGCCAGCCCCACACAGAAGGAAGTGAGCTTCATTTGACATGACTCCCTGCGCTAACGCTTGTCTCTCTCTGTCTCTCCCACAGCCGAGTCCAGCTCGTGACCGATCCAACACTCTACTTCTCACCAGCCTTCACCATCTCCCCGGAGCACTTGAGCACGCACCTTTAAGAAGAGCACTCTTTCACCCCAATATCACTTGTAAATAAAGGCACCCTCCGGGGCATTGTTTGTAACATTATCTACGGTGTTTGTGTTTTCCCTCTGCCTCGCTACAATATATATATATATATATATATATATATGTATATATATATATATATATATACATACATACATACATACATACATACATACATACATATATATATATATATATATATATATATATATATAGATAGATAGATAGATAGATAGATAGATAGATAGATAGATAGATAGATAGATAGATAGATAGATAGATAGATAGATAGATAGATAGATAGATAGATAGATAGATAGATAGATAGATAGATAGATAGATAGATAGATAGATATAGATAGATATAGATAGATATAGATATATAAGAACACAAAAGTGTTATATTTAAAATATAAAAATATATAATAAAAGTGTTTGTTTTTCAGACCTGTAACTACAAAACTTCTTGCAGTTTCATTGAACGGTTGCCAGTACAGATCACTCGGGCCAATGTGAGGCACAGATGTCCACTGCAGCATGAAGCCGCTCTCTGATTGGTTTAGAGACGCTGTCCATTCCACCTTAAGCTGAGTCTCATCCAACGGGGTCACGCTGATGTTTTGAGGTGGCGGGAGCTCATCTAGGACAGGAAATGGGAGATGGTTTTAGGATAAATTAACCAAAGTTCCTGAAAATGATGCTGTATTCATTAATGTTTGTGTGTTATTTCCTGAAAAACATCACTATATTCAAGACTAAAGGTGATTGGCTTAAATTTTTTGTGAAATTATGACTTGACCTTTCAATGTAGATTGTAAAAAACATGCATATTTGTCTTTTTTGTCATTGCACTATGTCACGATTACCAGTGATGGTAATCCATTAGATCGCTGGTTCTCACTCACCATAACCTTGGACTACAATTCCACCATTGTTGGACTACATATTCATACATAAACTCAGGTCACACTCACACATGCTTTCTCATCTAGACTGATTACTCGCACCACCTGAGGATTGTCAGAGACTGATTGCACACACTACTTAAGCCACACACTCACCTATTCAGTTTGCCGAGTCTTGTTTACTGTCAGTAGCACTACAACGCGTTTCCCAGTCTTGTTATCCTGTGTACCGACCTTAGCCTTGTTAGCATCCTTGTCCTTGTCTGCCGCCTGCCTTTTGACCTCTCGCCTGTTTCTGGACTGCCTTCACATACCCGTTTGTACCTGTATTAACCATTGCTTGCCTGACGACGAATAAACCTGCATTGTGAATCTTACCTCAGTTGTATGTGTCACTCCCCGCGGTTACACACATGGCATTTACACTCTAGAAATGTTGGGTTATTTCAAATGAAATCTGGACAGATTGTATAAAACAATGCATAACCAAAGGGTTGGGTTAGGTCCTTTTACCCCAATTTGTTGAAATAATTCAGCATTTTTAGACTCTATAGTTGTTTTGTAGAGTATAGTACAAAACATTGTAAAATATTTTAAGTAATTATTGTGGTAAACTCTACTTTAAGATTTGCTTTACATATGAAAGCTATTTTGTCATGGTTAGATTTTTTTAAGCCTAAATTAAACCCAACAGACTCAAAACTTTAAAGTAAATACAAACACTTAAAATAAATTAAAAGCAACAAGCTATAATTGATTCCAATTAATAATTATATTATATTATATTATATTATATTATATTATATTATATTATATTATATTACATTACATTACATTACATTACATTACATTCATTCATTCATTTTCTTGTCGGCTTACTCCCTTTATTAATCTGGGGTCGCCACAGTACGCAGCAGATACCCTTCCAGCCGCAACCCATCTCTGGGAAACATCCACACACACACTCATACACTACGGACAATTTAGCCTACCCAGTTCACATGTACCGCATGTCTTTGGACTGTGGGGGAAACCGGAGCACCCGGAGGAAACCCACGCAAATGCAGGGAGAACATGCAAACAAACTCCTCACAGAAACGCCAACTGAGCTGAGGCTCGAACCAGCGACCTTCTTGCTGTGAGGCGACAGCACTACCTACTGCGCCACTGTGTCGCCTTTTATTATATTATATTATATTATATTATATTATATTATATTATATTATATTATATTATATTATATTATATTATATTATATTATATTATATTATATTATATTATATTATATTATCTCAAAAATGTTTACAACAATTTAATCCCTCAACAGTATATGATATATTTGATCAATGATTATGTCAGAGTTGTGTAGTGTAGTGAGCAGGTATTAGAGCAGCAGTGGTGTTTGTACCTGTATGTGTGTGTGCAGGGATGAAGATGTGAGCTGCTGGTGAAGCTCCAGCAGAGTTGATGGCTGTTAAGCTGCAGACACAGGGATGATCTGAGACGAAGAGCACACAGAAACTTTTGGAGGTGTTTGTAACATTGCAGCTCCAGCGTGAGGAATCCAGCTGACTGTGACACCATGCTGAATAACTGATCACTACACCATTGACCTCCGGCCACGACACAGCCTGAAACAGACACATATACACCGATTAGATGTGCAAGCAGATGGACAACGTACATGTGTCGTAACAGTGCAATGCATTCTGGACACTTAAAGACAAGGGAGCCTGATCCCCATTGATCTCTAAGGCTTTATTGTATCATACACATACACTCCTCAGCAGTAAACAATAAGTCCTCACAATAAAAATTAAGAAGAAAATCATATATGGAGATGTTTTCTTGCTGCAGCTCTTTGATGACCAGTCAGTTACAAATAAACCTGTTCATTTGATTAATCCGCTTCGAATGTGAAATACATATTATTAGCTTCTCAGACACACGATAAGCGTTTATATAGGTATATACACATTAGCAGTGGTGGAAGGAGAACTGAAAAAGCCTACTCAAGTAAAGTACCATTACTCGCCTAAAAATGTAGTGTGAGTAGAGTAAAAGTACCTGTTGTAAATATTACTCAAAGTATGAGTAAAAAGTAGGCCTTTTAAAAGTACTCGTGAGTAGTGAGCAGTGAGTTTTATGCTGTTAAAAGCTGATGCATTTACATGTAATTTGTGGATGTGTGTAAACGTAACATTCTGTAGTGCATTTAGTTATTGCCCAGCAGGCACACAATGTCATAAGACGTTAATATTAGGTTAGATTTAGGTTGTGATGTCAGGTGACCAAAATTCAATGCTTAGCCAGCGTCTAAGGACAACATTATTTTAATGTCCAATAATGACATCAAATGACGTTGATATTTGGTTGATTTTAGGTTGTTTAGAAAGTGACCAAAATCCAACGTCGAACATCTTAAACCAGCATCCTATTGATGTCAAATACTGACATTTATTCATCAGGTATTATGGCAACCAAAATTCAACGTCTCATAGACGTCATAGTGATAACATCGACACAACGTCAAGCTGTTACATCATTAGATGTTGATATTTAGTTGGTGTTAGGTTGGACATTGACATTGGCCTGATGGTGAGTTCTGATGTAAATCCGATTTTCATTTCCAAACAAAATGCAGCATCTCCACGACATTAGGGTACAATTTCAATCTGACGGCATGTTATTTTCTTGTGCCTGCTGGGTGTTTAAGACCATTCGGTTATCATACTGTAAATGTTCATCGTCTTCTAATCAGTGACATGAATCTAAACCAGGGGTGCCCATACTCGGTCCTGGAGGGCCGGTGTCCTGCAAAGTTTAGTTCCCATCCGAATTAGTTGCACCTGGGCTAGCTAATCAATCTCATACTAGGCTTTCAAGAAACATCTGTGCAGGTGTGTTGAGGCAAGTTGGAGCTAAAATCTGCAGGACATCGGCCCTCCATGACCGTATTTGGGCATCCCTGATCTAAACATTCTCTGGGACAATGGGTGTAAAGATTTTGAACATCTTCTTGGACACTTTTAATGCTTCCCATGTAAGATGCACATGTCTTGTAGTATTCATTGTGATGCAATTTACCTTCTATGTGTGATTTGATTGGACAGGAATTACAGACTGATTTTTCTAATTCCCATAGACAAGAAAAAATAAAGTAGTGACTGCAGGCTGAAGGAAAATGAACTCCAATCTGTTCATTGATTGAACTCCAATCTGTTCATCAAGTTTGCGGATGACACAACTGTGATGGGTCTCATCAACAAAAGCGATGAGGAAAACTACAGAAGTGAGGTGAGCCGTCTGGCTGAGTGGTGCAGAGACAACAATCTCTTTTTGAATTTGGAGAAGACGAAAGAGATTGTTGTTGACTTCAGGAAAGAGCACACTCTCCATGCTCCACTGACCATCAACGGTGCGACTGTGGAGCGTGTGAGCAGCACCAAGTTCCTGGGTGTACACATCACTGAGGATCTCTCCTGGACTAAAAACTCCACTGCACTGGCCAAAAAATCACAGCAGCGTCTCTACTTCCTCCGCAAACTCAAAAGAGCAAGAGCACCAGCCCCAATCATGTACACCTTCTACAGAGGCACTATTGAGAGCATCCTGACCAGCTGCATCACTGTGTGGTTTGGAACCTGCAATGCATCCTGCAGGAAAACACTTCAACGCATAGTGAGAACAGCTGAGAAGATCATTGGTGTCTCTCTCCCCTCCCTTCAGGACATTTACAGCACACGTCTTACCCGTAAAGCCCTCTGCATAACAGCAGATGCCACCCACCCTATGCACAGCTTCTTCAGTCTGCTGCCATCAGGGAGGAGACTGCGCAGTCTCCAGGCCAGGACCAACAGACTGAAAGACAGCTTCATCCATCAGGCTGTCAGGAAGCTGAACTCTCTACCAGCTCTGCTCCCCGCTCCCTCCCCACGCACCTCCTCCCCTCGCACCTCTGGACTCTGACACACATACACACACACTCACACACACACACACACACACACACACACACACTCACACACACACACACACTCATCTGCACTGGTCACTTTATGCAGACACACTATACTACCTCCCAATATGTCACTGTCACTTTATCACAATTATCATGTTTACAAGTTCTTTTTGCACTATACTGTTTTTTTTATCTGCACAACTCTGGTTTACTTTGCACTCATTGCTATATGCCCTTAATGTCACTGTATTGTTTACAATTTTTATTACATATGTATATTTTTTAGACCACATTTATGTGCAATGTATATACTGTAAATTTTCTTTTTTTCTTAAACTCTACTATTTTTTATATATATATTTTATATTAATGTTAAGCACCTTGGGTCTGAGAGTAACGCAATTTCGATTCTCTGTATGTCTTGTACATGTGGCTGAATTGACAATAAAGCTGACTTTGACTTTGACTTTGAAATAGTTGAGTAAAAGTACAGATACTGCACTAAAAATGTACCCAAGGAAGAGTAAGAGTATCCATTTTTAAAACTACTTAGTAAATTACAATTCCTGAGAAAAACTACTCAATTACAGTAATTTGAGTGTTTGTAATTCGTTTACACCACTGCACATTAGTCAAATTTATTTAGGTGTTTGTGAGATGTTTTTCAATAGATATTACTATAAAACAGTCGTTTTTTTCTATTGTGATTTCCATTGTGTGCTCCCCTACATTTATCCACACAAACATGGCCAACCATGACTCTCCATGATGTAGATTCCTGAGCTTTATACTATAAAAATGTATAAAGTACATTAATTAATTAATTAAAAGTACATTAATTATTTTGATAAGGGTCAAAGATTGCAGTGAGTGAGAAATAATATGGCTGTGTAAATTTGATGGTTTTATAAGGACTAGTTTTATTTATTCACCTCGTTTATTTTTATTTAGTTTTTCTTCTCCTCACAGTTTGACTTGTATCGAAGGTTTTAATTGTGTTTAATTGTAGCCAAGTTGTGACTGCAATGCCTTAGTTTGGGACTAGTTTGTTTGAGTTTTGTAAAGTGTAAATGTTTGATTCTGAACAGAGATACTGTATTCCATTTTGTATTTTGCTTCTGAATCAATAAAACGGTTAATCACTAAAGACTGAATAAATGTTTTATGATCTAGATTTACATTTACATTTAGTCATTTAGCAGACGCTTTTATCCAAAGCGACTTACAAATGAGGACAAGAAAGCAACTTACACAACTATAAAAGCAACAATGAATAAGTGCTGTAGGCAAGTTTCAAGTGTGTAAAGTGTAAGTAATTTTAAATCATTAGTATTTTTTTTAAATTAATTAATAAAATGTTTTTTTAGTAGTACAGTTAGCCGTGGGGCCAGAGAGGCAATTGCAGATTAGGAAGGAAAGTGGAGACTAAATAGTTGAGTTTTTCGTCGTTTCTTGAAGACAGTGAGTGACTCTGCTGTTCTGATGCAGTTAGGGAGTTCATTCCACCAACTGGGCAGATTGAAAGTGAAAGTTCGGGAAAGTGATTTCTTCCCTCTTTGGGATGGAATCACGAGGCAACGTTCATTCACAGAACGCAAGTGGAGGGCACATAAATCTGCAGAAGTGAGAGCAGATAAGAAGGAGCAAAAGTCGCTTTGTAAGCAAACATCAGAGCTTTGAATTTGATGCGAGCAGCAACTGGCAGCCAGTGCAAACGGATGAGCAGCGGAGTGACATGTGCTCTTTTAGGTTCATTAAAGACCTCTCGTGCTGCTGCGTTCTGAATCAGCTGAAGTCAAATTTAGATGTAAAATAAATATTAATAGTAAAATTACTTTTTTTTTTCTTTTTGTGTGGCCCAGATGAAAGAAAATTTATCAAAACATTAAAAAACTAAACATAATCATGACAACCCTATAACTTAAATTTCCCTGTGATGTTAGCTGCTTTGAATCGAAACAAACAACGGACGTAGCAAGAAGAGGTTTGCTCTTTTACAATAATGAAGAGAAGAAAAATAAACAATGATCAATCACAAAAGTATATTTACAAATGTGTACAATAAATGCAAAACAAACGAGCAAGCTAATTGAAACAAACCTTTTAGAGGGAAGGAAAATAAGCGGTGCCAAATCAAACAAAATAAAAAATCCTGAACGTTGTGAGTGTAAATAAATAATAATGGAGCTCTCATTGCTGCCACTGGCTTGCTTGGTTCGGGACTTGTGGAGCTGCGCATCGATGGAGTTGCTCTTCAGTGTTTGAAAGTTCAGCGGTGAAATTTAACTGAGCTAAACTGAACTTCAACACTGAAAACTGATCTGACAGGGTTTCAATTCACTATAATCGTCTATGTGAAGCTGACACAATCCACATTGTGAAAGTGCTACAAAAATAAAGATGAATTTATAGGCGAGCCACCCCTTTGAACATAAACATGTGTAAACATATCTCATGCAGAGGGTTTAATCAGTAAATCAGGTTGTGCATGTACTAATTTGAGGTGGTTAGTTGGTTGGTGTGTGTGGTGAACGGGGGGAGAAGCAGGATGTGGTTGAGCTGTTTGTGAAATTTAAGCTGATGGTGAGTTTGAATAAAAACAGGAAGTGCCCTAAAGCAATCTGCTATCAAAAAAAAAAAAAATGAATCATTAATATCTGCCAGACTGCCCCTGATCTGCTTTACACCTCTATATTTGTGACGCTGCTTTGTTTTGGTTTAGAAGTGAAACATTGTATTGAACATCTATTAAATATTAATGGTCAAGTGTTTGGTTTAGATATATTTTCCAATTCATCTTTCACCATTTGACCATCAATATCGCAGTGTGTGTTTCTGCAATAGTCACTTTGCAGGAATAGATTATTCATGAAAGATTAAAAGGTAAAGATATTGCTATATAAATATTTACTTTGCGGGCTGCATGGTGGCGCAGTAGGTAGCACGTTCACCTCACAGCAAGAAGGTCGCAGGTTCGAGCCTCGGCTGGGTTAGTTGGCGTTTCTGTGTGGAGTTTGCATGTTCTCCTAGTGTTGGCGTGGGTTTCCTCTGGATGCTCCGGTAGCCCCCACAGTCCAAAAACATGTGCTATAGGTGAATTGAATAGGCTAAATTGTCCATAGTATATGTGTGTGAATGAGTTTGTATGGGTGTTTCCCAGTGATGGGTTAAGCTGGAAGGGCATCCACTATGTAAAATATATGCTGGATAAGTTGGCGGTTCATTCCGCTGTGGCGACCACGAATAACAAAGGGACTAAGCTGAAAATGAAAAAAAATGAATGAATTTACTTCGCTTGCCGAACAATCTGTTTCAGTGATTGTAAACTGGGTAAGCTAAAGCAGTGGTCCCCAACCACCGGGACGTCCGTGGAACAATTGATACCGGGCCACATAAGAAATCATAAATTATTTCTGTAGAACATATTCCCCCCGCGACTTGGTTTCTTCCAATCACCCCCGCCATCCAATAGTATGAAGCTGCAGGCCCGGAGACCCAACCGCACGCTCAGACCTGCTCGCTCAGACGGCTAGACCTGCACTTCCAGACCTTCACAGTGCCACCTGCTGTTTAAAAGATCGACTAACCTGATTTCAGCTGCTTCTAAATTGTAATTTAAACTATTTTTCTACTATAAAATATTAGGCTGTGATTGAATAGATTATTATATGAAATATTAAACGTACTAGATTTTTGATTTAATACAATAATTCTATTGTATTTTTATTAATTGTATTTGTAAAAATATATTGTTCAGTTGCTTCAATTTTTTCAAACATTTGTTGTTGTTGTTTTTTTATCATTAAGGATTTATCACTGTTTCGTATTGAGTTGAGGGAATGAATATTATCTTCATATACAATAAATTTCTTCACATACAATTATAGTACTCTAGGTAATTTTCTCACAACCAACTTTATTTTTGTGTACTTTTTCATAAGGTCCTACAAGTCAAGTTGCAAACAATACATGGTAAAATGGTGAAAAATAATAATTGGAGTAATAATTATTTTTTTACGTAGAAAATAACATCAAATAAAATAAATGCTTTACATTCTTATTGGGGAGATTTTTCATTTGTAAAGCAAAAAAACTGGAAATATCTGCAGTCTTTGGTACACTATATTAGTGTTGGCAGAGACCCACTTTTAATAAAAAAAAATTGTTTTGATTTCACCTAATAGAGCTCATATTGTAAATTCTATGCAAATTTAATTGATATTTTGATTTCCAAAAAATATGTTTGTAATCATTACATAACTTGTAAATAATTGATAAACTGTTATTGTGTTACTGTTATTGTCTTAGGTAGCACTCTTAGATAGATAATGCAGAAATACGTACAGTAGACCTATACAGCACTAAAATATGTTACAAATAATAATTGCGCTATATATTATAGGCTGCATTTTATTTCAACTTTTTTACTTTAAAGTTTTTTTTTTATTTTGCCAGAAAACATTGCTAGAAAATTGTCCCAGAATGGTACAATAATAGATAAAATAAGAGCAAGCTGTAAATATCATAAAATAATGCTCTTTTGACACAAATTTTGATCAAATCAAACACTGAAATAATTCTCTGTTAGTGTAATATTTTACACCACATTGATTTATGCCATAAAACTTGATAATTTTCAGGAATCGCTTTAATAATCAATAACCTTACTGGCGTTTCTGATGTTGCTACTTGCTAGAAAGTGCTGGTCTGAGTGTGCAGTTGGGTCTCCGTACCTGCCGCTTCACCCAACCCAACAGCAGGGGGCACTGTCTGGTCTGGAAGTGCAGGTCTGTGCGCGCAGGTCTGAGCGTGCAGTTGGGTCTCCGGGCCTGCAGCTTCCCCTTACTCCCGCCATCTCACGTGAAATGGACTATCCACCACGGAGCGCAAAGAAGATCGCTAGAATATCTCAGTGGTGGTTGTTGATAGTTTAAAGTTATAAAACAGGTATTATAGAGTCCAAATCAGCAGAGAATTTAAGGACTGTGCATATATGTGTGCGTGTATCGCTAAGTAAGTATCCGAAATCATTGCAATATGTATCTATATAGAGTTTCACATAATCATATTCATCAGGGCTGTAACATGCCAATGCATACATTTAATTCGGCTATACGGTTGTATTATTGTTAATATGTTCGTCAGTTTAGATGTTTGGCACAGATGTTATGCATTTGATGCATATAAACCTTGATTGAAACATAATCAGACCGCGATAGTGAAACTAGCGCATGCGCACTAAATTGTTTATGATTAACCTAGATGCATGAGCGCAGCAGCTGTTCAGGTGAAGACCCATCCACCCCCCCCCCCACCCCCCCCAACACCAAAATAATTTTACAAACGTTGACCGGTCCACGGTGATAAAAAGGTTGGGGACCACTGTGCTAAATTGTTCGTAGCGTATAAGTGTGTGTGTGTGTGTTACGCGGGTCTGTGTTTATTTAATTCATTTATTTATTTGTTGTGGTTGTGTGCTCGTTGTGATTATTGGAGTTGTATAGGTGGAGTTTTTCACACGGCTTGTCCAGGATTGGATGACGCCCGTGACGTCACTGGGGATTCCCAGTGTATAAGGCTGACGGCAATGGCGACTCTCTCCGCCTCTCTTAGCTCTCGGTGGTGGCTTGGACTCAGGATCATGCCAGGATCCATCTACATGCCGCTCTCTTCAGTGTTTTGTTCTTGTCAAACTTTTGATTCTTTACTTTTCTTAATGTGTTATCTAGTTTGTTTATTTTCATTCTTTGTTTGTTTTCGTAGCAGGTATTGGATTATTTTTCATAGTCATGTTTTCTTATTTATTTAGTTTAGTGAAGGAAAGCAGTGGCCTGGAAGACTCGCCTGTTTTTTATTCCTTTCATGGGAGTTGTAGGAAAGATCTGTCCATTTACAACAGTTACAGTCAGGGACCTGTTTTTTCTTAGCTGCCCTACCTGTTTACATGATTTTTGTTAATATTTTGTTGTCTCTTTTGGAATATTTGATTTATGGAAATTAAAGATTATTGATGGGACGTAGCGACGCAGTGGCGAGGTAGTGCTTTCGCCTTACAGCAAGAAGTTTGCTGGTTCGAGCCTTTTCGAGGTTTTCTCCGGGTGCTCCGGTTTCCCCCACAATCCAAAGACCAGTGTGTGGTACAGGTGAATTGGGTAGGCTAAATTGTCCTTAGTGTATGGGGTGTGAATGAGTGTGTGTGGATGTTTCCCAGGGATGGGTTGCGGCTGGAAGTGCATCCACTGCGTAAAAACATGCTGGATAAGTTGGCGGTTCATTCTGCTGTGGCGACCACCGGATTGATAAAGGGACTAAGCCGAAAAGAAAATGAATGAATGAATGACGGCACGTCAATTTACTAATTCAAGCATCTGTGTCCATTCATATGTTCGGCTCAAACCTTGATGTTGTCATTCGAGCCAGTTTTGGGTGTTGGGCCATACCAGTGTGAATTTGAGAGTGTATGGCTGTTTCCCAGTACTGGGTTGTGGCTAAAAGGGCATCCGTTGTGTAAAACATACGCTGGAATAGTTGGCAGCTGTGGTGACCTCTGGAATAGAGACTAAGCTGAGGGAAAATGAATGAACGTATGAATTTTTTTTTTTTATATGACTCAACTTTGATGAAAATAGTGAGTAAATTTACATTTGCGTTAACTATCCCTTTAATTAGAGATGAGAAACAGGATTTAGTAATTTAAGTTTTGGAAGAAATCACACTGTGTAGATTTGCCATAAAATGCTCTCTATCACACACCAACAGTCATATTTGAACTCTCATTATACGGAACTTCAGATGAATCATCTTTATTTAAAGCTGAAGTTCAATAACTAAGAACTACAGCAATAGTATTGACGTGGTAAAGACGTTCCTGTTTCTCTCAGTTTTTTTTAAATCTGATTAATTTTCTTAATCACCTCCTCACCATGTAAATTTCAAAACAGTTTTGTACAGAACGAAAGCAAACCTTCCAGTGCAGGGTGAGGCGTCTCTTTCCAGCTTCTCCTGCAGGATGGATTTGTCTCCAGATTCGAGGAGCCGCAGAAGGAGCTGAGGAAAAAAACAGCACAGAAACTCATATTCAGTTACACAACCTCAACTAACAACACTAATACAACTCAAAGGGATAGTTCACCCCCCCAAAATTTGGTCTCAACATGTTCACACTCTAAGTTTTTGGTTCTAAAGGAAGATATCGTGAAGAATGTCTTAAAGAAGCATCCATTGACATTCACAGTAGGAACAAACATAAATACTATGGAAGTTGTGGAAATATAAATGTATATAATCTAATTTCAAATGAACAATAATCTACATATAACTGAAAAGTTCTATGCTTTGGTTTTTAATTGGCTTCTGTCTGCCCGGTGACTCTAGCTTCATTGCTAAATGGCTAACATGGACTTTATGAAGAAAATAACAGTGTTTATGTGCTTTATGAAGGCTGAAAAACAGTGTCGATAAGTTAAGGGTCGTGTCTGAGTACACTACATCCTTTCAGAGGTGCATCCAGCTCTTTGAGCTCATAAACTCCTCCAGAAACTTAACCTGGATGATGGAGGCTTTCAGCGGTGCTTCTGACTGAGCCAAGCCCAGTTTGATGACTTGTTGTCGGTGTCGCCTGGAGGATTTCCCCCGGGACACCATCAACAGGTTCTACGTCACAATCACACCCCCAGAAGAGCAAGCTCCTGATTGGTTAACGCGGCGCGAATGTCCGCTGAAGTTCAGTTTTTCGAATTCGAGTGATTTGCGCAAAACGCGCGTTAAGCGTGTCAAACGTGCAAACTGCTCATTTCGCGGCGCGTCATTTGCGCAATTCGCATCATTCACGCCACGCCATTCGCACATAATGCGCCGCAGGATGTCTATTCGCGAGTTTGCATTGACTTAACATGTAAATCACTTGCGCTTGACGTGCGTTACTTCTCACTCTGGGCTGTCTATGCTAATAAGGGAGAAATGGTCACTAATAAAGCCGGGCTTTTTTTGATGACACGTACAAAGAGATAATGTCAATTAAAGTGTTTCTGCACAATGTTTTTATCAAGTGTGAACTTTAAAAAAATTAATTTAGAATGTTTACCATTGGATGCTGGATATATTTACACAAAACTGTGCACAACTGTGTTTAAACCCCCTATAAAAGTGATTTTTGCATAATAAGTCCCCTTTAAAAGCACACAGAGGCTCTCTTTCTGCTATCTAACCTCTCTCTGCTGTGGTGGTCTCCACAGAAGTCCATGAGCTCCAGTGTTCTTGCACTCGCCTGTCCTGCACTCTCAGTCGTACTGTATACTTCGATCCGGGGTGTAAATCACAGAGCTGAAGTGCCTCCAAGGGAAACGCTTGTACAGTCTGTGATCGAGTCTGCAGAATCATGAAGAAGAGCATTATTAAAGGGATAGTTCACACAAAAATTTTATTTTACTCATAATTTTTTTCCTTCAAATGGTTATAATTCTTTAAGGTTTTCAGCTTTCTTCAAAATATCTTCTTTTTTGTTCAATACACTTCCTGACAAAAATATTGTTGTTGATCCCAGATGTAAAAGCAACAACTAACAACTCGATTTCTTGTTGATCATTGGCAGAATGTAGATTTTTCTGATGAATCATCTGTTGAACTGCATCTCAATCATCACAAATACTTCAGAAGACCCACTGGAACCCACATGGACCCAAGATTCTCACAGAAATCAGTCAAGTTTGTTGAAGGAAAAATCATGGTTTGGGGTTACATTCAGTATGGGGGCATGAGAGATCTGCAAAGTGGATGGCAACATCAACAACCTAAGGTGTCAGGACATTTGTGCTGCCCATTACATCACAAACCACAGGAGAGGGCAAATTCTTCAGCAGGAAAGCGCTCATTATACTTTAGCCTACATATCAAAGCTCCTGAAAGCAAACAAGGTCAAGCTGCTCCAGGAATGGCCAGCCCAGTCATCAGACATGAACATTATTGAGCATTTCTAGGGTAAAAAGAACGAGGAGGCATTGAAGATGAATCCAAAGAATCTTGATGAACTCTGGGAGTCCTGCAAGAAAGCTTTCTTTGCCATTCCAGATGACTTTATTAAGAAGTGATTTGAGTCATTGCAGAGATGTATGGATGCAGTCCTCCAAGCTAACGGGAGTCAGACACAATTGTTTTTCCACTGAAGCATGACTATATTCTATACTGGACATTATTTCTGTGTGACAAGACTTTTGTCTAAGCAAGGTCAGACCTTACTGTCCTAATTAAAGAATTCAAAATCAAGGCATGATCATAATTTATTGTGGTAAAATAAGCAAAATCTAGAGGCCTTTCTCATAAGTCATCTCTGATACCAAATGATCAACTAGAAGCCAAGTTATTATTTATTTTTCTTAAAACTTGTAAAGGCCACAAGACTTTTGTCAGGTAGTATACATATATATATATATTGTTTTCTTACTTTATTGGTTGTGCTGAAAATGCTAATAGTAAAATTTTGAGATTACTTGTTTGACCTGATGAAGATGATGTGCAGTCCGAAACAATGTCTTATCATATGTTTTCCACACACCAGACATAAACATATATAAACCTGTCCATGTGTTGTGTACTCCATCTGCAGCCGTATGAAGACCCTCTCTTTCTTAGGAAAGCTCTCAGTGATTCTCCAGATCACCTCCAAACACTCGGAGCGATTGGCTGAAGGCCTGAGATGCGTGATCTGTGGAGGTCGAAGCTGAACTGCAGGAGAAACAAAACACTTCATGTGAACGCAAAAGAACAGGGGCTTTGTTGTTTTTTCTGCAGTCTCATACTGTACGAAACGCATTTGACACTGAACACAGGTGCAAAAAGCATGACGAATATGGACGGATTGCATTATAATAGATAAAGGGTCATTTGCATAACATATTTTTTGAGATATGTGCGTCACCAGAGACAACACATGAAAAGAGAGTGCAGGTGTGTTTTTATTCTCTTCAGTCTTTGTTTCTTGTGACTTGTCGTGTGTTAAAAAGGCTGAATAAATGGCCCTGTGTACTTTTTTAAGAGTATGCATGATAACATTTAAAAGTTTAACACTGGTAAGCCTGTTTATATTGTCAAAGTACAGTAAAAGCTGTAAAAATGTTAATTATTATTATCATTTTAAAGAAACTGACTTCTATTTGAACATACACTCACCAGGCACTTTATTAGGTACAACTTCTCATTAATGCAAATTTCTAAAGAACCAATCACATTGCAGTAACTTAAAGCATTTAGGCATGTAGACATGATCAAGATCTGCTGCAGTTTAAACCGAGCACCAGAATGGGAAAGAAAGGGGATTTAAGTGACTTTGAACGGTGAATGGTTGTTGATGACAGACGGGCTGGTCTGAGTATTTCAGAAACTGCTGATCTACTGGGATTTTCACGCACAACCTTCTCTAGGGTTTACAGAGAATGGTCTGAAAAAGAGGTAATATCCAGTGAGCGGCAGTTCTGTGGGAGCAAATGCCTTGTTGATGCCAGAGGTCAGAGGAGAATGGCCAGACTGGTTCCAGCTGATAGAAAGGCAACAGTAACTCGAATAACCACTTGTTACAACTGAGGTATGCAGAAGAGCATCTCTGAACACACAACATGTACAACCTTGAGGCAGATGGGTCATTGCGCAATAATATGAGCGCCTGATGCAATCCCTCTATTTTTCCTCATTGCTCGCCTGCGTGCTGCAGTGCGCGGACTTTTCAAGGCTCTCACGCCTGTACGTGGGCTATATGAAGATACTATGAGAAAAGTAAGGATGACTATGCAAATGTGACTGGGGAAGTCGAATTAACATGACTGATGCTGCCCTCTTTCACGCTAATCGGACACCTTTTACTCGTTCGGATAACAGGTAAACAAGGTAAACATGCTTTAGCCTTTTGTTACCTTCGTATCATGCTGCACAGGATTTCTCTGGTCTTTCATTGTATTACCGTGAAATATAATGCTTTTTTGTAAGGATGTGTACATTTAGTACTAAAACAATCAAATACTGTATAAAAAACGTATGCATTGCGGTTTGTTTCCTTTATTTCCTTTATAAAAACACTAAAATATCAGGTTATCTATGAGAGTTACTGTTTTAAGAGAATAAAGCAGCTTTAGCCTAATACAAAAAAATTGTTTGCAGTCAAATATGATAAGTATTATTTATATATATATAAATATATATATATATATATATATATATATATATATATATATATATATATATATATATATATATATATATATATATATATATATAGATACAGTTGAAGTCAGAATTATTAGCCCCCTTCGATTTTTAAAAAAAAATATTTTCCAAATGATGTTTAACAGAGGAAGGAAATGTTCACAGTATGTCTGATAATATTTTTTCTTCAGGAGAAAGTCTTATTTGTTTTATTTCCGCTAAAATAAAAGCAGTTTTGAATTTTTCATGAACCATTTTAGGGACAAAATTATTAGCCCTTTTAAGCTATATTTTTCTCTATAACCTACAGAACAAACCACTGTTATACAATAACTTGCCTAATTCCCCTAACCTGCCTAGTTAACTTAATTAACCTAGTTAAGCCTTTAAATGTCTCTTTAAGCTGTATAGAAGTGTCTTGATAAATATCTAGTAAAATATTATTTACAGTCATCATGGTAAAGATAAAATCAATCAGTTATTAGAAATGAGTTATTAAAATTATTATGTTTAGAAATGTGTTGAAAAAAAAATCTTCTCTCCGTTAAACAGAAATTAGGGATAAAATAAAGTGGTCTAATAATATAGGGGGGCTAATAATTCTGACTTCAAGTGTATATATATATATATATATATATATATATATATATATATATATATATATATATATATATATATTTTTTTTTTTTTTTATATATATATATATATTTTTTTTTTTTTTTTTGACAGAATACAGTGTAAAATGTAATTATTTGAGTGTGTATGAACATGAATAGCAATTGTTTTTGATCTAACAGCCACATAACTACATGATAAGCGCTGTGAGTTTGCGTCAGGATGATCATACATGAGCTGACTGTTTGAGCAATGTTGTTCTACAGTATTACAGGGTGTGATGCAGCTTGACTACTTTCTTAAAATTGGCAACAAACAATTTACATAATAGGATGTGAGGTCTTGTACCTACCTATCTTACTATCCTTAACTTAGTTCCTGAATTATACGGGGTCGCCACAGCGGAATGAACCACCAATTATTCCAGCATATGTTTTACACAGTGAATACCCTTCCAGCTGCAACCCAGAACTAGGAAACACCCATACACACTCTTACACACACACACACACACACGGTTTTCGGTTTTAGCGGTTTTCAGATCGACCGCAACTTGACATAGGAGTGCGGTCCCCCCGCCCACCAATATTGATTGACAGCTGCACGCGTCACCTAATCCTCAGTTTATCGTTTCACGTCCGCCATTCAAAACGATATCACTAAAGGAACATCGATGCTCTATATTTAGATGCAAGGCTCATTGAGCTCAACACAAGATCAATATTCTCCACATTATCCCTCTAATCGGAATTATTGGTTGTTCCTTTAGGTTTGCAAACATGTGTACTTTTCATTGCGTCTTCCTTAAACTTTAGCTGTTTGCATTTCTCACGTTCACAGAAGCTCCCTGTGAGCTTAACTAGCTGCAGCTGGAAAAGTGCAAGTGCGTTGCCTCATGTGCATGTCACTCCATTGGAAATAAAATAACAAACTTGCCTGCAGGTCGCACACCAGAAGCTCCGCTCTGCATGGCGCGATGCTGACAAAGCGCCATGCATTTTGGAATTCTGAGCGTAGGTTTCTGTCGGGGTGCACGCAGCGGCGCTTCAAGTCGGCAGCTGGGCGCCGCGGACAGCTGCTGACTTAGGGCGCCGTTGTGTGTGCCTTAATGGAAACCTGTGTTTAGAAATCTAAAATGTGTGGCGCGACAATTCGGGACACTTCAGTGATTGACAGCTGATATGAGCTAATATAGCGCAAATATAGTCATCTTCTTGCAGACGTGGCTATAAGTCTCGGGGTTATTGCCAACTACAGGGTTAGACTTGTCTTTTAATCTTGCGTCCTCCAGCCTGAAGTTAGAAAACTTGCATTTCCCCATGTCTTAATTTAATTACTGAATCAAAGGCGAGCTCGCCTATATGGTTGGAAGCAAGCCAGCCGGGTACCGCCGGTTCGTTTCAGCGCGCGCGCGAACTCCACCTCACATGAGAGCGCTCAGGTCCTACTCTCAACATATAAATAAATCCACACAAAATTTAGAATAAAGGCCTGCACTTGACACAAATTGAAAATTTAGCTAAGAAACTGGACTCGAAAATGTAATACCTCGTCAGATGACGTTTATTACTGTTTAATACTTTTTAATGGCCTTGATTTTGGCTAATTGCATTTACTACCTTTTAAAACCCTGCGGACACCCTGGTGTACTTTTGCCATCTCTGGTCAAAGTAAATTCACTACTTTCTTTTCTTTAATTTGCGCTTTCCATACTTTCCCAACTTTTTTAAATTTGGGGTTGTAAATGGCAGCCATATTGGCTGTGACACTTTTCTCTTTTCAAAACTATACAAGTGACATGTCTTTGTGTATTCTATAATCTTTGGTAATACCTGCATTGACTCCTTCGAAGAAGAACGGTGGCGAGCGTATGAATCCGTTGCTTGTGGACGCCAAAACATCCGCGTGAAAACAGTGTAAGGCTGAATCAATGGGCTGAACGGAGCAGTTGGACCCTCTGGTTTCACAAACACCCACCAGGATGAAGCTGTTTTTACTTTGGCAAGAGGTTCTGCGCAGAAATACATAAAATATTCGAAAGTTACATGCTTGAAAATATAGAAACAAATACACCCACTGGCCAACCGCATTGGTTTGGACCCTCTTACTCACACGACTGGTCCACTATGATCATGAAGGGATGAACATGTACAGGAAGGGATGAACATGTACAGGAACAATAATCAGGATCCTGGAGCGCAGGATCGGTGCGGTGCTTTGAAACAGTAGAAATATAAGTAATCAACGCCTAATCTCTCGCTATCACTTTACTAACCCAAAAGGGTGCTTAAACACTTGAATCAAAATTCCAAGCAGTCACATGGATATAGGCGAAAAGCTTTGGACGTCACTGATTATGTGATTAAAGCAAAATGAATCAAGCTCCGGTCCCTGCTTCACTGCGAGATGTATCTTGTTTTGATACATGCTTTGAAGCCTCGGTGCACAACGTCACATCACTATTAAAGATTACCAAAGCAATTTCCCCAATATTATTCAGAATATCAGAAAAAGAAACTAAAGAGTAAATAATGAGGAAATGTACATTTTTTGGGGTGAACTATCCCTTTAACTGTTACCTAATGATGTTGCCAAATCAATATTAATACTGATATTTCACCAGATCCATCATTGAGTGATATCCAACTAAAGTAATTGTTGTACAGTCATTCAAGCATTCAGGATTATTCTTCAGTTATTCTTTTAAACATCAGGTCTGTGTTCTCTAGTTGCACTTTTTGGACTTCCTCTGAATATTGCAGGTTTATCGAATTGTACTGCAAATGCTTTTGCAGTTTTGACACTGTTAGCAAGGCGGTGCATTGTTGTACTATATGGAAACAAAGATTTCCTATGAATTTTGACAACTGGATGCAAGATGCAGAGCTTTGTTCATTCGAAAAAAGCAAGGTTTACAATAAAAATAAATAACAATTCCAGTGCTTTCTCTGAGACATGGGACACATTCAGTATTTTCTTTTTTTTTTCTGAGCATGCGAGTACTTCTACAAACTGTCAATCTAAGCAGTCAGGTTTTTTAATTGTAGAGTTAATTTCAATTAAGTATTTTGCAAAAGTATTTGTGGATTAAGTTCATAATTTAGTTTGCTGATGTCATTCATTCATTCATTTTCTTGTCGGCTTAGTCCCTTTTTTAATCCGGGGTCACCAGAGCGGAATGAATCGCCAACTTATCCAGCACATTTTTAAGCAGCGGATGCCCTTCCATTTACAACCCATCTCTGGGAAACATCCACACACACTCATTCACACACACACTCATTCACACACTACGGACATTTTAGCCAACTCAATTCACCTGTACTGCATATCTTCGGACTGTGGGGGAAACCTGAGCATCCGGAGGAAACCCACGCGAAGGCAGGGAGAACATGCAAACTCCACACAGAAACGCCAACTGAGCCGAGGCTCAAACCAGCGACCCAGCAACCTTCTTGCTGTGAGGTGACTACCTACTGCGCCACTAAGTCGCCTTAGTTTGCTGATGTACACGGGTTATTTCTAAATGTAAACGATCCAATTTATATTTTATGCATAACTGACACTATGCTTTTTATTTATTTTATGCATTTTCCCCATTTATGTGTGTGATTATAATTTAATTTTGTTAATTGGGAAGTGCTCGGAATAATATTTGTTGCTTTAATAATAATCTTGTTATTTCTGTAGGTTTAATAAACAGATAAAAAAAGAAAGTATCAGGTCAGCATTTTGTATTTTATAGTACTATGTTAAATAATAAAGGGAAATTGCACTTTTTGAGTCATCAGATATATATTTATGGATGCACAGGAACAATTTTCCGCACTGTAACTTACTTTGGGTCACGAATGACCCTCTAAACATTTTATATACAGTTGAAACCAGTAGTTTACATACACTGTATTAAAAGGCACATAACCATTTAAAAAAGTCAGATGTAATGACTAAACTTTTTCTCTTTTAGGTAAGTTAGGATTATCAAATTTGTTTCTGTTCTGCTTAATAGCAGAATAATGAGAGAGATCTTTTGAGAAATTGTTATTCCAATATTGTTTACACACAATAGGATTATTATGGCTCTGAGAAAGCTCAGATGATGGTGTCAAGGTTTTGGAAGTTTCTGATTGGCTAACTGACAACATTTGAGTTTATTGGAGGCACAACTGTAGAATAGCATTTAAGGAAAATCTCAAACACACTGCTTCCTTGTGTGACAACATGGGAAAATCATCAAGCCAGAATCAACAAACAAGCCAGATTACAATTTGCTGAATTACACTAAGAAAAAGACTAATTTTTGGAGACATGTCCTGTCTACATGTCCGAAGATTGAACTGTCTGGCCATAATGACCAGTGTTACATTTGGAGGACAAAGGGAAAAGCTTACAAGCCTAGGAACACCATCACAACTGTGAAGTATGGGGGGCGGCAGCATCATGTTGTGGGGCTGTTTTGCTGCAGGAGGGACTGGTTCACTTCACATCATAGATGGCATCATGAAGAAAGAACATTATGTAGAAATACTGAAGCAACATCTCAAAACATCAGCCAGGAAATTAAAACTTGGCCACAAATATGTCTTCCAAACAGACCATGACCCTAAGCATGCTGCCAAATGTGCTTTAAGGAAACCAGAGTGAATGTTTTGGAGTGGCCATCACAAAGCCCTGATCTCAATCCTATAAAAAAATTTGTGGGTAGAGTTGAAAAAGCTTGTGCGAGCAAGACAGCCTACAAATCTGTCTCCGTTACACCAATTCTGTAAGGAGGAATGGGCCAAAATTCCTGCAAACTATTGTGAGAAGCTTGTGGAAGGATACTCAAAACATTTGACCAAAGTTATACAGTTTAAAAGCAAACCTAAAAGATACCAAGGAACTGTGTGTAAACTTTTGACTGTTTAGAAATTATTAAAAAACTCTTTAAAAAGATCTCTCGTTATCTCGGCATTTAGCAAATGTAAATCATTTAGATAATCTTAACTGAATTAAAATAGTAAATGTTTAGTATGATTTACCATCAGACATTTTTTTTAAAAATGGTTGTTCCTTTTTTTAGAGTGTACGTAAACTTCTGGTTTCAACTGTATTCAGACATTCTTCTATGTCTTCTTTTCCTTGTTAAATAGATGAAGTGAAGAAAATGTTAAATAAATGTGACAAAAATACAAACTTTTGAAACCACTTGAGGGTGAGTAAATGAAGTTTCCTCATGATGCTTACAATGATGTTTGAATGAAGTATCCCTTTAAGGGGTAAAAACCACTGAAATGAGTTTGTTTGTGCTTGGTATACATTGATTTTTATCAGATTTCTAAACTCTCAAAACCACATTCACAGAACATTAACCACTTTCAAGTCTAGATATTAGTAATGGAGTTACAATTAACTCAAAGGTGTAGTTTTACACACATATATACATCGGGGAAAATAAGTATTGAACACATCACCATTTTTCTCAGAAATCATATTAGTAAAGGTGATGTTCACTTGAAATTTTCCCCGGATGTTGATAACAACCAAAGAAAACCATTCATGCAAAGAGAACAAAACTAATTAGTTTCTAAATGAAGTCATGTGTAATAAAATGAAATGATGTAGAAAAAAAGTATTAAACACATGAAGAAAGGGAGGTGTAGAAAGGTAGTAAAAGCCCAGACAGCAGCTGAAATCTCTCAGTAGTTCTTCAGCAACCCTCTGCCCTTTCTCAGTGTAAATGAATATCAGCTGCGTCAGTCCAACATTCACATTATCAGGATGATGAAACCAGGGTGGACATTTCAGCAAGACAATGATCCAAAACACAGCCAAAGGAAACTCTCAAATGTTTCAGAGAAAGAAAATCAAGCTGTTGAATGGCCCAGCTAATCACCTGATCTGAATCCAATAGAAAATTCTAAATAAAGTTCGGATTTGCTCGACGAAACCCACAGAACTATTAAAATTTTTACACTGTTGAAGTGAAAAACCCACCTGAGCAAAGCATGTGACTTCATTCTCCATATAAGTGGCGTCTTTAAGCTGTCATTACCAAAAAAAGTCTTTTATATGGTATTAAAGACATTTCAGTAGTTCAGCACTTTCTCCTTGTGTTATTTCATTGCTATTACACACAACTCATTTTTCAGATTTGTTCAGTTTGTTTTATTTTTATGTTTGTATAGTTTGGGTTTTGACCAAAATCTGCTTCAATCCCATGTCAACAACTCCTTTAGAAATATTATTCCCAAAAAAAAAAAACAACATGATGAGTTCAATACTTATTTTCCTCGCTGTATGTAAAGCTATTTTTAAGAGTTAAGAAAAAATTGACTGTTTCCAACGGGTAAAACACACATAACACACCACATAACACACATAACACATTTATGACACCACCTGAAAGCTAATAAGCTGACCAATAAAATTACCATGTTTTCATTTTTAAGACTTGGCCGAGATACTGTTTAAAAATCTGAAATATGAAAGTAAAAAGAATAATACTAAAAAAAACAAAAAAAAACCCATTAATTTTCCTTCGAGATCACCACAGTGGAATGAACTGCCAACTATTCCACCATATGTTTTACGCAGTGGATGCCCTTCGAGCCGCAACCCAGTACACACACACACACACACACACACACACACACACACACACACACACACACACACACAAACACACACACACACACACACACACACACACACACACACACACACACACACACACACACACACACACACACACACAGACACACAGACACACACACACACTATGGCCAATTTAGCTTATTCAATTTTCAGTTTCAACAGATTTCAACACAGATTTCTTTCATTTAAAACAGCATCTTTGGATAGCTTTTCTGCTGGACATAATAAAAAAGATATACTGTAGGAACGATATAACAGAAAATGTTTTAAAAACTTGTTATCATCCCATGCCTACATGAGACCTCTATAATCACAGAAAAAGTACAAGGAACATTTTAAATTTGCTGCAGCTTCTGTTTAAGGCCCTATTTGTAATAATCATCTATTTCCGCCTTCAACATTAGATTCTTCTTTCCTTTTATGGGAAAATAGAGGCCTGTTTAAGTTTTCGGGTTTATTTATTGATGGAGTTTTTGCTAGTTTTTCTGACCTTGCAGAAAAATTTTATATTCCACAGTGAAATTTGTTTCATTTTTTTTAGGTGCGTAATTTAGTCCGTTCCCTTTGTCTTTCATTTCCTAACCTGTCAGAGCCTTCTTTATACGAGAGGTGCTTAATTCAGAATCACAGCTCTATATCGAGTTTATGCAATATGATTCTTTCCTATACTTTGCCCTCTCTTTCTCAGTTTAAGCATCAATGGGAGAAAGAACTTGGACTTGGTTTGGAATGGTGGGAAATGGCTGCTGGGAGAGTTAATTCCTCTTCTTCCAGCGCCAGACTGAATCTGATTTAATTTAAGGTTCTACATAGAATTCATCTAACGAATGTCAAATTAAGTAAGATATTCCCAGGCGTGGATGTACAGTATGTTGTAATAGGTGTTCTCTGGGTCCTGCTGATCATACCCACATGTTTTTTTCTTGTCCAAAGTTGGACAACCTTTCAAATAAGAGTGCTAATGTTCTAGCCTTTGCGTCACTAATAGCCCGAAGACGGATTTTATTACACTGGAAGTCCTCTAAGGCCCCATTTACACTAATACGTTTTCGTTTTAAAATGCATAAGTTTTGCTATGGTTACGCCATCCGTCCACACTACGCCGAAGTTTTAGCGCCGAAAACGGAGCGTTTTGGAAACGCTGAAGAGGCTGTTTTCATTCTAAAACGCTGCTGCTCTGTCTCAGTGTGGATGGGGGAAAACGAATAAATCTGAAAATGGAGGTGGGGCTGCTGACATTCGCCTCTCTGATTGGGGCTTTTCCTCAATATTAAGTAGCCTAGCATTACACACAGTTCAGTCCTGCATCCTCTCCTTGTAAGTTCAGACTTTGCAAGTTTGATAAGAAAAACAGACTCCCGAGGACATTTGGGGTAAATCTTCAAAGGGAACAGTGTACTTTATAACTTCATTCACATCACCCTGGCTACAATGTTTCACTTTCTCAACAATAAACTGAAAACATGATTTAAGGAACTGCATATTTTCGTTTTGATATTAGCAACTTAACAGACAGTAGAAATATTGAAGCGTCATGCTGCATACATGAGCGTCATCTTCTCTGTGTGCATATTTATAACAAAACGGAGCCTATAACACCACTGCCTCCTTTCATTTTCAGTGAAAAAATACGAAACACCCTCTCTTTTGCTGAATATCAGTTTTAATAATCGATAATAGCCATTATAAATGTATAACATACAATAAGTTTATACATTATAGTAAATAAAGGCAAGCGATCAGTCAATATACTGAATGTACGTGGTTACATTGATTATTACCGTACTTTTGCGCTCAGCCAAAACACGTTACCTGAGAACAAGTAATAGATTCAAAAGACCAATGTCAGGGAATATGTCGTTAGATATAGACAACAAGATGAATTGAATATTACGTTTAACAAATAAAGTGAGATTAGATCCAGCGGGAGATGCTTAATGAACAGACCCTTGAGCACAGCTCTCATCTGGGTAGATAGGCTGCAGCGCATGTCAGAGTGTGTGTGTGTGTGGTCATGTGATGAGTATTTCAGTCATTTTGGTGTGGACGGAGAGCTGTTCAGAAACGCTGGGTGAAACGCTAGTGTGGACGCGGATCGTTTTCATTCTAAAACGCCATTTTAAAACTAAACCAGTTAAACTCTGCTGCTATTTTGGGATTTTCGCCTGGATTTTGCCTACGCAAATTTAAAAGCTTCCCAAATCCACAAGCAGAGGTGTAAATGCAAAAATTTGGTATCATTTTAAAGAAAACCCTTTGAATTTTCATAAAACACTATTGAAATTGTTCTAAAAAAAGAGGCGCTTTTTGTAATTTTTTTTTATAAACTCAAATTTGAAAGTGTACCCTTTAGGCTCTGTGTGGTCTAGCGTGCTGTAATTAATTTAGGTGGTTCCTGCACATGTCTGTAATCATAGGAAAAAAGAAAAATGTCTCTACCATAATCTATGCAAAAGTTATTGTATTCCAACCTATGAGAGGTGCTGTACAAGCCACAGGGACTGATTATTGTTTTCATATTTCACTATTCTTTTGTTTGAGTAAACATAATTCACTGTGTTTGGACCACATCAGACATATAAAAGGATTACTTATGCACATCACCTCAAAAACAGAGGAGAAATGGCCCTGAAGCGCACAGCATAAGGTAAGAGATGAGAGCTGTTTGTGCTATCTGGGGCTGCTTATTGATCATGAATGTATTGTTTTCACTTCTGCGCCATGCAAACACAGCGATTCATTCGACAACTGTTTGATATGCGAATATAAGTCAGTAAAAAGAATGCTACAGCCGTATGAGCACCGGCAAGAGCTTTCATTTGAGCTATAACTTGTACATGTGTCATATGAAAAATATGAAAATGAACCAATGTAAAATACATAGCTCGGGTATCCAAAATACTGTGTATTTAAGTGTAAATAACTTTTGTACAGTAGAGTAAAAACCAAAGTGATGCATATGTGCATAAAATATAGATTCTACACTTTCAAACGAAACCACTTACGGGGGTCTGGTGCAACGCTAGCCCTTTAAATCTGAAAGCGAAAGTCAATGACGTCACGGGCCCGGTACCGCAGAGTTTAAGTGGTTAAAACTAAATTGCACTAGTGTAAACGGGGCCTAAACCTCCTCCCACTGTATCAAGGTTGGAAGATTTGATGTCTTTTCTATATATTGAAAAAAAATAAGTTTACATTATGTATTATACAGTATACAGTATTACATTATTACATCCACTGAAAAATGTTATAAAAACTGGGATCCTCTAATTGATTTTGTCAGGAATACAACACAAATCTTTTTTTTCTTTTCTATTTTAAGAAAGATCTCTGCTCTTTGTCTTATTGTGTTTGTGTGTTATTTATATTTTATGTAGATTTATTTAGTTGCTTGACAATTGTAGGTGCTAATGTTGTTGTCTGTGTTTTTTTTTTAAATTCTCCTCCTTGAGGTGGGATGGGGGACTGAGGGTTTTTGAATGTTGTTGTTTACCCTAAGTTTCTGTTAACAGAATGTGTAAATTATTGATATCGTTTTTTTTTTTTTTTTGTAGACTGCACAAAACAAATAAAAAAGAAAAGAAAAAGTACACCAATATTGACATGAAACACCTCCAAAAACCACACTTACATATTCTGGCTGCTTTTATTAGGGCCTACTCACACTATGCTATCCGTACCGTGCCCAGGCCTGTTTCACGGACTGTTAGAGAAGTGTGAGTGCGCTGAATCGGGCTCAGGCACGGTTCAGTTGGGCTTTGGCGCTGTTTCATATGGGTTTATTAATCATTCTTACTGTTCAGTGAACGCAAACTGCCGTAGTTTATTAAAGACGCAAACCCCTCACTGCACGACAGCTGCACCTTCAGCAAACCTCCTAATTCCTGCAGCACGAGGACTTTGTGATTGTTTATGAGCGTCAAAAGTGGCTGATCTGTTCGGCGAAATATTTGACTGCGTGTCACCGCATCCCTAAGGACTAAAGCGATATAACTGTAGAAATGTCCACTGTGCTGAGCGAGAGCACTTACTATACAGCGCAGCATCGATGACTTAAGCGTGCCCAGGCCTGATTGTAATGTGAATGCGGGCCTTCGGGCGAGACGGGAGGGGGGGACAAGCGTGCTTTGGCCCGGTTCGAGGCAACTGTAGATAGTGTGAGTACGCCCTTAGTGTGTAATGTGACTTACTTGTTAATCTGAAGTCTGTAGCTGCTGCTGTTGTTCGGGTGGAGATTAGTTGTTTCCCAGTAACAGGTAATGTTGGTGTACTGTATAATCACACACTTCGTGATTGACAGCGCTGATGATGGCAAAGCTGACGTAACTGGGAAAAGAAAGTGAATTAAAATGCTGATTAAACTGAATTAAATAATACTTGCCATGACAAAACATTATTTAATAAATATACCCGATATCTTAGCACATAATGAACAGCTTAAATACAGTTTGGATTCATTTGAGTAACTGGACTTCTTCACAGTGACAACTAGACACTATGTGCAATATTATTGGCAGTACACACAGCATACACACATCTGTCTGCTTTAAACACAAAGATCAGATTTCAAATAAAGGGCAAGAACTAATCCAGTGCTGGGAATCATGAGGAAAATCCCAGCAGGACACAAAGAATGATGTCAACCTTTCTTCAAGTTTACCGTTTTCCAGTATTGCTTCTTTTACATGACTGTCAGAAAAAAAGGGAGACTTTAAGTTAATATTTTCAAGACAAGATATCAACACAGGCTCGTTCTGTTAACGTAGCCTTATATACATTTCTGGAGATTGCGGATTATGTAGCCAGAGCTACTTATGGCTGCAGTATGATGCCGTTCCTTTTCTTGTTTACCAGCTGATTGCTTACATGGACGGCTTTCCCATTGTTACCAGTTTGTGCAGCTAGCTCACCATGTACAATGGTGGACTTTACACACAGCAAGGAGTTGACTGTGACGACGGGGTTCGAGTCTTGCGGAGAAAAGTTCCAGAGAGCAGATAAGACAAAAAAACAGAAGCCAAAAAAATAACATAAACAAGTAAATAACAGGGTAAGAATGTGGTAAAATCTGAAAACATGGTAAAAATCAGGTGAGGGCTTTTATTTTTGTGGATTGCTTTTTAAAACACTGCTGGTTGGGTTTAGGGAAGTGGGTGGGCAGGTCTATCAGTGCTTTTGAAAACACTGTTGGTTGGGTTTAGGGAAGGAGTGTGGGTCAGTCGATTGGTCAGTTGTTCGGTCATTCAGTCAGTCGTCAGCAGCCTCTGGTGGATTTATGTGAGAACATCAGGCACCATTGGCAGTCGTGAGGGAAATTTGAGATCTGAAAAAGCTTACACAGCGGCCTCTGGTGGCTTCAAGAAAACAAAAGCTGCAACAACAAAAAACAATGCTCCTGAAACGTATTTAGCACTCTTTAGAAATGTACATAAAGGTACATTTCCAAAGTGAGCCTCGGTTTCAAAATGTCACTAAATAAAAACTCAAATTTCAAACTCAAATGTTGTTGCAATCCAGGCTCATTACTGATTCATACCCTGTGTACACTTCTGGAGATTGCGAAATACATCTCAGGAGTTACGTGTTTTTGCAGTTCAAGGCAGCTGTGTTCACTTTTTTCGATCTCAAATTTCTCTTGCTTTACTCCACCAGAGGCCTTTGACGACTGACTGACCGACTGATGCTCCCACCAACTCCTAATCCCAACCGACAGTGTTTTCAAAAGCAATCCAGACAAATAAAAGCCCTCGCGGCAGCCTGAGTTTTACCATGTTTTTAAATCTTACCATGTTCTTATCCTGCTATTGTCTTGTTAATTTATTTTATTTTATTTTATTTTATTGCTTTTGTTTTACCTGCTCTCTAGAACTTTTCTTTGCCGGACTCAAACCCCGTAATTGCGGTCAACTCCACTCTGTGTCTCAAGTCCGTCTATGTACATGGTGAGCCACTGGGCAAACTGGTAACAACGGAAATACCATCCACATGGAGGTGGTAGGCAGTCAGCTGGTAGCATGAAAAGACGGTGGCATCATACCACACAATTCACCTTATTCTTCACTGACAAGCGGGCGCATTCATTTGATTTTTTTTGGCTCGAGACTTCTGGTCTCAGTCCCTTCCATTCATCTTTAGACATTAAAAACTGCTCGTTTCGCTGTTTAATGTTGCAATTTGATATTTTCTTATTATATTATTCTACTTGGTCTGTATAGTCATACAAATATTTGTTTGTAGTAGTTTGACCGCAAGTAGTTTGACCGTTTTCTGGCATTTATTATTCCTAGTCATTTCTCCCATAGGCGACTGAATCGGAAGTTCTAAAACGATCTCAAAAAACAAGGTCAATGCAGTTCGTTTTAAAGACGAAATGCAGCCATATGTAGCTCTGGCTACATAAGTTGTGCTCTTCAGAAATGTATACGGGCAGGGTCTAATTTGTAGCACCTAATTTTACAGATCCCCCTCCTCAACCGCCCTCCTTCTCCGTCAGCTGTAAACTTTCGCCGCGACATCCCGCCCCGCTCACTTTGGTCCGCGACCGGACCAACCATATATATATATATATATATATATATATATATATATATATATATATATATATATATATATATATATATACACATACACACACACACACACACACACACACACACACATATATATACATACATATATATATATATATATATATATATATATATATATATATATATATATATATATATATACATACATACATACATACATACATACATACATACATACATACATATATATATATATATATATATATATATAAACTCACAATTGTGAGTTATGAAGTCAGAATTCAGAGATATACACTCGCAATTTCGAGTTATAAAATCAGAACTCAGTTTCTGCAAGTTTCACACAGCGGATGACCTTTCAGCTGAAACCCAGTACTGGGAAAATTTTCCGACTTATAAAATATAAAATTCTGACATATAAAGTCGAAATTCCGAGTTATTTTCTGAGATATAGCCTATATAGACTACAACATTTTCCACTGAAGGATAGAAAAAGCATGAGGAGACAAATCTTGGGGTAATAAATGATTCATTCTAAAATTGAATCAAGAGTACAAACTTCGCCACCTCCAACCTGTCAATTATATTTACACAGGGTTTCTGCAGGTTTCACCAAATTAAATTTTAAAAACATTTTTAAGACCATTATGAATGAGAATTTGGACAGGGATAAATGCAAAGCATTTTTTTTAGAATATCCAAGTTTTCAATTGCCCTATCGCAAAATGACTAAAATTAAATAAATTTAATAATGCAACAAATATTTTCTTTGAACATTTTTATTAATTTTCAAATATATCTATTTACAAACCCTATAACCCTGACTAAAGATAGAACAAAACAGAGCTGTCAATTACTTCAGTCTACAATAATAATATAATAAAAAATACAGTGCTCAGCATATACGAGTACACCCCTCACAAATCTCTTTTTTAAATTCATATTTTTAATAGGAAGCTAGACAATATTATATTTGTGCATATACATTAGATTAGTCAGTCCTGAAGCCAAACCTGGAGCTCATCTAACAAAATAACTTATGATAACAGTCCGAAAACTAGTACACCCAAATGTATATGTTAAGAGAAAAATATTAAATACAAATTAAAAAAAAAAATAAAAGAAGGCAAATCGAGAGATGCATAAACAATGAAAAATTTAGTTGAAATTTTGAAGGTTATAATTTTTTTTTTTTTGCAATATTTTGCTTGAATTTAATTGTTTTGTCCAAAATGAGTGAATTTACTTTCAGTAATTTAAAACAACGAATACATTTTTAAACAATCTTTTTTTAAAGTTTCTTTTTGTGCAAATGCACCTTTTCCATTTACAATAAAGAATAAAAAAATACTTGAATATAAATCAAAAGATCTGTTTTCTGCTAAACATTTCACAAAAATGTTACAGAAATACATTCTCCCATTAACAATATAAAACATTTATCTCATATTTCCACACAATACCTTTGTAATCACTTAAAAGTATATTTAATTGACTTCATTTTAAAATAGAAATAGAATTATACACTCGCTGAAATAAAGGTACATGAGCTGTCACTGGGGTGGTACCTTTTCAAAAGGTACAAATTTGTACCTAAAAGGTCCATATTAATACCTCAAGGGTACATATTAGTACCTAGAAAGTACAAAAGTGTTCCTCTTAAAATTTTTAGGTACTAATATATACTTTTGAGGTACCAATATGTACCGTACCCTCCCGTTTTTCCCGGGATTCTCCCGTATTTTACAGTTCTATCCTGCTATGATCCTGTAAAGGTATTTTTCCGTATTTTCAGTCTTTCTCTGAAGGGTGGCAAATAAACATTAAAGAGTCAAGCCTCCCTATACGCAACCCATACCGCTGAACCACAAGGGGCCGCCCCTTGCTCTTAAGTCGGAATCTGTACTGTGCTTTCGCTTTGTTTAGGCACGAAAACAAATTGAAATAAACATAAAAATGGCGCGATTCCCTTCCTTTTCATTACAAGTGTTGTCTCCCGTTGATATGCAATCCTCAAAACAGTCATATAGCGGTGCGTGACTGTCAGCTGACGCGCTCCATATTGATAAACAGACGCTGTTTCCCAAACGGATTCGTAATCGGGATTTGAAGCGGAGCAAAGATCTGGGTCTTAGGTGCGTGTTTAAACAGACATATACACATAATTAATACGATTAATAACTAAAGATGTTGATCTTGGTGAGTTTTATTTTCAAACACAAGTAATTTCGTCCTAAATGAGCATGAACAGTTAGAAAAACAGTCGAATGCTTTCATTTCAATGTTAGATGTGTGCATTTTTAAAGTGACAACTGTTATTTAATGTAATCAAACGAAAAATATCTAAAAAAGTCACTCATTCGTTGCTCTTTAATCAGAATTTGTTTGTTATACAGTGAAGAAACGGAGATAATGAGATTTGATTCTATTTCATTATAATAGCTATTAATTTTAATAAGCTGAACTGTTTGCTAATGTATTTGCTGCTGACGTATACTATTTATTTTTTCTTTTGTAAATAATAATAATAATAAAACATATTACTGACCATTTAACTGTTTATTTACAGTGAAACAGCTCCAAATGAACATATTTAGTCATTTGTTTTTTTGTTTTTTTTAAAGGGGGTGGGGGGAATCCATTATGGTGGGCATATCCCTTATTTTCACATACCAATGTTGACAGGTATGATAAATACCCTATAAGTACAAACGTGAACCTTTTAAAAAGGTACCAGTGACAGCGCGGCTACCTTTATTTCTGAGAGTGTGCAAAAGTATTGTAACATGACTTGCAAACTTTTTGATTACTTTTACAATACTAAAATGTCAGCATGAGCACTTTGCATATGCAGGACTTTTGCCAGCTCGCATGTGTAGTGGAAAGCAGACGCCAAAAGGTGCAGATATCAATAATGAAACTGTTTATCACTAACACAGTTTACTCTGAAAACTTGGTAAACAGTGGTAAAGGTACTTTGGAAAAACAAATTAAAATCTTGAATTGGGTGGCGCATGACCCAGATTTCAAACCTGGAACTATGGATAACAGATTTAAACAATGGGTATATTTAGGAATCTCTTCATTTTGTACAGTTATAAAAGATGGAAGAATGGAATGCTTCCAAACTTTGAAAGATAAGTGTGGTCTTCTAAACCAATTTAGATATTTACAGTTGCAGGACTATTATTTAAAGAAATACAGGATAAGGACTGGAACAACCAGCTTGTTCAGATTTTTGTGCAGACATACAAGAAAAGTATCACTAAAACAATTTCTAAATTATACATTCATTTATTTTCTTGTCGGCTTAGTCCCTTTATTAATTTGGGGTCGCCACAGAGGAATGAACCGCCAACTTATCCAGCAAGTTTTTACGCAGCGGATGCCCTTCCAGCCGCAACCCATCTCTGGGAAACATCCACACACACACACTACGGACAATTTAGCCTACCCAATTCACCTGTACCACATGTCTTTTACTGTGGGAGAAACCGGAGCACCCGGAGGAAACCCACGCGAACACAGGGAGAACATGCAAACTCTACACATAAATGCCAACTGAGCCAAGGCTTGAACCAGCGACCTTCTTGCTGTGAGGCGACAGCACTACCTACTGCGCCACTGCTTTGCCCATTTCTAAATTATATAGAGCAATAAGTAATTCTAGAGGACTCTCAACAGACTATATAAGATTACAATGGGAAAATGAAGTAGGCATTATTCTGAATCAAGACCAAAGGGTTAAAATATATGCTGTCCCACACACCTCAACAAGCTCAAGAATGTGGCGTGAGTTGTTGGTTTAAGTTGTTGGAAAAACTTAATTCGATTTTTTATTACACCAAAAATTAAATCATTACAATCGGGGACTACTCATCCTTGTTGGAGGAACTGTGGCGTAAAAGAGGCACATCATGCGCATATATTCTGGCAGTGCTCAAGAATTAATAGTTTTTGGGAAATGGTGCACTCCGCCATCCATGATATTTTTGATCTTCATATTCTTAGATCATTTAAAGTACTTTATCTGGGAGATCCTCCTATTAATCTTAAAAAGGAAGATATCTATTTAAGATATTTTTGGCAACAAGTAAAAAAGCTTAAACCTGAAAATGGTATAAAGAAGAGCCACCAACTAAAGACGAATGGTTCAAAATTATAGCAGAAGTTAAGGAAATAGAAAAAATGACACATGCACTTTGATTACAATTAGAGACCTTTGAAAAGAAGTGGAGTAAATGGCTGGCTTTCTCCTCAACGACAATATAATTATTTATAATTGAACAATAACATGATTCTAGAGGTTATGTATCATTGTGAAAATATGTTTGGCAACTTTTTACTATATTTTATTTTATACATATTTATTTATTTTGATGAGGTTAATTTAATATGTTTATGCATGTATGTATATGGATATACATGTTTGGAATGGATGTATTTGCTATACAAGTATGTATACATATTTATGTATTATTTTTTTATTTGCTTGTTTTGTTCCCACAGGTTATATATATTCCTAAAAAATCAATAAAAACTAAGTTAAAAAAAGAAACTGTATTTATCAGAAGATGCTTAACAAATGCTTTCTGAAATGCCTTAAATGTTTAATTTACAACTGTAGAGTTTTGTTTTACAAGTTGTTTCATATTAAAGGACTTAATAATTAATGTTTGAGTTTTCAAAAGGTTCACGTTTGTACTTATAGGGTATTTATCATACCTGTCAACATTGGTATGTGAAAATAAGGGATATGCCCACCATAATGGATTCCCCCCACCCCCTTTAAAAAACAAAACAAAAAAACATTTAAATGCCTTTCCAGTCATATTTATTTTCATAGACATTTTAATAAGATGTCCAACACTTATATATCTTTATTTCAGCTGTACCAATAAAGGCACAGAACAGTATTATAAGAGATCTTTTCTGTACCATATAAGGTACAACATTTACAAAGATACAAAACTTTTTTCTTAAGGAACATTATTTGTACCACTGTGTAACTTTTTTCTGTAAGTGCACAAACTTTGCCAGCTCCAACCGGTCAATTACATTTACACGAACACAAGCATAACAAGAGTAACGCATTCAGCCTTACCTGTGTACAAGAACAGGTCCGCAAAACACATCCAGAGAAGGAGTGCAGCTCGAGAGCTCATTTCTGACTTCTGTCAGCAACTGTTAAAAAAAGGCAAAGCGAGATTTCAGCACAAAATCAGGATTCACAAATAGTCACGTGTTACTCGGGGCAAAACTCTTGCGCAACGCGAAACATTCAAATAACTTCCTACGCAAATACGCTTTGGCCAAAAACAGGTTATTTGTGGGGTAATGTAGCCCAGATAGAACAGCTAAGCAAAACATTATTTAATAATACTTTAGATATGCAAATTAAATGCACTGTCTACATTTAATTAATAAATAAATAATGAAAGCACAAAGCCGCATCTGTTACTCAACACACTTGCCTACAGGTAAAAAGACAGGTATGTGGGAAAAAACACACGGACAAGTCTACATTTCTCATATCAAAACACAGTTATATTTGTCAGACACACTAAGAGTCAATCTTGATGGATTGCTCAAAGCGAAAGAGTGAATAAGCGTGAAAGCGCTTTACCTGCTGAATAGAGTTGAAGATGAAGCCGATGTCTGTTCGACAGAGTTTTAAGATCCTTGTGATGTCATGATGACGACACGAGATGTGATGAAGAAGATGATGTGATCTGTCTTTGTGTCTGGCGCGGGTCAGACGCGCGCATCTCGCAGACTCGGTGGTTATTATGTGCAGATGATTAAACGTCATCATCGGTACAGCAGGATAACCAATCAAAACGCTACAATTACACAAGGCAGGTGTTTATTGATAATGAAAGAGTTATTCCAAGAGGGAAATTTTATTGGACTTCTATGGGAGGATAAGTGGAGAAAAGCATGCTCCACACGCTTGCATATAAACAAAAGTAAGATAAATTCATTTAAAGAGTTTACACAAAATATTACCTGTTGACTTCCTATAAAAATGTTAGGATTTTTATAAAGAATGTTCCTGCCACTTACACTCACCGGCCACTTTATTAGGTACACCTTAGTACTGGGTTGGACCAACTTTTGCCTTCAGAACTGCCTTGATCCGTTTTGGCATAGATTCAACAAGGTACTGGAAATAATCCTCAGAGATTTTGCTCCATATTGACTTGATAGCAACACGCAGTTGCTGCAGATTTGTTGGCTGCAAATCCATGATGTGAATCTCCCATTCCACCACATCTCAAAAGTGCTCTATTGGATTGAGTTCTGCTGACTGTGGAGGCCATTTAAGTACAGTGAACTCTTCATGATCAAGAAACCAGTCTGAGATGATTCACACTTTATGACATGGGGCGGTATTCTTCATGGAATCGAGACTTATTAGGCAGACAAAATTTTTCCAATCTTCTATTGTCCACTTGGTGAGCCTGTGTGAATTGTAGACTCAGTTTCCTGTTCTAAGTTGACAGGAGTGGCACTCAGTGTGGTCTTCTGCTGCTGTAGCCCTTCCACCTCAAGGTTGGACGTGTTGTGTGTTCAGAGATGCTCTTCTGCAGACTTCGGTTGTAACAAGTGGTTATTTTGGTTATTCAGGATAATTTCTCTTTTTCAGACCATTCTCTGTAAACCCTAGAGGTATTTATTGTAAGTTATTAGGAATCTGTATTTGGTCTCCTGTGAATGTCTTCCTTTTTTGTTTTGTTTTCTTTTCTTTTTGTTTGTCCTGTAATTGTGCCAAATGCATCAAAACACTTACTACATACAGTACTTATAAGTTTTTATTTGAAATCAATAGCAATTCTCTCATTTAGCTACTCACTCTTTACTTGTTTTATATCTGATATGAACACACACACACACACACACAAAAGATATTTTGAACAAAGATAAAAACGACTGACTCCCGTATACATTAAAAAAAAAAGGTTTGCTGTTTGTTCAACAAAACTTGGGGGGGGGCAACTTAATTGTTTTATGTTCAATCCACTTAAACGTGTACAACTAATATGTTAACTTAATTCCTTCATGTTGTCCTAACAGAAATTGAGTGTGTGGAAGTCAACTTTTATTTTACAGTGTGTTTCTTTGTCCTTGTTATTATTGCTGCATCCAAAACATTGAAATACTTTAATACTTATAGACATATTTAACACCAATAATAGTCAAAAATAAATAGAATACAAATAACATAGTAGACAAAAACACTATATAAAGTATAGTTTTTCTGTGGCCTCATAACAAGAAGGTCGCTGGTTCTAGTCTGGGCTGGGTCAGTTGGCATTTCTGTGTGGAGTTTGCATGTGGGTTTCCTCCGGGTGCTCCGGTTTCCCCCACAGTCCAAACACATGCACTATAGGTGAATTGGATGAACTAGATTGGCTGTAGTGTTTGTTTGTGTTGGTGGGTGGGTGTGTGTGTGTGTGTGTGTGTGTGTGTGTGTGTGTGTGTGTGTGTGTGTGTGTAAATGAGTGTGTATGGATGTTTCCCAATACTGAGTTGCAGATGGAAGGGCATCCACTGTGTGAAAACATATGCTGGAATAGTTGGTGGTTCATTCCCCTGTGGTGACCTCTGAAGTAGAGACTAAGCTGATGGAAAATGAATGAATGTATACTTTTTTCACAAAAATATAAAATTTTTCTGCATCATAAAACTCAACTGCAAATGTGCTATAAGGTACAAATTAATGCACCATATTAGTGATAAAAGTTTTATGAATGAGTTATGAAAAGTAGCTTTTAGGGTCTGAAGGTCCCTGAGAAATTAAAATAAATGTTTTTAGATGTTAGTTGCAATCTTTTAGGGTGCTTTCACACTTGGTTCAATTGTCTGGACCGTACCCAAGTTCGATTGCTCCAACCTTGCCACCTCGTAGGTTGGTTTGTGTTCACATTAGGACGCAGCTTACGAGTCCTCTCAGGGAGTGATTCATTTATCCGCGCGTACGCACATTTGTACAGGTGGTATCGTTAATTTCTAGTCTTTTGAGTCGTTCATCACGGAAAGGCAGAAGCCAATCACATGCGTTTAGAGCCGGAAAAAGAACTGAACCGTTCATCTCTCGAGTCCTCAGGTTTGAGTCAGTCTGTTACGTGATGAACGAACGACTCAAGAACCAGAAGACTTGAAAGGTGAATTAATTATCATGGCTCCTATCAACTCAGACTGTAGCTGCGTCCCACACTATACACTATGCACTCATGCACTATGTACTTATGCACTTACACACTCAACAGGATAGTATATGTATGTAGTGTCGTCCCAAATGGAGTACTAATGTTTTTTTTACTAAGCGGAAATTCAACCCGTTTCCCTGATGACGTTTGACGGTTGCCAAATCAGTGAAATAAACAACTGAATTATCAAATAATACCTGCCGTAAGTACTGCCGTATTCACCATCGGGAGGCGCTATAATCACTCTCGTAGGAGAATTTTGCTTTCACCATCCAAAATAAATAAAGTTATTCAACATGTCCGTCCGATAGCTCCGCCCTTTCCGCTACGTAAGCAAACCTGCGGTCGTTGAGTGCGTGAAGTGTCCATCATTACACACTTCATTTTAGCGGCTGAATGAGTGCATCATCCGGGTAATTAAAGTGCACTTATTATTTTTAGAATTTTCAGTGTGAACACACTACTTACACTATTCATACAACAAAATGGCGTAGAATAGTGCATAAGTATGCGATTTGGGACGCAGCTTGTGTACTTTGGTTAAGATTATATGTGACTGTCAGTGTAACGTGAACGAACCACTGACATTTGAAGACATGAAGAGGTGAGCTGAGCAAAGAGACAACAATACCTTCATAGACAAAAGAGCAGGTAAACATTGAATTATTATTTTCTCCTTCTTGAAGTATTCTATTAATGACTTATTTGTCGTGCGATCAACCTTTGGGGCTAGTTGTAGATGTTTTTTGGAAGCAATTCGTAACATTTTAATAATATTTTGGAAAATTGAATCAAATGAACGAAATGACGCAAAAAAGATTCATCTTTCTCGATAAACGAGACTCAAAGATCCGAGTCAGTAAAATTATCCGAACTTCCCATCACTAATGGTGGACACTTCACGCACTTAATGACTGCAGCTTTGCTCACGTAGCGGAAGGGGCGGAGCTATCGGACGGACATGTTGAATAACTTTATTTATTTTGGATGGTGAAAGCAAAATTCTCATATGAGAGTGATAATATCGCCTCCCGAGGGAGAATGTGGCATTACTCAGTGCAGGTATTATTTGATAGTTTGGTCATTTATTTCACTAATTTAGCAACCGTCAAACATTATCAGGTAAACAGTTTGAATTAAAATAACTTAAAACATTAGTGCTCCATTTGGGAGGACACTACATATATATACTATGCTTTTGAGTGAGTAATTACATAGTGCATGAGTGCATAGTGTGCCATTTGAGGCAGCTATAGTCTTTTTTCCTTCTGAACCCCGGTAAGCTTGCATTATCGAGCTACTGTTTTGTTAACGGCCGTTGCTAGGAGACGGTCACGAAAGCAAGCGCTGAAAGAAAAGACTCCCGCACATCGCGGTCATTCTGCTTTTACTGCGTCCATCTGCCGCAAAAATATTAGAAACATTCAGAACATCACACAGTGTCTGCAGAAGCTGCTTTTGAAGGAGACAAGCAGACATCACTGTGTATCACCGTGTTTGCCCTGGCTCAGTACCGTGTGTCACCAAGGTACGAAACATGACACACACACATGAACGATTGTTATGAAAATGATAGTTTGTTGTACAGATGACGGTTCACTTCCGCTATTTGGCACGATTGCATTCATATCAGAAGTGAACTGTACCAGAGTTCGAGTGAATTGTACCCCAGACCACCTCTTTCAGGCGGACTCATGTTAGGTTCACGGATGCGCACCCGAGTTCATAAGACACGTTCACACTAGCTAAATGTACCATACTATGACGTCAAACAAACCCGGGTGTGGACCAAAAATGCTAGTGTGAAAGCATCCTTACTTTTAAGGATATCTAATCTAGTGTGCTCAAACAATTTGTTTGTCGTCACATCATATTTCAGTTTCTCATCAAATCTTGACCAGTCAAATGCTCTCTAGTGTCTGATCATATAATAGCTCCTCCCCTTTAACAAAAACAGCCAATAGCATTTTGTTTTTATCACAGTTCTGCCAGTGAGAGTGGTTAAGCTCAAGCACATCAAATGAAAAGTGTCTTGAAGGGGGCGGGGCATGTCAGTTACTAGAGAGCATCTGATTGGTCAGAAGATTTAATGAGAAGTATGAGGTGACGTTAAAAAAATCTTCTAAACATGAAATATGAATTTTGTCACTGTTTTGGAGCACACTAGCTTATAGATATGCTTAAAGGGGACCTATTTTACCCCTTTTTGTTGGTTAAGTTTCAGCTCAAAACACCCATCAGATTATTTATTATACCTTTCAGAATATTGGAATTTTCTGCTCTGAACACACTGTAGCTGTTTTTGTTGCCTGTGCCTTTAATGCTGGTTCTCCCTACCCACCGTTCCCTCTTACCAGTCAGAGTGTGCCTCAATCTCCCCCTCAGCAGCATCAGATAAACAGCACTGTTACAGACATGAAGGAAGCAGATCTCACGTAACTTTAGTGAGAAATACTACAGTAAGAACTTTCCCAATGATTATTTGATGTAATTGTTGTGGAGTTAATTCAAGCCTTTCTGCAATGATGAGTCACACACAATGTCCTTAACTTTGCACTGTTTTTGCATGGCAAATGAGACAAGATACACGTTGATATCCACTGCTGCATGGATATCCTTTATGTTAATGCACAAAATGAACCTGATTTAACGTCCACAAACCGGGATTCAAGCATCTTTTATAATTGTTCTGACATGCGGCTGTGGTGATAAAGACAGTAAAATGTCTGTAATTCATTACAAATATGCGCTGTTTTAAAAAACTTTTTAAACTTGTAAAACTCATTCTTGATCACATTTGATGATGATTGATGATCACAGCGAGCTGAACAGATCTTTTAATCCCTTTGAGCACGTCCTGTCTTGTTGATATGATTATACACGTTACTGGAGACACGTTAACACGCAGCTGTCAATCAATTCGGTGGGCGGGAAACCTTAGTCTTGCGCCACGTTGCAGTCGGCCTTAAAATGGGAGGGATTTGCATCCTATTTTAACCACACATTTAAAAAAGAGACTTATTGTCTTTCTATCACACCAATATAACTGTGAACACACACTATACCTACCGTACACACAATTCTGTCCAAACAGCTTAACAAAGATGACTCTTATCATAGGTGCCTTTTAAGACTAACATACTGATGCAACAAAAAAAAAAAACTATTTTAATTTCACCTGACACACAGAGAATCTCCAATTATTTAGAGTTATAAAACCAGAAATAATTGAATATCTAGATTTAATCTACAAGCAGCTGGAATCTAATTTTCCTACAGTGAAAGCAGGTGATGTTTAGAGTTTGATAACCAGTTTGAAGTGTATTTGTATTGAGATCACGTGTGGTTTACAGCCATGTTTGTTTTTAACCATACTTGATGCATATAACTGAAAAAGCCCTCCAGCCATCGAAAGCTCAAAACACGGAGGTGGAGAAACAAACAGTCGTTCATATTTCTCGCTTTCATTAGCCAAGAACACACAAACATTTGTCATTATTGTTATAAGCTATGGCTGCTAAAGATGCATGATGGGATCAAAGCTATATGCAAATAGGCTGGTTTAAGATTTATGGTGAATATAGAGGATTTATAATTAGCTCTAGCGGTTCTTTCATGCGATCAGATGATAAAACATGTAAACTGGAAAACAGAGCTTGATTGCTTGTTTGGGATTGAAAATAAAATATTATCCATTAATTTTCCTTTGGCTTAGTCCCTTAAACCCTAGAGAATGCCCTTCCAGCCACATAACTGGGAAACACCCATACACTCTGGCATTCACACACACTCGTACACTAGGACGAATTTAGATAATCTAATTCACCTATAGCGCATGTGTTTGGACTGTGGGGGAAACCGGAGCACCCGGAGAAAACCCACACCAACACGGAGAGAACATGCAAACTCCACACAGAAATGCCAACTGGCCCAGACAGGACTCGGAATCAGCGACCTTCTTGCTGTGAGACGACAGTGCTAACCACAACATACTTATTTTGACCTTATTCTTATTAAATGCATTATAAAACGTGCAACAAAACACTGCAAAATGTGCAGAAGATGCCAAAATATGATTCAAATAAAGAACAATTTTGCATCTGCATCAAATTCATTTACAAAAGAGACTTTTTATGCATATTAAATAAAGTAATAAAGGCATAATCATTCAGCATAACTTACACTGTAAAAAAAATTCTGTAAATAAGCAGTTTTCCAAATTTTGTGATTAAATAAAAATAAAATAAATAAAGGTCAACAAATTTGAGCCCATTTTATGTGCATGAAAGGAATTTTTCAGAAGTGATTTTTAATATTAAAGTAAATATTAAATGCAAGAAAAGGTGTTCAATGTTTTTTTTGTGTGTGTGAAAATAAAATGTGAAAATGTGTGAATTGTTTCATCATTTTTCAGCATAACAAATATATTTATAAAAGAATTGAACAACATACTTATTTTGATTTTTCTATTTTGACTTTAAGCATTAGAGCTCCATGTTATGGGCTGATCTGAGTAGCAGAATCGCGCAGAACATTTTAGAAACCTTCCCTTAAGTAGTAAATCCAAGAATCCCCTTGAGGAAAGGGGTGTGTGAATAACAAAAAGGCATTTGCATTTAGTGGAAGAGTTTCTGCCTATAGGAAAGGCACACCCTTCACAGTGGTTCAAAAGATACCTGAAGTTATATGTCTATAGTATTGATTATATCTATTTCTGAGGGAATGAGACCAATGTACCAGTCGCACTGAGACATTTCAAATAATATCAAACATGATAAAGTCACTTGGGGTGATTCAGAACATTCAGACTTTGAAATGACCATAGTGTGAGTTAAGAAATGTTTCAAATGTAAATGGAGGAATGGAGGGGAGCTGGTTTTTCCCGCATTCCCACCTGCTGGGTTGTGAAGCCGATTGTCTGTTTTCGGCTCATGTTTGAATTGTCAAAGACATCAAAACATTTGTGATATCTCACGTCTTACACTTTTGAATTGCATTATAAGTAGGGATGTAACGGTATCAGAATTTCACGGTACGGTAATACCTCGGTATGAATGTCACGGTACGGTATTTATTGAATCATTTACAGGAAAAAACAAAACTTATGAAAATACTCCAAAAAAGTGCCAAAAGTGTCAATGACATACAAATTAGCCATCTATCTGTAAGCTTTGAAACAGGAACTTCAATTTTAATAACAAAAAAATATTAAACCATGTAAAAAAAATAAAGTTTCAATTTAGTAGTGAAAACTCATCACATTCAACATTTAATCACTCACTCACTTAGATAGAGATGGGTTTAAAGGAAAATTATCATATAAATATAATCTGGTAAAAGCTGGTATCTCTGGGCATTTACAATGTCCCCTGCAACAGAAAAAAACCCTCTCATTTGGGACTGAGGTTTCTGGGACAAGAGAGATATAACTTGGCCCAGGTTGACAGCAGTGGGTAACGTTGTGCATTGTCTTTCCCCCACTTGAGAGGACAAACCATGGGTAAGATAGGGGTCTCATGTCTGCATCAATCTGAACAGTGTGCTGACAACACCGCTATTCAGTACGCGAGCGACAACACAGCTGATAAGAACTCGCGCGACAACACAGCTGATAAGAACTCGCGCGACAACACCGCTATTCAGTACGCACGCGACAACACAGCTGATAAGAACTCACACAACAACACCGCTATTCAGTACGCGCGCGGCGACAACGCCCGCTTTAGAGTTTTACAGCTCTTTTTCATCCCCGCTTCTAGCAGCACACTCCATTTCCGCATTACTGGATCTGTAGCGACAACAGACCGCAAGGGATGATGGCCAAGCCTGGGCTGATGGAAATTGTAGTTTTCGCTACCTCCCGTTCGCTTCATTCGCCTGAGCAAATTTTCTCAGAAGACCTATAGTTTTACCGAGTCATGCGACTTCGGTAATATCGAAAAAAATTAATATTGCGGTATGACTGTATTTACAATACCGTTACATCCCTAATTATGAGATATTATTCTTTTTTCCAACAACTTTTAACCTTGAAACGTTTGAAAAAGTGACTTTTATGAACATTTTTAATAGTTTAAAGTGATATATTGTCTGGGTTGGTGTTGATTATTACGCGACAAAAGCCTCACATTTTCCAACACAGGCTCATTGTGGATACGTACCCCTTCATACCGCAAGTCATTCTTGCTGTGAGGCGATCGTGCTACCCACTGCGCCACCATGCTGCCTAAATATTGAACAATTAATAATAATAATAATGTAGAGCTTGACGATTTTTCTAGCCTCTCTTGTAAAAAGTAGTTAAAAATCCATGGATTACAACAACAGCCTAATTAGTAATGACATTTGGCCATTTTTTTCTTTCAAGAATAAGGTCCAAGATCTAGAATAAAAGTTCCTTGTAAAATGTTTTCTCTATTTAACAACAATGCAGTAACGAAAGATGACTTCACTTACGTCTGTAAGAACGGTCTTTAAACCACAGCGGTTCGAACTGTAGTTCTGCCGAGTGACTAAAAAGTAATCAGAAAGTAATCAGCATGATGGTAAAAAACTGTACATTTCTAGTCAAACCATTCTTCTGCAGTCTCATACCAAAAACGGAAATAAGGGCAGTATTAATAGCTATAAATGTGGGAGAGCGTTGATATTATGTGATTGTATTGTATTGCAATATGGAACAATTAAGTGTTGATGTTAAATCAAAAGTAATTCACAAATACTTGAAAATGAAATGATTTAATGACAATAATTCTCTATGGTTACAACTGAATTAATAACAAAATACTGTATAAAATGATCAAATATGAAATGATCAAACATATTGTATAAATTGTACCCAGCTTAAATGTAAAATTAAAGTTACCAGAGGTAGATGGAGAGACACAGTGGGAGGGAGAGAGAGACAAAGAGAGCAGGCCCAAAAGCCTGATTGCAGTAGAGTCAGAGAAGATAGACTCCAGAGGACGAGAGGAGCAGAGCAGGAGAGACGCAGGCCAGGAAAAGGGAGGGCAGGACAAGAGCCAGAGCTCGGGTTTACCAACTATTTTGAATATTTCTTGACCATGTGACTAAAGCCATTTAAGACATTCAAACTGACCAATCAACATGTGAGCACACCATAAAACCCCCAAAGTCCACATATCAGGCCCTGATCTTAACAGTATCTGGCTTTGTAGTCAGTATGGACCTTCTTGAGTCAAGAAGTATGTTTTGTCATATAAACAAATGCATATGATAATTTAGCCTCTTACACGTCGGATTCTGCTTAAAGCCTTTGATGGGTTATTTTCACAATTTATGTTGTCTTAGCAGTCAAAATAGGACAAATGAGTTGGATAAATTTATGACCTTAGTGCGGGGTGGGTCTTTCGAACCCCCTGAACCCCCCGGGCTACGGGCTTGAGTGGCGGGGACTGTTAAAAGTAAATTTAGTAATGTTCAACTTAATTTGTTTGTTTAAATTCAGTCCATATAAATAGTTTGCAATCACTTACTTTAATCCAGTGAATCATTTTTTTCAGTCCACCTAAATTATTAAACAATTCTTGTTCTAAATATGCTAGACACGACTGTTGTTACACTGAATGACAAAAATGTGATCTTAATTTGCTCAGAAAAACAATAACGGACCACTCTAACGTACAGATGTCGTCAAATGATGTAACTAGCATCCAAAATTTGCTTTAAAATGAGTCATAGTGAAATTTCCCCATTGTGCTGTAATTGTTTCAGCATGTAGAGCTGAGTCAAGGCAATAAAATTCACATTTGAGATTACGGATTCAAATGAGCAGCGCTGAAGTAAAACAGCTCGGCCTTATAAGCGGAGGGTAAATAATCAGAGCGGCACAGAAGAGGCCCACATTTCAGCTATCGGCTTCCCTAAAGAGCCGTTACAGGATATTGGAACTGGTACAGTCCTGCTGCAGATTCTCATTCAATAACATGCAAATGAGTGTTTTTTTCCTCGCTCTGGAGCTCGGAGCACACAAATAAATCCTCAGCAGATGTGTGAGACGTGCTTTGTGGATCAGGCTGGAGAAATACAATTATTGCTCATCAAACACAACAGTACGGTTAACTAAATAACTTGTAATGTCAATATACTGTATAATATGCGCAGCTGAACGAACTCAACTGCCTATAATTGCAGATGAACACTAGCATGCTGTGCACTACTTACTGTAGGCTGTAAACAACAACATATGTGAAACAATAGAGACAGTTCAAGATATAATGATAAGCCCTCCTGCGAAAATTAATATAGTTTTCAAATATTTCCCAAATGATGTTTAACAGGGCAAGGAGTTTTTCACAGTATTTCGGATAATGTTCTCTCTTCTGGAAAAAGTCTTATTTGTTTTATTTTAGCTAGAATAAAAGCATTTTAAAAAAATTTAAACAATTTTAAGATCAAAATTATTAGTCCCCTTAAGGAATATTTATTTTCAATTGTTTATTTATTCATTCATTTTCTTTTCGGCTTAGTCCCTTTATTGAGAAATAAAGGAATGAACCCCCAACTTATTCAGCATATGTTTTACGCAGCGGATGCCCTTCCAGCTGCAACCCATCACTGGGAAACATCCATACACACACACTACGGACAATTTAGCTTACCCAATTCATCTATACTACACATCTTTGTACTGCTGGGGACACCGGAGCACCCGGAGGAAACCCACTCCAACACGGAAAGAACATGCAAACTCCACACAGAAATGCCAACTGGCCGGGCCAGAACTCGAACCAGCAACCTTCTTGCTGTAAGGCGACAGTGCTAACCACTGAGCCACCGTTTATCCTACAATTGACAGAAAATCAAAGTATAATCCAAACAACCTATATACCAAATGTGCTTTCCCTAAGATTTTGATTGGGTGCATTACCAAGCAAGACCACCAGATGACCTCCATTTTATATTGGTTTGAAAGAACTACCCCCACACTGACAAAGGTCCAGAATTTGCCATTGGTCCAGATGTTTTGCCACTATATTCTCATTTGACCTATTTTGACTTCTATATCATCATAAATTGTGGAAATAACCCATCAAAGGTTTTAAGAAAATGCACAATATGAAAAAAGTGAAGTCAACTTTCACTATTGACTAACTTTTTATAAGTAGCCTAACTTTTATTTTAAATCTTGAACCTTATTTTTGAGAAAAAAAATGTCTCAAACGTTTGACAATATTTATAAAGTAGTACAGACATTTTGCTGGTACTTAATTTGAATTTAGCCTCTAAAAACATTTTAAACAGCACTGAAATATTTGAAAAAATAATCACATGAGGACTAATACACATTTTAATCTGTTTTTAATCATTCTTTTTCTTTGTTTTTTTATTTCTTACACTTGTATTATATGTTTCTTTTATTCTCGTTTATGTGAAGCACGTTGGATTACCATTGTGTATAAAATGTGCTATAAACTCACCTTGCCTAATAATTTATCATTTTGTAAATTCAGCAGAAAAAAAAACAATTATCTCAGTGTACATAACATAAATGTTACCAAAAGCCTCAGTATTGATGGCTGGCTGAAATGCTGGTTTACTGTTCTCTGCATTTGCGCGGCAGGGGTAATGACAGCTCCAGTAGTCTGGGGGAGGCGGTGGCGGAGCCGGCGGCAGGACTGACCCGGTATGGATTGTAGCCTTCAAACAGGGCCTGACGGGTTTTAGGACGTGCCAGAACCTGCAGCCTCTCGCTGGCTCCAGCCTTCAGTACGTGTTTTGGAATTGGCCAGGAAACAGAGCGGGCGAGTGTATGCTGCGGATGCACCTGCTTAGGAGCTGAGAATGCAAATAATAAAAGATAAGAAGTGTAAACGATTATTTAAGCCTCTTTGAAATGCACTCACAGGTATCACATTTGGTCTTTTTGCATTTAACAGATGAAGCTTTTGTCACGATATTGACTAGAGGTTCAAAAGACAACCTAATTACCCTAGTTAAGCCCTTAAATGTCACTTTAAGCTGAATACTAGTATCTTAAAAATATCTAATCAAATATTATTTACTGTCATCATGGCAAAGATAAAATAAATCAGTTATTAGAAAATAGTTATTAAAACTATTATGTTTAGAAATGTGTTAAAAAAAATCTTCTTTCCATTAAAGAAAAACTGGGGAAAAATATGCAGGTGGGCTAATAATTCAGGAGGGATAATAATACTGACTCCAACTGTATATTGAATTATTGAATATCAGCACATTATGTCCACTCACAGGCCAGCCGCAGCAGGCGGGCGGAGGGGGTAGTGCTGATGCCAATCTCGTGCTCACTGGACTCCACGCTGAAGTGCGTTAATGTCATCTTTATTTGCTTCGGTTGCGCCAGATAACAGATCCTTGGACTCGGTTTGGCCGTTTTAACCGCAACACTCAACTGTAAAGGAGCAAACAAAAAAGATATGCCATGTGTCATCGTGATAAGCAAACCTTGGGGAATGTGCTGGAGGGCGAGCTTCTGATGTGATGATGAAACACTGAGCTGCACAGCACACACACCTGGAGTAACCAGAAGAACAGTGAAAAACTGTAGCAAAAAGGTAAGCGCAAGGTAATTTAAAAAAAAAAAAAACTAAAACAAAGAATAATACTAGTGTTCAAAAGATTTCCTAAAATAAAATGTAAAAAAATGACAATAAATGAAAAACTAAAACTAAACAAAAGTGACTGAAAAAGGAACTTAAATAAAATGATAATAATCAGAAAAAATATAATAGTTTTGAAAAATAATAAGCACTCATTCTGTGGCAGAAATCTGCCCTGCGACTGTTTATAGAAACAAATGTAAATGTGCTTTTATTGACAAACACATCAGTCAAGCACATGGTTATACACAAAAATATGTTTTCTATCTAAAAATAATGTGTTTAACTTATGTTCATTTGGCAAAGAAATCTAAACAAGGCATGTTTAACATTATATACAGCGAGGAAAATAAGTATTAAACACGTCATGTTTTTTCCTGCAAAAAATATTTCTAAAGGAGCTGTTGACAAGGAATTGAACCAGATTTTGGTAAAAACCCAAACAATATAAACAAAGATAAAACAAAAAAAAATAAAAAATGAAAAATGAGTTGTGTAATAACAATGAAATAACACAAGGAGAAAGTACTGAACTACTGAATAGTATTTAATACTTTATATAAAGAAATGAAGTCACATGCATTGCTCAGGTGTGAGTTTTTCACAGACTTCAACAGTGTAAAAATCTTGATGGTTCTGTGGGTCTCGTCTATCAAATCTGATCTCTTTTTGTGTTCTCTATTGGATTCAAGTCAGGTGATTGGCTGGGGCGCTGGGCCATTCTACAGCTTTACTTTCTTTCTCTGAAAGCATTTAAGAGTTTTCTTGACTGTGTTTTGGATCATTGTCTGGGTTTTCACTGCGTTTCCACACCTCTCTTTCTTCATGTTTTCAATATTTTTCCCTGCATCATTTAATTTTATTACACATAACTTCATTCATAAGCTAATTAGTTTTGTCGTCTTTGCATATATGGATTACTTTGGTTTTTATTAACATCCGGTGAAGATTTAAAAGCATCTATAAAAATAGAAAATCTTCTAATTTTTCTGAGAAAAATGGTGACGTTCAATACTTATTTTCCCCACTGAGGTTTAATATGAAAAAGTTTGTTGTCATTTTTTTAAAAATCTTTTATAATTTACTTGTTGGATTTGTGTGGTTTTGGTTTCAGTGTCTGTTTAAACAATTGTTTTATTTAATTTTATTACTAAGAGATTTTCACAGGAGTTACTGTAAGCTGTGCTAACATTACCCTTTGCTCGGGTCGACACTGGATATGTTCTTTTAATTCTGCTAAAGTGAAATGACTGAAACTTATATAAAATATATATAATGTATATATAATATATAAAAACTAAAAAGAAATGTGTTCACAAAAAAAACTAAAAAACTAAAACTAACAAACGAATTAAAACTGAAATCAACAGAACAAAAAACAAAATAGTATCAAAATGATACAAAATAGTTTCAAAATAAAAACTAGCTTACAAAAAAAAAAACGCAAAACCGCATAATTACCTTGATTTACCCAAAAAAAGAAAGTAATGGCGAGTTTAGACTGCCTGATTTTCAAAGTAGTCGCGTCTCAGATGTTTTCACACTGCACGACTATCTGGGCAAGCTTTTCATCGCTGCTTTGTTTACACTGCAAGATGGATCGGCGACATGGACATTCACACTGCATGACTTTTCAATAGAAAGAGTCACCGACAACTTCGTCCAAAACACATCTCACAGCCAAAAACACGTAGTATATGTTTTGTTATTAACTACATAACGAGAAAGAAACCATTAATGGGATAAAAAAATGTACATATTTGCTTACCTGGGTTTGAAGGGGGGATTATCAATTTCTCCTCAACTTTTTTTTTTTAGCTTTCTGTATGAAACGTCAAACAGACACGGGTGCTCCAGTCAAACCTCCACTAGTTTTTCCTCCATTTCTTGGGACCAAATAAACCAAATGAGCGCTTTCATCTTCTCCCTCAACCTTTCGCTGGCCTGCAGGTACACACACGCTAGTGAATGCTGTTCTCTCATTGGCTGTAGGTGATCGCCGCTGTTCTATTCAATCAAAACTCATTTCACACTGCATGATTTGACTCGCCGACAGCTCCAGATATTTAGCACGCCAAATATCTCACAGGCATCAGCGACTCATCTGCGATTCTCTCAGATCATGTCTTTGATAGTTCACACTGTGTGATAGGCAAATCGGTGCTTGTGCACGTAAGTGACAGTGATTTCAGGCATTTGTCGGCGATTTCTCAAAACCTGTGGCGAGTCAAAATCAGGGCAAAAATCATGCAGTCTGAAGTTGGCATAAGTGTTTAATCGGCTCATTTTCAGGGCATTCAAGATTTGGGTGAACGTCTTTCTTTAGTTGTACTTCAAAGAAGATTTTTAGCTGAAACTTTAGTCCTTGGTGACTCAACAGTTACTGGAATTATGAGAGTCAAAAAACTGATTCAAGAAAAACAAAATTAACACTCGTGGCTCTTAATGTTACACTGATGTCTTATGAAGCAAAGTGATTGATCTGTATGTAAGAAACTCAACATTATATACAAGGTTATATAGAGTTGGAATACCCTAGCAACCTGCAAAGCTAAAAAGGTTTTTTTTTTGTGACTCTATACAACAATTTAAAAAGTGTTTTTTTGCAGTGATATTTTTGCCACAAAAGTGTTCTCAGAGCTTCATACGATTACAGGTGATCCACTGAAGTTACATTGAATGCTTTGACAAAACTTTTCTGGACTTTGGTCTTGGAACCATTGCTGCCTATGAAGGATGAGAGAGCTCCAGGATTTCATCTAAAATATCTTAATTTGTGTTCTCAAGGTAAACATAAGTCTCAGGAGGATTGGAACAATATTAGGGTGAGTAAATAATAACCGAATAGTCATTTTTGGGTGAACTAGCCTTTTAAGATGATGAGCTACAGGTGTTGTTTAGAATTGCTTCCACTTTTTTGACGATTAAAATGCTGATACCCAGTGACTTGTGTTTTATGCGTCACTGAGGATCACAGCTTCACCTCAAAATCCTCTACAATAATATACTGAGGAAAAAAGTCACCTAATTAAATAGTAAATTAAATAAAAACTTTCATTTTTGGGTAAAGATACATTTTTAGAGCATTAATAAAATATTTCTGAATGACATGAAAAGCAGAATAAAACATAAGAAAAGCATTAAAAACACATAATTTTCATAGCACAGATCTCTTTGTTGTTTAGCACTTTTCACCCAGCTACATTTAATACTCTTAAAAAAAAAAAAAACAGGAAATGGCTTGAAGGGCCATTATTTTTTTCTAGTGTCGATAAAATCATTCATAATGAAACAGAAAGGCAGGGTGGGACAAGTTGAAGGGATTGTCCCAGTTTTAAAATAACCTTTACTTCACATTTAAAAGCTTGAATCACAATTACAAAAAAAAAAAAAAAACATCAGAAACATTAGCTAAAATGTGAATAAAGCACTATATTTGGAAATATAAACCTGAAGTCTAATATTATATCATAACAGAAAATACATTTATTTTTTATAATTATAAATTAAGCAGTTTTATAATTAATCACCATAAAGGCAAGTTTATTTAAATAGCACATTTCATACACAATGGTAATTCAAAGTGCTTTACATAAACAAGAGTAAAAAGAAACAACAAAAATTTTAAAAATTATATTAAAAACAAGAGAAAAAGACAAGAAAAACATAATAGTGTGATCTGTCGGACGCAGCACAGTGCTCATTCAGTAAAGGCGCAGCTAAACAGACGTGTTTTCAGTCTTGATTTGAACGTGCCTAATGTTGGAGCACATCTGATCATTGGAAGCTGATTCACCCTGCTTTGACTGAACTCCTGGAATTTCTAATTTACTTGATCCTAATGATCTGAGGGATCGGTTGTATTCAGTGAGCATATCTGTAATGTATTGAGGTCTTAGGCCATTTAGTGATTTATAGGCAAGTAAAAATACTTTAAAATCTATTCTGAATTTAACTGGGAGCCAGTGTACAGACCTGAGGACAGGTGTGATGTGCTCTGATTTTCTGGTTCTGGTCAGAATCCTGGCCACAGTATTTGAGAAACACTTTTCTCAAATATATAACAATGTATATAGAAACAAAAAAACAACAATCTAATTTCTAATAACCGCCAATTATTTTTATTCCTCTGATTTAATGCTGGATTTTCAGCATCATTACTCCTGTATTCAGTCACATGGTCCTACAGAAATCAGTCTAATGATGTGATGCTTATGTAACATTTAAAACAACAGCAGTTATTTAAAAAATGCCTTTAAGATAACTAAACTAAAGCCGTGTCTTATTTCAGAGGCTTCATCCTCCGAAGGATGCATTCGAAGGGCCCTGCGCCATGACGGAGCGATGAAGGCTGTCTTATTTCAAAAAATGTGCAGGCTTTTTCTAACGCAGCCTCCAAATGCATCCTTCGTTTCCAGGTAATAAAGGACACAACCGGTGGATCCTTCACAGCCTCGAATTGCCCAAGATTCATTGTGCGCTGATCCCAGCAGGATGTTTTTAAAAAAGAAAACTCTGGTTTAAATGTATGAATTAAGTTTATTTTACTTGGATATTTAGACACATGTTAAAGAAACAAAATGAGTATGACAATTCTTACTAAAGAGTGATTTTATCGACAGTTTGCATGTTTATGTGTACATGTATGGATCAAAGGAAATTTATTTCCAGCTTCTGGATACCTTGTTTTGCCTTAAGATCGCTTCAAATAAGATTTTAAATCAGTCTGAAAAAAGCCATTACAAATTTTATCAGCGCATATTAACAGCATCTGTTACGGTTGCCTGGTGATGAAATCCAGGCTAGATCGTCTCATTTTAAAACACTTGGTTCAGCCTGTGTGGACTTCGAAGGACTTGCCTTCAGAGAATGCAGTCTCTGAAATGAAACACAGCTAAAAATATCTAACAAGAATCAATTTCTTTGCTAAATAAGTAAACTAGTAAAGAAGTAAAAAGTGAATAAGTAAACAAGTATAATTAAGTAAATAAATAAATAAATAAAGTTATATTGAACCCAACTTTATGTTCTGCTTTTGATGCAGTGAAAACAAACAAACAAACAAACAAAAAAATCAGTGCCTTTGTAATATCTGTATTTTAGAAAATCAAATGGCCAATAAATTGACTCATGTTTCTTTCCAATTAAAGATGTTTACTGAATTATGCAGTAAAATGATAAAAAAACAAGAAAAAAATTATATAAAAAATAGGATAAAAATTATTAATTAATTATTCATTTTCTTGTCGGCTTAGTCCCTTTATTAATTAGGGGTCGCCACAGCAGAATGAACCACCAACTTATCCAGCAGGTTTTTTACGCAGCGGATGCCCTTCCAGCCGCAACCCATCTCTGGGAAACATCCACACACACATTCACACACACACACTCATACACTACGGACAATTTAGGCTACCCAATTCACCTGTAGCGCATGTCTTTGGACTGTGGGGGAAACCGGAGTACCCGGAAGAAACCCACACGAAGGCAGGGAGAACATGCAAACTCCACACAGGAACGCCAACTGAGCTGAGGTTCAAACCAGAGACCCAGCAACATTCTTGCTGTGAGGCGACAGCACTACCTACTGCGCCACTGCCTCGCCAATAATAGTTATAAAAAAAAGAAATATAAATTTGTAAAAAAATGTATAAAATATTTAAAAATATATATTAAAAAATAGTAAAATTCGACAAAATAAGAACAATTATGAAAAATAGAAAAAATAAATAAACTCAAAAAACTGTGTTGCTCTGTCTTTCTCTCACTTTCCAATTTCATAATATAACTTAAATCAGTCCAATAACGGCGGAAAACACCATTACAAACAAAGGAGTAAGGCTAAAATGAAAAAATGTACACAACTAAACACATCAACACAAAATTATATTAATAAAAATAATAAATTGTATTAAAACAAATTATGGCTCTTACAGCCCTCAAACTGATTGTAATGCGTTTAGATTATGCTAGTGTCATGATGTATTATTTATAGGATGTTGGCGGTAAATGGTTTAAATTACGCAGTCTTTATGTGTGGAAAAAGCCCACAAATGTCACAGCGCTGAATCAGTCGAGAAGGAGAGACACTTCCTCCACAGAGGTGAGAAACTCTATCACTATGTGCATCTACAGGAAGTGTTTGGGTGCACTTATTAAAGCTGATGAAGTGAAACCACTGAGATAATAAAAAGGAAAAACTTTTCGGTTTTGCAAGATATGCAAAATTAGATTCATGCTTTTATTTTTACCATTTATGATTGTGAATTGCATTATGGGATACCTTGATCTTTTTCCCAAACAACTTTTAAAGTGACTTTTATGAACATTTTTAATAGTACAAAGTGATAAATTATCTGGGTTGGTGTTGTATATTTCGCTACAAAAACTTTGAAATAAACTGCATGTACATTTCTGTTAATTTACAGACTTATTATTATTATTATTTCGTATGCATTATATTTTAATGTAAATATATTTAAAATTTTACAGGAGGAGTGCTAATAATTTTGATTTTAACTGTACTTGTTATTTTCAGTTCATGTAGTGCATTTACTCACAGTGTCCATGAGAGGGCGGTCAGGCTGCCATCCATCAGCAGGTGGCCGTGGCAGTGCCAGTGAACACACCCTCTGAGAGGGACAAGCCTTCAGCGCAGCTGCACTAACAACCCACTCCACTGATCTTCTGCAAGGACACATATATCAGACTCACTATGACATCGATTTGGCCACACAGAATGCAAATTCTCTGTATGCAAACTACATTCTTGGATAACCTAGTGTGCATTTTTAACAATTTTTTTTAAGTCGCCATGAAACGGAAGAAGATTTCCCATATGGAAGACACATAATAGATGAGAACTAAATACATTTCCATGTATTTAAATATGTCAAAAACATATTCGATTATTTGATAATGCCCCCTTTTTTTGCTTCTGGTGCCCATGTATATGTTTGTTTATATAACACCTTAATATGCAACAAGTGCTGACCAACACTGAAAAAAAAATTATTCAAAGATGATTCTTTGGATTTATTTATTTTTTTATGTTAAGCAGTTGTAAACAATTTATTTGGGCAGAATTTAAACACACAAACTAAGTTGAACATTGCTAAATTTAATTTGTTTGCAACAATTTTGAAGGCACCATTTTTTCAGTGAAGGTGCTGCACAGACAACATCAAATGTATAATAGCAATAAATACAATCAAAAGTGAAAACTAGGGATGCTCCAATCGATCAGCCGATAATCACATTTCACGACTCCATCGGTACGCACTGATCTGGCCGATCTCATGAACTGATTTGGCCGATCTCATGAACTGATCGCACAGCCCTATACACGAACATTCATTCATTTTCTTGTCAGCTTATTCCATTTATTAATCCGGGGTCGCCACAGCGGAATGAACCACCAACTCATCCAGCAAGTTTTTACGCAGCGGATGCCCTTGCAGCTGCAACCCATCCCTCTGAAACATCCATACACACACACATTCACACACACACTTATACACTACAGACAATTTAGCTTACCCAATTCACCTGTACCACATGTCTTTGGACTGTGGGGGAAACCGGAGCACCCGGAGGAAACCCACGCGAAGGCAGGGAGAACATGCAAACTCCACACAGAAACGCCAACTGAGCCGAGGTTCGAACCAGCGACCCAGCGACCTTCTTGCTGTGAGGCGACAGCACTACCTGCTGCGCCACTGCCTCGCCCTATACACGAGCAATGATTCCAAATTGCTTTGTCATTTTTCCTACCATTTTTTTCCTATCTGTTTTATATATCTTTTTTTTGTAAAGCTGCTTTTGACCATTATATGTATGCAACATCCTTAAATTTTTCTCTTAGGCGAGATCTCATACATAGAGGCAAAATGTGCTATGCAATGGCAAAGTCATATTAAGCCGTACTTGGTATCGTACTTGGTATCCGTACTTGGTATCGGCTGATCTCAACGACAAGGAACCGGTACTCTGTATCGGCTGCAAAAATCCTGATCGGAGCATCCTTAGTGTAAACATTAAATGATGTGGAAAAAAAAATTAATGCAAGCATCAAATTAAGAACAAAGCAAGAGAATATTTTCACAGTATTTCCTATAATATTTTTTCTTCTTATTTCTTTTAGTTTGGCTGGAATAAAGTCATTTTAAACTATTTTAATTGTTTTATTTAGTGCTGTCGCCTCACAGCAAGAAGGTCGCTGGGTCGAGCCTCAGCTGGGTCAGTTGGCGTTTCTGTGTGGAGTTTGCATGTTCTCCCTGCATTCGCATGGGTTTCCTCAGGGTGCTCCGGTTTCCCCCACAGTCCAAAGACATGTGGTACAGGTGAATTGGGTAGGCTAAATTGTCTGTAGTATACTTAGTGTGTGTGTGTGTGTGTGTGTGTGTGTGTGTGTGTGTGTGTGTGTGTGTGTGTGTGTGTGTGTGTGTGTGTGAATGTTTCCCAGAGATGGGTTGTGGCTGGAAGGGCATCCGCTGCGTAAAAAAATGTGCTGGATAAGTTGGCAGTTCATTCCCGAATTAATAAAGGGACTAAGCCGACAAGAAATGAATAAATGAATTATTGGCCTACTTAAGATTTTTTTCTCAATTGGCTACGCAAAAATAAAAAAAAATAAAAAAACGTACAATGAATTGTTTAATTAATGTAATCTGCCTTATTAAAAGCCTTTACACTGCACTAGAATACTAGTATCTTCCAAAATAACTATATAAAAATGTCACCAAGGCAAAGACAAAAGCAATTTGATATTAGAAATAAACTGATATTTAGTTTAAAAAGGTGTTGAAAATAAACACAGTTAGTTCCTGCTGCTGTTAAACAGCGCTTGGGAAGCTTTTACAAATTATTTCACAGGAGGGCTAACAACTTTGACTGTATGAACATTAATAATGGTGTCAGTTTAAACATATACACTTTAAGTCAGAATTTTTAGCCCCCTTGTTTATGTTTTTGGTAACACTTTACAATAAGGTTCATTAGTTAATGCATTTACTAACATGAACTAATCATGAACAACACATGTACAGCATTTATTAATCATAATTGAATATTACTGATGCAATATTAACATCCAAGTCCATGCTTGTTAACATTAGTTAATGCACCATGAGTTAACATGAACTAACAATGAACTACTGTATTTTTATCAACTAACGTTAACTAGCATGAACAAATACTGTAGTAAATGTATTGTTCATTGTTTGTTCATGTTAGTAAATGCATTAATTAACATTAACTAATGAAACTTATTGTAAAGTGTGACCATGTTTTCCCCCAATATCTGTTTAACAAAGAGATTTTTTAATAACTAATTTCTAATAACTGATTTGTTTTGTCTTTACCATGATGACAGTAAATAATATTTTACTATATATTTTTCAAGACACTTCTATACAACTTAAATTGTTGAAGGCTTAACTAGGTTAATTAGCTTAACTAGGCAGGATAGAGTAATTAGGCAAGTTATTGTATAATGATGGTTTGTTCTATAGACTATCTAAAAATTAAGCTAAAAATGGGCTAATAGTATTGACCTTAAAATGATTTTTAAAAATTAAAAACTGCTTTTATTCTGGCCGAAATAAAACAAATAAGACTTTCTATAGAAGAAAAAATATTATCAGAAATACTGTGAAAATTTCCTTGCTCTGTTAAACATCATTTGGGAAAAAATTTAAAAGACAAAATAATGGAAAGGGGGGCTAATAATTCTGACTTTAACTGTAATTTCTGAGCTCAAGTCCTCGTGCTTTTGAAGTGCATACAAAGTGTTTTTGCTTTCATAGAACAGAAAATTCTCGACAATCTACAACACAAACAAAACAATGTCTGAAAAAGCACTTTAAAGTATATACTTCACTGTACACATTGTAAATTGTGAACACTGTTTTCTTACCTTACTGCTAAATATAGTTAAATATAGCTTCTTTCTTCACCTAGATGGCACCCGAGAGACCAAGATTCATATTTGCTCATTAACTAAATTACAGATGCCATCATCAGTTGAATACAGCCAGTTAAAGCAAAGTGATGAGCTCTGAGACTGAGCTGAGTGCTGGAATGGAATTATAAAGAGTACAGCAGGACTGGGAGAGATGTTATTATACGATGACGTCAGTTGTTTTACGACCATGATTAAACTCTAAACTGATACTAACTTATGAGATGTGCATCATGGGATACTGTGAAAGTGAAATAACAAAGATAAAATGGAATGAGTACGAGTTTAACTGTCACCGTTTGTTGTGTCGTCTTAAAAAAACAGTGTGTTCATTGTCATTGATGACTCCATGAGGAGCATTTAACATTTATATCATCTTTAGAATGCATACAAAGTTGTTTAAAAGTGAAAAGAAAAGTTCTGTAGAGTGTGAATTGTTAGCATATTTAATATTTTAAAGTAATAGTTCAACAAAAAAAATTTATTTACTCTCAATTCATGGATCCTCGAGTGGTTCCATAGCTTTAGGAGTTCCTTTTGAACAGAAAAAACTGTATACTGAAAATGTTGGAAACTAGTAACCATTAAAAGCCAACGGAAACCTGTTTCCAACGTTCCTAATATCTGGTTTTATGTTTTACAGAAGAAAGAAACAGGATTGAGAACAAGTGGAAGATGAGTAAATTATTTTACGTTTTTAATCTTTTTAAGGACTGTTCACGGAAAGGTTCTTCAAGAGATCCAAATGATTTTTTGTCGTCATTGTAAATCCTTTTGGACCTTTATTGTTTTAATGTGCGTTTTTTTCATCAATGTTTGACAATCTCAACTGAAACATGGAGAGGGCGGGACATATAGTAGCTCCTCCCCTTTTTGTTTTTATTACAGCTCTGCCAACAAGAGTGGTTGAGCTCAAGCGCATCAAAATGAAGCATCTTGAAGGGGGCGGGGCATATCAGATACTATAAAGCATTTGATTGGGGAGAAGATTTGATGAGAAACTGAAGTTTGAGGTGACGTCAAAAAAATCATTGATCCATTTAGGTGGAAGTGATTAACCACAAGCTTTTGATGTTTATATCTTATATTAGCAAATTTTGTCACTGTTATGGAGCACACTAGCTTACAGATATCCATAAATCAAACATACTGATACTAACATCTAAAAAACTTTAATTTAATTTGAAGGAATCTATAATATACAAAACATTAGTCACCTGTTGTCCTCATAAAAATGGATTGGTCGTTTGCTTTGGACGAGCTTCTCCAAACGAGGGGTTGTTTCTGTGAAAACAATTTCAATGCATGATCTCTTTAAATAAACATCTTCTATGAAAACGTGTAAAACCGCACAGCTTAAATCAGTGTTTCTCAACCACGATCCTGGAGGACCACCAACACTGAATGTTTTCGATGTCTTCCTTGTCTGTCACACCCATTACAGGTTTTTCAGTGTCTGCTACCAAGTTGCTGATCTGATTCAAGTGTGTTTGGTTAAGGAGACAAGGGCTGCGTGCCCGAAACCGCCTACTACTCAGTAGGTACTGCATTTGAATTTAAACGTACTACTCGGCTGTTAGAAAAATGCGTTCTATACAGTATGAATGTGAAATGTATGAATGGAATTCGGATGTACTACATCCGCCATTTTGTCATGGTCACATGACCTACCTGCGTCAGTTGCATCACTTCACTTCTATTCATGTATTCTCTCGCGGGGCATCATGGGATAGCAAAGCATGCATGGGATGCGCACTTCAGAATCTTGCCGGAAGTCATCCGGGTACTTCTCGCTTACTGATTTTTGAATTCTATGAATTCGGATATACTACTCAGCTCGCATACTGATTTTAGCGTACTATATGGTATGGAAGTATGCGGTTTTGGTCACAGCCATGGGCTGTTTCTCAATTCAAAGAACACTCGTGAAGACGCTGCATTCTTCCTGATGGTCACATTACCTTCACGTATTTTTGATATTTAAAAATTACAGCATTCATACAACGATTTATAGTTTTTCCCCTTTTCAATATATACAGTGAGTGTGGAAATTATTCACAGTGCTTCACTTTTTCCACATTTTTTGTTACAGCCTTATTCCAAAATGTATTAAATTCTTTTATTTCCTCAACAGTCTACACACAAAATCCCATTTTGACAATGTGAAGAAAGAGTTTTTGAAATTGTTACAAATTAAAAACCTGAAAAATCACATATACATCAGTATTCACAGCCTTTGCTTTATACCTTGTTGACGGGAAGCGACGGTGTACAGCCATTTTCACATCTCTCCAGAGATGTTCAATAGGATTTGGGTCTGGGTTCTGGCTGGGCCACTCAAGGACATTCACAGAGTTGTTGTGAAGCCACTCCATTGATATTTTTGTTCTGTGGTTTGGGTCATTGTCCTGCTGGAAGATGAACCATTGCCACAATCTGAGGTCAAGAGCACTCTGAAGCATGTTTTTTTTATTTAGGATGTCTCTGTACATTGCTACATTCATCTTTCCCTCTATCCTATGTGAATACTAATGTAAATGTGATTTTCAGGTTTTTTACTTTTAATAAATCTGCAACCATTAAAAAAAATTCTTCACATTGTCATTATGAGGTATAGTGTGTAGAATTTTGAGGAAATAAATTATTTGAATCCATTTTGGAATCAAAAACACAAAAAAATTTGGAAAAAGTGAAGCGCTGTGATTTTTTTCGGATGCAATATATCATGCACAAAACCGTACAAATATACTTTGCACAATACACATAAAAAAGATTTTACTATGAATTTCAGCAAATAAACACCCTTAGTATGTTTATGCCTTTATTAAGATTTTTAAGTTAAAGTTTACTTTCACTGTCTCATTTAGGAAAACTTCTAAAAAAAGTTATATCTCTGAACTTTAATAATGAATTGGTATTGAATGCTGCACTTTCCGCCTCCTTTATTCAGCCGCAATGACTTCTGGGATTTCTCAAGCAAGTTTTGCGCTAAAGTCTGCATCCACGCATCCTGGATATCAAGAACTCTTCCCGGAACATTCTCGCCTCCTCTGTTCTTGTGGTCTTGAGTTTTGGAACTTACATTACATGGGAACACGAGGACGCAAGACCGCTGAAGAATGTTATTTAGAGATGTAACTTGGATTCATATGCCCATAATCAGTTTACCATACACAATATGTGGTCAAATTTGTTTTTCCCAGCTTAAAAATAACAAATCTATTCGCTCTCTTTTTTTTAAAACAAGATGTTTCCAAACCTAGCTCTAGAACCTACTAGAAAAATTTTGTAAGAGTTTCTAAAAGGTAAAATATTTGGTAATTACCTCACAAATTTTTGGTACAAATAAGATAAAAGAAATATCTTTTGAACTACATCATAAATTATATCCTGCTAAACATTTCCTTCCCAATTTATATCCTTTTTAAATGTACTCTTTTAGTTCTTTGTATTTGGAAACTGTACACCACATCTTTTAGCACTGTGATTATGTTAAAAAGCTTTAGTATGATGCTTCTGTCTTTAAATATAAAAAAAGATACTTTAATTCTAATTTTCATTTTGAAAACGTCATTTTTGGATATTTTAATTATGATACTTTGAATAAAGTTTTTGTTATTAACCTATTTATATTGTTGATTAAGTTTCATATTCATAAGTGTAAATTTTCCACAAAAACAAAACTGTTTTACTTTGTTTTAGAAGGAAATGAAAAATTACTTTTGTACTATTCGGCATAGTTCTAATAGAAAGGCCATTAAATCTGTCCATTTGTGCTTTAGTTTCAACATGTTTGATTAATGTAAAGGTCCTGCTTGTTTGTAATTTTATTTAATTACTTATATTCTTGTTTTTTGTGTTTGTTTTATTTATTCTTTGTGCTGTTATTATTATTTACCTTCTATTACCCTGGCATTATTTTGAGTACTATATTGTCACATATGTGTTGTTTCAAGCATAATCATTTTTTCTTAAATCACTGAAGAATGCATATTGCAAAACAGCCATGGAAAATGTGCAAAGCAAGTGGTCATCCAGGAGCGTGTTTGAGAAACACTGGCTTAAACCATACAGTATATGTTGAATTCGTTTTAAAACAATAGGTGTCATATTTACAATTTAATATTGTGACCCCTCTGAATTGATTTTCACAACAGATCAAGATATTTGGTAAAGGAAGTGATTCTCATACCGAAGGCAGTCGTGGAGCTTTTTGGTCTGGATGGTAGCTCATCAAGCCAGTACACTGAGCGCCTATAAATATTAAAAAAACACACATAAAAAATTACATATTGCACCAAATCCATTGGGATTGTGGCAATTAAGCATATATATATATATATATATATATATATATATATATATATATATATATATATATATATATATATATATGAGCAATATCACACGAGTAGCAATGTGATATGGCTGTATATCAGCACTGGTGGGAGGCGTGCGTTGGCACGAGGCCACAGACCGAGTGCCTTAGTGCCCCCACCAGTGCCGATATACAGCCATATCACACTGCTACGAGTGTGATATTGCGTTTATACAACAGTTTGACAGCATAATTGTGTATATAAAAACAAAATCAAACATGGAGAGTCTCAAAAACCCTTTTGTATGAGAAACTACTTTCTTCCGCGTTTGATTCAAATCATGACAGTTGAACAGCTGAGCAAACATCTTTTTGACTTTAGATCTGCAGTGTCTGCTTTTTGCTGGCTGTATGTGGGCGGAGTAATACACAAAGGGTAAAGAGGCTGTACAGGTGCTGATATTGCTTAAATATATCACAGCTATCAGCCAATCAGATTCAGGAACCAGACAGAACTGTTGTATAAATATTATACACACACACACACACACAGTTCAACTCAGAATTATTAGGGCCCTTGAATTATCGGCCTCTGTTTTTTCCCCTACTTTCTGTTTAATGAAGAGAAGATTTTTTCAACACATTTCTAATCATAATGGTTTGTTCTGTAGACTATCAAAAAATATTGCTTTAAGGGGCAAAAAATTTGTCTTTAAAATGGTGTTTAAAAACTAAAAATTGCTTTCAATCTAGCTGAAATAAAACAAATAAGACTTTCTCCATAAGAAAAAATATTATCAGACATACTGTGAAAATTTCTATGCTCTGTTACACATCATTCGGGAAACATTTAAAAAAGAAGAAAAAATTAAAAGGGGGGCTAATAATCCTGGCTTCTCTCTCTCTCTGTGTGTGTGTGTGTGTGTGTGTATGTATATTTTTGTTTTTTGTAAAAGTAGAAACATTTCCACAGTAGGGCCCTGTTAAGCCTTTAAAAAGCACTTAAAGCTAAATGCTAGCATCTTGAAAAATATCTAGTAAAATATTCTGTACTGTCATCATGGCAAAGATAAGATAAATCAGTTATTAGAAATGAGTTATTATAACTATTATGTTTAGAAATGTGCTGAAAAAAATATTATCTCCGTTAAACAGAAATTGGAGAAATAAATATATAATTCAGGAGGGCTAATAATTCTGACTTCAACTGTATATATGAAAGCATGAATAATTCACCACAGGAAGCCCAAGTTAATCTGCTGCTGTTTGAAAGAGCCCCAGAGCCCCCTGGTGGGCAAATGTGCCCATTTCTATAACTAGGTCAAACAGAAACAGAGGTTCTGACCATGTGTGAGAGAATGGAGCTCTTTATTCTCCTGAGACTCCGCAGATCAGTTTTGTCTTTTGTAGAGCACATTGCCACATAGTAATTGCCTCGTTTTATATAATACATTTTTCGAACAGAGTAGTTTTGTTTTACAAAAAAGACATCTGTATGGGTTCATATAATGCGTTGGAAATGTCTTTAATAGTCTTATTCAAAGTAGTTTATGTATTACAAGCAGTGATGGTAAAACATAAAATCTGAAAAGTAAGGACTCAACATTACTTAATAAGATCCCTGAAAAATCTCAACACACAGACAATAGTAATTAAACCTCATTTTAAGGGGTTAAAGATGGCCTTTTAGATTTATTACAAATGTTAATACTTCATTTTAATAACAAAAATAATATTCTTTGGTTAAGAAAAGTGCAAATTATATACTGTAAATACATTAGTGGCTCAGTGGTTAGCACTGTCGCCTCACAGCAAGAAGGTATCTGGTTCGAGCCCCGGCTGGATCACTTGGCATTTCTGTGTGGAGTTGGCATGTTCTCCCTGTGTTGGCGTGGGTTTCCTCCGGGTGCTAAGATTTACCCCACAGTTCAAAAACATATGCTATAAGTGAATTGAATAAACAAAATTGCCTGTAGTATATGTGTGTTTGTGAATGTGAGAGGGACTGCAAGGGCTGTGTAAAACATATGCTGGATTTGCTGGCGGCTCATTCCACTGTGGCAACCCCTGATAAATAAAGGGACTAAGCTGAAGGAAAATGAACGAATGAATGTATAAATTGACAAATAGTTGAAATTTTTCATCATTTTGTGTTTTAGCTCAAGATGCAAACCTTAAACCAGATAGAGCATGGCATGTCTAAAACACAACAACTTTATGTATTAACGTCATATTATGATTTTCAAAAAGTGCATGAGAAATTCACTGAAATATCACAGTAACAGACTTGACAGAATGAATCTACCAATGGTGTTTCATAAACATTTTGTTCAAATTAATGAGAATGATGCATTAATGCCTCAGTTTCACACCAGAGGAAGTTATATAACGTTAAATAACTAATGTAAGAGTTTAAGAACTTAGACTTTTTTTTTACTATGGAAATTACAAATAACACAGAATATATATATATATATATATATATATATATATATATATATATATATATATATATATATATATATATATATATATATATATATATATATATATATATATATATTATAAGGGCAAAATTATTATTATTTAAATTTAAATATATAAAATTATTAGCCCCTTTAAGCTATATATTTTCCAGATAGTCTACAGAGTAAACCATCGTTATACAATAACTTGCCTAATTACCCTATCTTGCCTTGTTAATTAACCTAGTTAAGCTTTTAAATGCCACTCTAAGCTGTATAAAAGTGTCTTGATAAATATCTAGTAAAATGAGCGATTAAAACTATTATGTTTAGAAATGTGGTGAAAAAATTATCTCTCCATTTTTCTTCAGTTCACGATGGATAAAATGTTTCTTTTCTTATCCAAGTTTGTCCTCTTACAGGTCTTAAAACTAGACAAAATTATTAAACTTATGATGCTATGTTACGTTAATTTTGAACAAGTTGTTTTACTCAACTTCACAAGGCTTAAAAGTGCCCGTAGTTAAAGAATTGCCCTCGTATTTTCAAGACAAAATGTCCCTAAATACACATACAAATATTCTTTTTTATTATAAATGTTTCATTAAAGTTTCAGTTTTGTTTTAATTCTGTGGGACTCACCTGTCCGGGAATTTGAGCAGGTTTGTTTTGGGCTTCGCGAGCCGATCGATCCTCGACGCCATGATCAAACAAAAATCAGCACGTTAAAAGTTTAGAAACATATAAATGAAAGTTGGAAGTTCTCTATTATTATTTTGGCTTGAAAGTTGTTTTATTAGTCAACAGAGGCTTCTTCCTTGACACACCGTTAGATTCAAGCGTCAGGTGTGTTGCGTGTCACCATAGCAACAGGGACGTGAGCGCGCTCAAACTTGCACTTCATTTATTTACAACCTGTGAGCTGCAGTGCGGTGCGTATGCAGTCTTTTTTTTTTTTTTTTTTACAGTCTGTGGCATTGGCAGGGGACGGGGTGCCCAAACTCGGTCCTGGAGGAGGGCCGATGTCCTGCAAAGATTAGTTCCAACCTCCAGATATAGGAAGGAGCGGTGCCATGTAGAGCTTTATATGCAAGTGTGAGTGTTTTAAAAATGCTACTGGATTGAACTGGGAGCCAATGCAAGCTACGAGGGGTTATTTGAGTTACTGTTGCCTTTCTGTCAGCTAGAACCAGTCTGGTCCTTCTCCTCTGACCTCTGGCATCAACGAGGCATTTGTATGAAAGTAAATCAGTAGCAATACTCGAGAGCTTGCAAATGTAAATGTGAGCACTTGTGATAAGAATATTTGTATGTGTAGGTTGAAATGTACACTTACAGCTCTGATGTGAACAGCTGAAATCCTCGATTTGCACACACACACAACAATCCACACACTTGTGTTTTGAATCGGAAGTTGCAGATTAATAGTTGTGTATTTGTAAAATGTCATTCACAAATACAAAGTGACAGACACACGTGTGCACGGCAAATTTGACTGCATCTTCGCTCTACAACCACAGGTCGGCACTCACAACCTCTTAGATTCGTCAGTACAACTACAAATCTCCCGCGCTCTGACTTTTGCTACACATCTCCCGCGATCTCTGTAGCAGAACCCATCTGTGCACTCGCAGATGCAGAGGCGTGAGCAGCGCGGGGCGGGGCTGGTGTAAAGCTGTTTCATTGGCTGAAGCCTGACCAATGAACAATGCCAGCAGCCAACAGGACTGAGGTGCAAAATAATCATTTGCCACGATTATTTTATTATTTAGGGTTTATTTCAACTATTTTCTGAAAAGATTTTTGTTAAATATCATTAATTCTACTGTAATGTACATACCAGTAAAAGAGCAGCAAAGCCAGTTTATTGGCTACAGCCAGCCAATGAGATGGGGCGTTTCTGTTTGTCAGCACACAGGGCAGCTCACGCTGTTGGAGGCCTCCAGCAATCAGAGGGTAAGTTATGATTTTTTAATAATTATCTATATGTTCAATACTGTTAGCTAAGCTAAGGACTGTGCTGGGTGCTTCTCTTGTGTGTTTTTTATATAAGAAACAGTTATGAGTTATCTAGGAGCTGCTTTCAATCATGTTATATGGTTCTAAAGATACGATTCAACCCACATGAAATAAGAAGTTGTAATAGTATTTATAGCAAATAATAGTACGTTTTTGAACCATACTAACTATAATAAACTGTATTATACTGTATATATTGCAGTATCTACAACTTTGTTAATGAATGCAACAGCACACTGTAGTATTAACTAGCATAAACTTTAATAAATTGAAGTATATTTACACACACACACACACACACACACACACACACACACACACACACACACACACACACACATTAATAGCAATTAAAAATAACACTAGGCGTTTCAGTTTCTTACAGATAATACCGGTTTTGGTTATTATAACCTGCATCATGTCTATCTATCCATCTATCTATTTACATGTTTGTGTAGAGTGTGTCCTTTATATCACTTTTTAATTATGAACGTTACTAACTATAGGTTATTTCTCAGTTTCCTGTAAGGATGGAGTGACAGGAGAGATCAGCGTGTTTCAAGTCGATGAGGAACTCAGAGAAGCTGCATAGCTTGAATAGGATTTTATTCATGCTAAAGATGACATGATGATCCAGCTCATCTACAAACACTTCAAAATGATTCAGATCATTCAAGAGGAAGCCGACTTTATTTTTTCTTTTTACCTGCCAAGATGACTACAGATTTGAACAAAACACACACTCACCCACAAACACAACTTTTATTTTGATAATTGTTTAATGTAGTATTTTTACACTTTACTGTAAGGCAGGGGTGTCAAACTCAGTTCCTGAAGGCCCGTAACCCTTCACGTTTTTAGTTGCAACCCTGCTTCAACACACTTAAGTGAAAGTTTCAAACAAACCTGAAGGACTCAGTTAGTTTGATCAGGTGTGTTTAATTAGGGTTAGAACTAAACTTTGCAAAGCTGCAGCCCTCCAGGAACTGAGTTTGACACCTGTTCTGTAAGGGAATGTAATTTGTCAAATAAAATTTACAGTCCAAATAAGTGCAGTGCAAATGTCTAGTTACTTGTATTGAAATATTTCAGGGTTTTTCCTTGTTCATAATGAGATGGAGGTGGTAAATCCAACTTCATCATTACCCATCAAATGTTATCTCCTCTTTAATACTTTGCTCAAGCCTTTACTAATGGTCAGAAAGCAGGTCGTTGTGTAAAGCTGGTTGATGCTCGCTGTAATAGAGAGAGATGATGACTGTTCAGCTTATGTTGCTTAACCCTGCAGATGAGATGCTCAAAGTGGACCCTCAGCCGAGCGATGGACACTGTCTCCCTCACCTAGTTGCTCTTCCTTTGAACACACATATCATGTTGAAGGATGCAAGTTGTGGACCTAAATCAGATGTAATGCATGTAGATGTATAAATCAGAAAGAAATGAAACTGCTTTAAAATGTATTAGGTTTTAGATATAAATACGTGTTCTTAACAGATTTGTTTCAACTTGATATTTGCATAATAAATGGCATTAGAATGTTTAGTTTTAAACAGATAGCTATATTTCAATTTTTTCAAATTTAAGCTATATATATATATATATATATATATATATATATATATATATATATATATATATATACATATAAGTATACTTCAATTTATTAAAGTTTATGCTAGTTAATACTACAGTGTGCTGTTGCATTCATTAACAAAGTTGTAGATACTGCAATATATACAGTATAATACAGTTTATTATAGTTAGTATGGTTCAAAAACGTACTATTATTTGCTATAAATACTATTACAACTTCTTATTTCATGTGGGTTGAATCGTATCTTTAGAACCATATAACATGATTGAAAGCAGCTCCTAGATAACTCATAACTGTTTCTTATATAAAAAACACACAAGAGAAGCACCCAGCACAGTCCTTAGCTTAGCTAACAGTATTGAACATATAGATAATTATTAAAAAATCATAACTTACCCTCTGATTGCTGGAGGCCTCCAACAACGTGAGCTGCCCTGTGTGCTGACAAACAGAAACGCCCCATCTCATTGGCTGGCTGTAGCCATTAAACTGGCTTTGCTGCTCTTTTACTGGTATGTACATTACAGTAGAATTAATGATATTTAACAAAAATCTTTTCAGAAAATAGTTGAAATAAACCCTAAATAATAAAATAATCGTGGCAAATGATTATTTTGCACCTCAGTCCTGTTGGCTGCTGGCATTGTTCATTGGTCAGGCTTCAGCCAATGAAACAGCTTTACACCAGCCCCGCCCCGCGCTGCTCACGCCTCTGCATCTGCGAGTGCACAGATGGGTTCTGCTACAGAGATCGCGGGAGATGTGTAGCAAAAGTCAGAGCGCGGGAGATTTGTAGTTGTACTGACGAATCTGAGAGGTTGTGAGTGCCGACCTGTGGTTGTAGAGCGAAGATGCAGTCAAATTTGCCGTGCACACGTGTGTCTGTCACTTTGTATTTGTGAATGACATTTTACAAATACACAACTATTAATCTGCAACTTCCGATTCAAAACACAAGTGTGTGGATTGTTGTGTGTGTGTGCAAATCGAGGATTTCAGCTGTTCACATCAGAGCTGTAAGTGTACATTTCAACCTACACATACAAATATTCTTATCACAAGTGCTCACATTTACATTTGCAAGCTCTCGAGTATTGCTACTGAATTACCTTCATACATTTGTGCCCACAGAACTGCCGTTCACTGGATATTTCCTCTTTTTTGGACCATTCTCTGCAAACCACATGGTTGTGCATGTAAATCCCAGTAGATCAGCAGTTTCTAAAATACTCAGACCAGCCCATTTGGCACCAACCTCCATGCCACGTTCAAAGTGACTCAAATCACCTTTATAATATGTAGTTCATTTACTAAAGTGTTTGTCTCTTCCACAAGGGAGCAGACCATGATAGATGTGAAAGCAGTGCAGTAAGTGTGTTTAGGAGTCGAGATGCCGAATGACAAAATATCAAAAGTTGGCGGTTCATTCCGCTGTGTCGACCCCAGATTAATAAAGGGACTAAGCCGAAAAAAAAAAGATTAATAAAACCAATCTCTATGAGTTCAAAATTATCTTTTAATTTGTATGAATTAATAGTAAACAGATAAAGATTAGCAGGTAAATAAATATGTCTATAAGTAAAAAAATGTGTGTATCTCTGTTTTTATGCGTGTCATCTCTCTTTCTCTCTGTATATGTGTGCAAATCTCTATTTCTCTCTCACTCTGCGTGCATCTCTCTCTCTCTTTGTGTGTGTGTGTGTAGCTCTGAGAGCAGCAGATGGAGCCGCAGCTCAGTCTGAATAATGATCATCCAGTCAGACGTTACACTGAAAACTGATTCCAAGAGGACAAAGCAGGAGATTACAGACAAACAAACAAACAAATAAACAACAAAAACCCAAGCATGAGCAGCTGTCGGCACACAGGCTACAGTGCTCTTTATTCAGGACACACAACCTCAGTGAAACACAGCACGTGTCTGAGATATGGATATAAATAACCTCCTGCTAACCCAACTGCAGATATTCACCATCAGACACAGAGTTTACACATCTGACCTGCCAAACAAACACTGCAAATACACTTGTGGAAAATATTTTACACTGTAGCAGAATCTTAAAAGAAGCTATTTATTATAGAAGTAATATTGAGTGCAAACAATTGAATTAAATTAACAATTCAATTATTTACAAATAAAATAATTTATTTACTTCAAATACTAATTATTTTGTGTACATTTTCTAAAATCATTTAGCATATTTATGGCATTTAAAGGTGAATATTATTAATGTACTTTTTTTATTATTTGAATAATCAAGATTATAAAAATTGCCTGTTTATTTATATATTTTAAAATGTTTTTAAATGCTTCATTTTACTGATTTAATAAAGTACATTTTAAAACAAAAATTAAATGAACAAATTAAAAATTGTCTATTAATTTGTCCATCTAAAGGTGATTTATTAATGCACTTTTTATTGTTTGATTAAAAAGAAGCTCACTTTAGCATATTCATTCATATTCCTTTGGCTTAGTCATTATTTCAGAGGTCTCCACAGCGTAATGAATTACCAACTATATCAGCATATGTTTTACACAGCGGATGCCCTTCCAGCTGCAACCCAGTACTGGGAAACACCCATACACACTCATTCTCACACACTCATACACTCATACACTACGGCCAATTTAGCTAGCTCAGTTCATCTATAGTGCATTTGTTTGGACTGTGGGAAACCGGAGCACCCACAGAAAACCCACGCCAACGCAGGGAGAACATGCTAACTCCACACAGAAATGACAACTGACTCAGCAGAGGCTTGAACCAGCAACCTTCTTGCTGTGAGGTGACAGTGCTAACCACAAGAATTTAAATAATAAAACAAATTTTCTTTTAAATCAACATTTAATGTTTATTTTTATTTAGCATTTATTTATTTACTTAAAAAAAACGTTTCTATCTAGTCCTCTCATGTAACATGAATGTAATTTGCTTATTTTAATAAGGACTCTTATTTTAATAAGCTTGATAAGTTGCAGTCAGCAATTCATTATTAAAAAAATAATTCTAATGAGGTTTAACAACTTTACACTTAAATAATGGTATATGCGAGCTGTCACTGGTACCTTTTCGAAGGGTACACATTTTTATTTGCCCACCAAAAGAGTGTCATTGGTACCCTTTTAGCAGTGGAAACACAAGCTTGATAAAGGTGACCTGTACCGACCCGTACCATACCGCACTGCACCAGTCAGTGGAAACGAGCTATTTAAGTGTTTGGGAAAATTTACTAGCTGAGTAAAAATTGTTAAAAACAATTTCTTTGTATATTAAAAAATATTCTTAAAATAAAGAATTATAATATAATATAATATAATATAATATAATATAATATAATATAATATAATATAATATAATATAATATAATAAAATATAATATAATAATACAATGTAATATAATATAAAACAATATAATATAATATAATAATACAATGTAATATAATATAAAACAATATAAAACAATATAATATAATATAATATAATATAATATAATATAATATAATATAATATAATATAATATAATAATACAATGTAATATAATATAAAACAATATAAAACAATGTAATATAATATAATATAATATAATATAATATAATATAATTAATATAATATAATAATACAATGTAATATAATATAAAACAATATAAAACAATATAATATAATATAATATAATATAATATAATAATACAATGTAATGTAATATAAAACAATATAATATAATATAATATAATATAATATAATATAATATAATATAATATAATATAATATAATATAACATAACATAATATAATATAATTTAATATAATATAATATACTATAATATAATATAATATAATATAATATAATATAATATAATATAATATAATATAATATAATATAATATAATTCCCTGACAATAAAAATAATTAGCTGGCCCTCAGTCATTAAGCTGGTTAAACACATCTAAAGCTTAAAGGTCTTTGAAGAGTAAAGGTGGACGTCAGGGCTGTTCAGGCCCTGCAGGGCATCAGTGTGTTTAAACCTGCTGAAGAATGCAGATCAGCATAAACCATCATACAAGCACACACAAGTTCAACATCACCACAGGATTTGACTTACAAAAGCATTCAACACCAGGATCAAAACGTCTGAAATAAACAAAACACATACAGTAGAATTTAGAAGTATTATCCCTCCTAAATTATTACCCCCATTTATATTCTATTCAACTGAGTTTTTTAACACATTTCGAAACATAAAAAGCTTTAATATCTCATTACTAATAACTGATGCATGAGATCATTAATGTCTTGTGATGAAATGTCTTGTTAATGTCTTCTGATAGTTTAAGACAGATATAATGACTTTAATTAGTTTAAAATCATCTCTTTTACATGTATGACATTTGATAATTAAATAAACAGAAAATGAAAACGTTTTGGGGTTTAGTGCTATACATCAGATCTGACATCAGTACTGATGTTCGTCTTAAACAGCTTTTGCTTTGTTAACATTATTGATCAAAAGATTAAAAGTTATTGATCAAGATAAAAAGTTGAGTGTTTTAGAAAAAAGTCCGCATTTGCAGAGTATCCGGAAAGTATTCATATCGCTTTACTTTTTCCACATTTCCTCCAGACACAAGGCTGGGGAAGGTTACAGAAACATTTCTGCTGCTCTGAAAGCTCAAATGAGCACAGCGTCCTCCATCATCCGTAAGTGGAAGATGTTTGGAACCACCAGGGCTCTTCCTAGAGCTGGCTGGAGAGCTAAGCTGAGTGATCGGGGGAGAGGGGCCTTAAGGCTCCAACACACCGGGACGCTTTTTGTCTGCGTGTATAATCAGCATTTTACCGAGACGTTTTTCCGTGTTCAAACCCAAGCGATTTTTAAGTATGCAAAATCACTTCTTGAAGTTAGATGGAGCTACACACATTTAAGCTTCCGACACCCGCTTGTAACACAGAAGAAGAGGAAGAGAGGAAGTTCACATGCTTGTTGTTAAAGTTACTGGTGATTCGAACAAGCATAGATGGTTCAAGTAGCAGCTCCAGCTCTAGCGATGAAGAAATGATTAGTGTTCACAGAGCAATGAGCAGCTCCACGTTCATTTGCCTCTGGGCATCTTCTTCAATTCGAGCTCGCATTGACAGTTTTGCGCTTGAACGCCTCCTAGTGCTGTTTACAGTAACTTCAGTAGCTCTGTGCATGTGAACAAAAGTGCTAATCTGAATGGTGGAGAAGGTTTTAACACGGCGCGTCAAATCAAAAATGAGTGTTTTTTTTTTTTTTTTTTTTTAAATGACGCTTTTGCGCCTGGCGTTTTGCGCTTTGGTGTGCATGATCACATTGACGCCCTTTAATTAAAAAATGAGGCGTTAAACGTCGACAGAAAACGCAAGCAAAAAACGTCTCGTTGTGCATGGGCCTTTAGTCAGGGAGGTGATCAATAACCCGATGGTTCTTCTGTGTTGAGAGAAGAAGGACAACCATCTGTGCAGCGATCCACCAATCAGCCTAGATGGAAGCCACATGCCACCTGGAATTTGCCAAAAAGCACCTAAAGGACTCTCAGACAATAGGAAACTAAACTCTCTGGTCTGATGAGACTAAAATTGAACTCTTTGGCGTTACTCCAGGCGTTACGTTTTGAGAAAACCAGGCACCGCTTATCATCAGGCTAACACCATCCCTACAGTGAAGCATGTTGGTGGCAGCATCATGCTGTGGGGATGTTTTTCAGTAGCAGGAACTGGAAGACTAGTCAGGATAGAGGGAAAGATGAATGCAGCAATGTACAGAGACATCCTGAATGAAAACCTGCATCAGAGTGCTCTTGACCTCAGACTCAGAGGGCGACGGTTCATCTTCCAGCAGGACAATGACCCAAAGCACACTGCCAAAATATCAATGGAGTGGCTTCACAACAACTTGGTGAATGTCCTTATGTGGCCCAGCCAGAGCCCAGACCTAAATCCTATTGAACATCTCTGGAGAGATCTGAAAATGGCTGTACACTGTCGTTTTCCCATCAAACCTGATTGAGAGGTACTGCAAAGAGGAATGGGCAAACATTCCCAAAGACAGGTGTGCCAAGCTTGTGGCATCATATTCAAAAAGACTTGAGGCTGTAATTTCTGCCAAAGGTGCATCAACAAAGTAAAGCAAAGGCTGTTAATACTGATGTACATGTGATTTTTTTAGGTTTTTTATTTTTAATACATTTTAAAAAATATTTTTTTCACATTGTCTTTATGGGGTATTGGGTGTAGAATTTTGAGTAAATAAAGGAATTTAATCCATTTTGGAAAAAGGCTAAAAAAAAAAACAAAAAAACAGTCACAACTTCCGGTTTGTGTAGACTTTAAATAAGATTTAAAAATAGGAAATTATTATTTTTATTCAGCAATAAAAGCCCTAAATCTTTCAAAAGTGATATCAAAAGCATTTACAATCTTTGAAAACTATTGATTTCAAATAAATTCAACATTTTCTGTCCACTATAAAGAAATCTGCAAATGAGTCAAGAGTTACCTGCCTTTCTACACGAGTAATTCTGCTCATCTGCACCCTTTATTCGCCCTTTCCTGCTTCCTGAACGGTGAAGGTCTGGAATGGTAGAAATGCAGGCTGTGCTCCAGGATCAGCTGTTCTTCAGGAGATCAAGATGCCTTCCTGGTGCTTGTTCAGGAATTTTTTTTGACCCGAAACTGATGAAATAATGCTGCTTCAGTGAACAAAACACCTACACACACACGCGCACACAGACACACACGCACACTGCACACAAATGAACAATACCCAAACATATTCATCAGAAGCAAATTTTACGAACTCAATCTCAAAATTTTAAACTTTTTATTTTAACCATTATTTATAGGCATGTTTTAACTTTTTATTGCCTAATTCACAACACACATGTAGGCATATTTGTGAATTTGTTCTCAGGTTTATTGTAATGTTTGTGAATATGGAGTAATCTGAATGAACAGCTGCATACATGAGGTTAGTCATTTGCATAAAAATATTTCCATACAACATACACGCACACACAAACACACACGCACACACGCACACACACACACACAATCCTGGCAGCTCAAGCTATAATACAGCTCTTCTGACTTCCACTATAGACCATTTCAGTGTGGTGATGTCAATAACCCATGAACATTTCCTGCTTGTTATCAAACTATTTCACATCTGTAACAAGAGGTGATTCAATCACAATTTGATGTTATAACAGCTATCGCAACAATATTTATCAATATGTGGAACTTTTTGAGCTCCCAGAAGCTATGGAAATTAAAAATGTAAAACAGGAAATTTGTCAGGATTATTGTTATTGTTTACATCCCTCAAAATGGTCTATATGCGGTGAAATATATAAATGATATATTTATAAATTCTATGATACTGCTAATATCATTCAGCAACAATCAAGTATTCACAAGCCCTGTGGTTTTATAAATAATAATGTTATAATGAGCAATTCCGGCGTTATGGATGTGACATTTGCACATAAATTACATAAATTAAGGAGAAAGGTCAAACCGAGCATCAGAATGGGGAAGAAAGGTGATTTAAATGACTTTGAACGTGGCATGGTTGCTACGATGCCAGATGGGCTGGTCTGAGTATTTCAGAAACTGCTGACCTACTGGGATTTTCACACACAACCATCTCTAGTGAGAATGATTTGAAAAAGAGAAATTATCCAGTGAGCGGCAGTTATGTGGGTGCAAATGCCAGAGGTCAGAGGAGAATGGCCAGACTGGTTTGAGCTGATAGAAAGGCAACAGTAACTCAAATAACCACTTGTTAAAACCGAGGTCTGCAGAAGAGCATCTCTGAACACACAACACGTCCAACCTTGAGGTGGATGGGCTACAGCAGTAGAAGACCACACCGGGTGTCACTCTTGTCAGCTTAAAAAAGGAAACTGAGACAATTCACACAGGCTCACCAAAATTGGACAATAGATATTTAGATATTAGACAATGTTGCCTGGTCTGATGAGTCTCGATTTCTGCTGCAACATTCGGATGGTCGGGTCAGAATTTGGCGACGACAACATGAAAGCATGGATCCACCCTGCCTCGTATCAATGGTTCAGGCTGCTGGGGGTGGTGTAATGGTGTGGGGGATATTTTCTTGGCACACTTTGGGCCCATTAGTACCGATTGAGCATTGTGTCAATGCCACAGCCTACTTGAGTATTGTTGCTGACCATGTCCATCCCTTTATGACCACAGTGTACCCATCTTCTGATGGCCTCTTTCCGCAGGATAACTCACCATGTCATAAAGCGTGAATCATCTTAGACTGGTTTCTTGAACATGACAATCAGTTCACTGTACTTAAATGGCCTCCACAGTCACCAGTTCTCAATCCAATAGAGCGCCTTTGGGATGTGGTGGAACAGGAGATGCGCATCATGGACATGCAGTCGACAAATTTGTAGCACCTGTGTGATGCTATCATGTCAATATGGAGCAAAATCTCCGAGGAATATTTCCAGTACCTTGTTGAATCTCTGCCACAAAGGATTAAGGCAGTTCTGAAGGAAAAAGGGGTCCAACCTGATACTAGTAAGGTGTACCTAATAAAGTGGCCGGAGAGTGTGTGTTCACATTGAAATATTTATTTATATTTTCCAAAACAACTAACCGCAGAGTTATGAGATAAAAAAATATCAATCTGTAAAAATTTTTTAGATTTTAAATGAGGGAAATAAGCATGGATGTTATGGATGTGACCAGAAAAAGTCTGCAAGTTTACAGTATACAACATGATTTGTAGAAATTCTGTGACTTAAACTGCACAACCCAAAAGAAATGATGCTAATCAAAAGGATAAGAGTTGGCTCACAGTAGAACTGAGTTTTTTAATTCACTTGTTTTTTGTTTTTTTTTTTGTATTCATGAGGGAAAAGCTTGGTAATGGATGTGACATCTCTCCGTTGTGGATGTGACATGTGAAATTGCCACTTGTGTGACTTAGGTAAATCAAATATAACAGTTTGAATACACCGACAGACATTTTTGAGTATTTCTACAGAACTGTAAAATGCAAGCCTACACAAAAAACCTTGAAAGGCTTTTACTATTTTGTTAAAAACTTATTTTTTATCATGGGAAGTTTGACATTCGCATGTAGTTGCTCAATAATTAAATAATTCAATAAACTAACTACAACTTCATTCATTCATTCATTTTCTTGTCGGCTTAGTCCCTTTATTAATCCGGGGTCACCACAGCGAACTCATCCAGCACATTTTTTTACATAGCGGATGCCCTTCCAGCCGCAACCTATCTCTGGGAAACATCCACACACACACTCATACACTACGGACAATTTAGTCTACCCAATTCACCTGTACCACATGTCTTTGAACTGTGGGGGAAACTAGAGCACCCGGAGGAAACCCACGAGAACGCAGGGAGAACATGCAAACACCACAAGTTAACTAAGCCGAGGTTCGAACCAGCAACCAAGCGACCTTCTTGCAGTGAGGCGACAGCACCACCTACAGCGCCACTGCGTCGCCATCTAACTACAACTTGACTGTCACAATTTTTATATCGTCATCTTTAAAATGTAATGTATGCTATAATAACATCTGTTTGGTGTTGACACTCACATCACACACACCAGCAAGTAACCAACACAATGCAAGGATGCGGGACTGTTGTTTACAGTACAACTCATGCAGGACAATGCTGGCAGTCGTTTCCTCAGGACAGTCGCAGTGTGTCAGAACACTAATGTTTATCTAGAGCAAACACACAAAGCACAACTGAGAGAACACGATAATCAGCTCTTTAAAACGGCAATGACAAAAAGTGCATCTGGAAGAGTGACACCTTTAATTATTATAATTATTTTTTAAATAAATAAATAAATTGATTTTAAAATTTCACCATGTATGGAAAATGTTTTATTTTTATATTAACAGTGTTGTGCTTATTTTCTTAATGAGTAATCGTGCATTCGAATGGGGCTTTAGTGTCAACACTTGACTGAGGGCGAGTCTAAAGTTGGGGCTGACGCGATCGTCATAGCAGCGTCAACCAATGAAATTAGTCTGCGATCGGCTACTGTCTGAGCTGGGGTATTTGCAAAAAGCAATCTGATTGGCTGACGCTTCCGTTGGCGCTTGAAAAGTTGAGAAATCCCCAACTTCTGCAGCAAGCAACGCCACCACTGAAGCGTAATACATTGCTATAACATACATTGCAGTGGGTAGTACTCCCCGTGTTGGCGTGAGTTTCCTCCGGGTGCTCCGGTTTCCCTCACAGTCCAAACACATGTGCTATAGGTGAATTGGGTAAGCGTAATTACCTGTAGTGTTTGTGGAGGGATGGGTTGCAGCTGGAAGGGAATCCGCTGTGTAAAACATAAGCTGGATAATTGGTGGTTCATTCCGCTGTGGCGAATGAATTTTAATTGAATTTTAAATAAATAGTTGTCATCATCTATTTATTAGGATATATTAATAAAAGGCACACAATTATGTTTTAAGCACTTTACATAAATTGTAAGCACTTAAAGTACATTTTTAAGAATTTCCAGCACCCGTATGAATGAACCCTGATACAAATCAATAAACAAAGCTGCATAAATGTAAAAAAAAATAAAAATAAAAAACCATATAATTACCTTAAAAAACATTTGAATAATTGTCTTTTTGACATAACTATAACTTCTATTTGCTGTTTCTACACTAAAAAAAAGAAAGAGAAAAAAAGACATTTATTTAAAATGAGCTGAAATCACATCTAACTTTTCATGTTGTCCCAACTCAAATAAATTGTGCTGAATTTTTTATTACCTCAAAGGGTACCTCAAAGGGTCCCACACAATTCTTTCATGTTGTCCCAACCCAAATTGATTGAGCTAACCTAATAGATTTTACAAATTTAATTTGACAAAGTGGTAGCGCAGTGGGTAGCATGATCGTCGTCTCACAGCAACCGGGTGCTCCGTTTCCCCACAATCCAAACATGTGCTATAGTTGAATTGGGTAAGCTAAAGTTGTCTGTGGTGTGTGTGTGTGTGTGAATGAGTATGTATGGATGTTTCCCAAAGTTGGGTTGCAACTGGAAGGACATCTGTTTGGTAAAACATATGCTGGATAAGTTGGTGGTTCATTTCGCTGTGGCAACCCCTGTTTAATAAAGGGACTAAGTTAAAAAGAAAATGAATGAGTGAATTCATTTAACTAAAGCATTTAGGTTGCCCCAAAAAACTGTGTTGTTTCAATTTTTAAATAAGTATGTTGAGCAAGCAGCAAAAGCAATTTTTTGAGTGCTGTTTTTAAACGTCTCCACAACAACAACCTGCTTTGCATGCAGACATTTAAAGAGAACTATCACTCCTTTGTGTAGACGAGTTCAGTTACACCACAGTAACACAAGAACACATATCAAGTACACATTAAAGGGCACTTATGATGGAAATCATCTTTTGTAAGCTGTTTGGACAGAACTGTGTGCAGGTATAATGTGTCCACTGTCATATTGGAGTGATATAAAGACAACAAGCCTCTTTTTTTTTAATTTCCTGAATTTAAACAGGATCCAAATCCCAATGATTTTGAGCCCCAGTGCAACGTGACATAGGAGTGCGGTTTCCCCGCCCACTGAATTGATAGACAGCCGCCATGTTTCTATAATAACATGTATACACATGTCCACAGAACATTATTTTTGCAAAGAAACTGGGATTAAAATATCTGTTTTATAACTCTAAAATGTTTCTAAAACAGAGCATGTTTGTAACAAAGGCAGTAAAATCGCTAATTCTTAACCGATATAATCACCACAGTGCATGTGTGTGTGTACTGTAAACGACATTTTTGAATAAACTCCAACACAAATACATTAAATAAACTTGGTATTTTTTATTAGTGAACCTATTCATTTCAGCTTCCTCCGAGTTTGTCTCCATCACTGACTGCTGTTTATCTGATGTACCGCAGGAGAAGCAGACATGCACGTGAGAACGGTGGGCGGGGAGATGCAGTTCAGTTGAATTTAAGGCCACAGGCTACAAAAACAGCTACACTGCATTTAAGACACCAAAATGGGCAGATTCTAGAGGCTATAATAAATAATCTGATTGGTATTTTGAGCTGAAATTACAGACACATTCTGGAGACACCAAAGTCCTATTTTCCTTTTTCCACATTTCAGGTTACAATCTTTTTTCCAAAATTGATTAAATTTTTTTATTTCCTCTAAATTCTACAAACAATAGCCCATAATGACAATGTGAAAAAAAGAGTTTTTGAATTTGTTGCAAATTTATTAAAAATAAAAAAGCTGTAAAATCACATTTACATCAGTATTCACAGCCTTTGCCGTGAAGCTCTAAATTGAGCTCAGGTAGATTCTGTTTCCACTGATCATTCTTGAGATGTTTCAGCAGCTTCATTGGAGTTCACCTGTGGTCAATTCTGTTGATTGGACATGATTTGAAAAAGCATACACCTGTCTAAGGTCCCAGGGTTGACAGTGCATGTCAAAGCACAAACCAAGCATGAAGACAAAGGAATTGTCTGTAGACCTTCGAGACAGGATTCGAGACAATGATCCAAAGTACACTGCAAGAATATTAATGGAGTGGCTTCACAACAACTCTGTGAATGTCCTTGAGTGGCCCAGCCAGAGCCCAGATGTAAATCCTATTGAACATCTCTGAAGAAATCTGAAAATGGCTGAACACCGTCACTCTACATCGAACCTGATAGAGTTTGAGAGGTACTGCAAAGAGGAATGGGCAAAAATCTCCAAAGACAGGTGTGCCAAGCTTGTGGCATCATATTTAAATCGACTTGAGGCTGTAACTGCTGCCAAAGGTGCATCAACAAAGTATTGAGCAAAGGCTGTGAATACTGATGTACATCTGATTTTTCAGGTTTTTTATTTGTATTAAATTTGCAACAATTTTAATCAATCTTTTCACATTGTCATTATGGGGTATTGTGTGTAGAATGTTGAGGAAATAAATGAATTTAATCCAGTTTAGAACAAGGCTGTAACATAAAAAATTTGGAAAAAGTGAAGCGCTGTGAATACTTTCTGGATGCACTGTAGGTGCCCTTTAAAAATGACATTAGCTGTTTGTTCAAACTACTTGTTTAAAGTGTGCTGAAACAACACAATTCTTTAGTGTTTTATGTTCAATCCACTTACATTTGTAAAAACTAATAAGCCAACTTAAGTCCTTCATGTTGTCACAAAGCCAACTGATTGTGTGGAACCCAGCATTCTTTTTAAAATCAAGCTTTCATTGCAATGGCCGAGTGTTTGCACACACATAAGCGCAGGTTTCAGGCCTCGGGCTGAAGATTTTGAAGCAAACACCACTAAACTGTTGGTCTAAAGATGCTGAATACAAAGACACAAAAACTCTAAACTGAATGAGGCAATTTAAAAAGGCACTGATCTGTAGACAGAGAGATATGAGATGTTTCAGACAACACACACACACACACACACACACACACACACACACACACACACACACACACACACACACACACACACACACACACACACACACACACACACACACACACACACACACACACACACACACACACACACACACACACACACACACACACTCAGTCACATGGAGAAGCTCTGACCTATTTTTTACAGTATGTTGCATGAGCACTTTATAAGGATGAATCCTTTGACTCCCTTCTGCTGTAGAGACGTGCTTCGCCCTTCGGCCCAGTAATGTCACATCCAGTCAAAATCCAGCTGCACAGACAATAATTCAACACACACATGCACAGACATCATTATTTGTAAAAAACAACTCCTATTTTATTCCAAAGAAATTAAAAAGCCGGAAAACTGCAAATAGAAAAAACTTAAATAACAGTCCGTCATAACAAACAATAGCTACACCAGTGGGTCTCTACAGCAATAGTAATAATAACGCAATTATTTAATATTTCTGTATGTTTAAAATAAATCTAAACATGCTTGAAACTACAGCTTACTAAACAGTTAAAATGATTAATTTACTCAACTTCAGACCGTGCAAGATGTAGATCCATTTTTTTCAGCAGGACTTTAATTAAAGAATTTCATTTTTAGCTGTTATTTTTATAGCTTTTTAACGTTTTCCTTCATAAAACCTCATTACCTGGGTTTACATCACAAATTTAGATTAATATTTCCCTAATTCGCATCACACAATATTTATTTCTACACCCACTTGAGTTGGTTTTGGTGAAAAAGTATTGATGTGAATAACGGAAAATTGAAACGCATTTGGCGAATAAACTCTGACGTAGAAAACATTACATTCACATTGACTCTATGAAGTCCTGTTCACACCAAGTGCGATACCTATAAATATAAATTTAACAATAAATATATTAGCATCAGCACAGATTAATTAATTTTAGTTTACGCTTTTATTCAGCATTACCCCCTTTTAACCAGCAGATGTCCTCAAAGTGCTACTAGCGCATCTGACCAGTGAATCGAGCTCGTGTAATCTTTATTTCAAAATGTATTAAGCTAATCGCTCTCGGTGTATTGGAATAAAACAACACAAACTATTTTCCCAAACATTTTCTAAAGGAGGCACCATAATTATGCTAGTTAAATTGTAGTTTTAAAGTCCTTTATATTTATATTTCTGTTTCTTTCTTGTTATATCAAAGATACTTTGAAGAAAGCGGGAGAACTGTAACCATTGATTTTCATAGCATTTGTTTTTCCTACCACAGATGTCAATGGTTACAGGTTTCCAGCATTCTTCAAAATATCTTCTTTTTTGTGTTCAACAGAAGAAATAATCACATAAAAGTTTGAAACCCCCTTTGAGTGAGTAAATAGTCAGTAAAAATTAATCTTTGGGTGAACTATCCCTTTAAAAAATTTTCATTACCAAGATTTAAGAAACTTTAGATTAGGGTTGTGTAAATTCGCTCCTGGAGGGCCGGTATCCTGCTCCAACTTCCTTCAACACTTACGCCTGGAGGTTTCTAGCATACCTTGAAGGAGCATGATAAGCTGGTTCAGGTGTGTTTAATTGGGGTAGGAACAAAAATATGTGTGTTTCAGGACTGAGTTTGGGCATCCCTGCTATATATATCGAAAATAAAGTCACGTTTTGCAATCTAAATGCAGTGTTTGTGTGATCAGACTTCCTTCACGTGCAAGTAAAGATGGGTCTCGTTAGTGTTTTAACGGTTTTACTACTTTTATCAATACTCTTTATCGGTTAGGTACTATAACAGTTCTCTTATAAGTACCTTTTATATTGTTTTTTCTTTTGGTAAAATTTAACAGAATTAACAACACTTTATTTAATTTATTATTTAATGTAAAATAAAACTAAATCAATAATTGTAAAACAAATAAATATATATACATATATAAAAAAATTCCTGTAAAAGAATTTACAATGGTTTAAATGAAAATGACTCATGAAAATTAAAAATGAAGAATCAACATCACTTTTCTGGCAGAAGTCGGCATCTTTCTTGGTTTATTGTGCTCCTTGCTGTTGAAAATACCCTCTTTGAGTTGCAAAATGCAATTAAATAACCAGATAATGTTTAAGATGTTTCATTAACGCGTTCACCTAAATGAGTTAAGTGTTTTGGGAGTTAACAATGTAAAAATAAGCAGTTTTTTATGTCTTAATAAGCATATGATGTACCTTTAGCTATGGGCAGTCGAAAACTTTTCATTTGTCTTTCTGCAGTTAAAGCACATTTGAAAGACGCTAAGCCAGATTGCTTGCGCTTCCACGTATACAAAAAACAATCTGTTGCGTTTGTTGCAACAGGCATTGTCGGTGTCCACTCAGGAAATACAACCTGTTTGGTTCTCTCTGCCACTCCACAAGCTTACAAGCTGTGTGTGCGCGTGCGCGCGAGTGTGTGTCATGAGCTACTGTGAAGCCTTTTATACTTGATGCATTTCTCATGGGACATTGCCAACTGTGCAGATGAATATCAAATATCGCAAATTAGAAAAGGTTGGTCAGTTAAATTATGCTACTGAAAATAATGTTTATTCAGCAATAATTCTCTAGTAGCAGAATTGTAGACAATTAACGTCAGAGCTAATCAATACTTTTATCATTTAGCACCAATAACGATAAAGTATTGAGTTTCGGTACTCCTGGAGGGCCGCAGCTCTGCAGTTTAGTTCCAACCCTAATTGTCTCTGAAAGTATTATTACAATTAACTTTATGACTCAACAAGAAACACAGTTTCAGCTAAAAAAAAAAAAAGCATCTTCACTGAAGAAAAAATACAACTTGATGATTTGAAGTTGAATAAATGAAAAACTAATCATTGTTTTTGGGGGTGAACTATCCATTTAAGACATTGTTTTTCTCACACATTGATCAAAAGTGAGACTTTGCTAAAGAATGTAATAAACATCTGCAAGTAAGGTATGAAAAATTAAAGGGAAAACCATGCCATATTGCTAAATATTCTTTATATTTTTAAGCAAAAACTCACTAATTTTAATCAGAAAACAAAACAAAAGAGATAGTTCACCCAAAAATGAATATTCTGTCATCCTTTACATTAGCTTGACTTGCTCCACCTGTATGAGCTTCTTTCTTATTATATTGAAGATATTTTGTAGAAAGCTAACTCTTACTATCCACTTCCATATTATTTGTTTTTCCTACTACAGATGCCAATGGTTACAGGTTTCCAGCATTCTTCAAAATATCTTCTTTTGTGTTCAACACATAATCACATAAAAGTTTGAAACCCCTTGGGGGTGAGTAAATATTCATTTTTGGGTGAACTATCCCTTTATGTAATATCCATTACCAAGATTTAAGAAACTTTAGACATTTATGGAAAACTAAAATCACAGTCTAAATGCAGGATTTCCATCAAGTGCGACTAGCTTTAAATTTATGAGTCAACAAAGGCCACAGTTTCAGCTAAAAACCATCTTCAAAGTCCTACTGAAGAAAAAACATACATCTTGATGATCTGAAGTTGAATAAATTAACAATGAATTATTATAATTTGTTTTGTGGGGACTATTCATTTAAGAAACATTGATCAAATGTGAGACTTTACTAAAGAGTGGAATAAATACCTGCCAGTGAGGTATGAAAAACTAAAGGGAAAACCATGCCATACTGCTAAATAATTTGTACATTTTAAGCAAAAACTCAATCATTTTAATCATAAAACAAGGCTTAATATCTTAAAGGAACAGTTCACCCCACAAAATGAATATTCTGTCATTTACATTAGCTTGACTTGCTCCACCTGTATGAGCTTCTTTCTTATTACATTGAAGATATTTTGTAGAAAGCTGGACAACTGTAAACAATCATTTCCATAGCATTTTTTTTCTACTACAGATGCCAATGGTTACAGTATTCCAGCATTCTTCAAAATATCTTCTTTTGTGTTTAACAGAAGAAAGAATCACGTACAATCTTGAAACCTGCTTCAGGTGAGTAAATATTCATTTTGTTGGCTAATTATCCCTTTATGTCATTTTCCTTACAAAGATTAAAGAAAGTTTAGACATTTATGGAAAACTAAAATCACGGTTTGCACTCTAAATGCAGGATTTCCATCACGTGCGACTAAATAAACCCAAAAATCACCAAAACTTCTTTTTTTAATTCTCAAAGCATTGTTAGCTTTAATTTATGAGTCAACAAAGGCCACAGCTTCAGCTAAAATCATCTTCAAAGTCCTACTGAAGAAAAAAATACATCTTGATGATCTGAAGTTGAATAAATGAACAACTAATCGTTGTTTTTTTGGAGGTGAACTTTCCAATTAAGACATTGTTTTTCTGACACATTGATCAAAAGTGAGACTTTACTAAAGAATGAAATAAACATCCGCCAGTGAGATATGAAAAATTAAAGGGAAAACCATATCGTTAAACATTCTCTACATTTGTAAGCAAAAACTCTTTCATTTTGATCAAATGAAAATTCTGTCATCGTTTACGTAACTTTGACTTGTTCCAAACCCGTTTCTTGTTATATTGAAGATATTTTGAAGAAAGCTGAAGAACTCTAATCATTAATTTCCATATTATTTGTTTTTCCTACAATAGATGTCAATGGTTACAGGTTTCCAGCATTCTTCAAAATATCTTCTTTTGTGTTCAACTGAAGAAAGAATCACATAAAAGTTTTGAACCCCTTGCAGGCGAGTAAATAGTGAGTAAATGTTAATGTTTTGGTAAATTATCCCTTAATGTAATTTTAATTACCAAGATTTAAGAAACTTTAGACATTTATCAAAAGCTAAAATCACGTTTTGCAGTCTAAATGCAGGATTTCCATCACGTGCGACTAAATAAATCCCCAAAAATCTTTATAATTTCAAAGCTGTTCACCATATCATTCACTATGCAGCAGGAGCTTGTGTTTCTTCACAGGAAAAATACTCATTTCTTTAGCATTTACAGAAAATATGCTAAATCTTTGGGGACTATCTTAAAGATTATCTTATTAAAACATTACAATAACCCAAAAAAATCACAGAGGAGACGCTCATGTAAAGCACAAGAGTCAAACTCAGTTCCTGGAGGGCCGCAGCTCTGCACAGTATAGTTCCAACCCTAATTAAGCACATCTAATCAAACTAATTGAGTCCTTCAGTCTTGTTTCAAACCGACAGGTATGTGTGTTGAAGCAAGGTTGGAATTAAACTATGCAACTGGCTTTGGCACCTGTGACGTAAAGCATCTCAAGAAGCATTGCTAAAAAGTCCTCAGTCCAAACAGCACTAAAAGCAGCGTACAATGATGGTCAGGATAACGACAGCTGTCTGAAATGCCACAGTAATGACCACTTCCTGTCATTCTACAAGAGCGATGCGCTGGAGCGAATCAAAGTGCAGCTTAAGACATCATTTCCTGTTTCCATCATCCTGGATTGTGGGATTTGTGTGCATCCGGTTAAGTGAAAGTCACAGTCGGAACATTCCAGTGTCGTGTCTTCACTTCCTTAACATTAATCCATGATTCATCGCTTACAGTCTGTGACCATAGGAAGTGAAGGGGCGGCTTCCTGTTCCTAAAGAGAAGTCCTTAGTTCTGCTTATAATCAGCTAGTGATGTTGTGCTTTTTCTAAACCTGCATGATTTATTAAGGAGCATAAAAGGAGAGATTTTGAGTTACATTTACAGTACAATACTAATGGTGACTATAGTGCAGTAAAGGGATAGTTCACCCACAAATGAAAAGTCTGTCATTATTTACTCGCCCTTGACTTGTTACAAATCGGTCTCAGTTTGTTTTGTAATTCTGTTGAACACAAAAAGAAGTTTTTTTTATAGGATGTTGATGACAGAATTTTCATTTTTGGGTGAACTATCCCTTTAAGCTCTTTAAATCAGTGTTTCTCAACCACGTTTCCAGGAGGAGCACCAGCACTGCATGTTTTGGATGTGTCTTTTGTCTGTTACACCCATTACAGCTCTTTCAGTCTCTGCTAATGAGCTGATGATCTGAATCAGATGTGTTTAACGAGACATGGAAAATGTGTAGAGCTGGTAGGCCTCCAGGAACGCAGTTGAGAAACACTGCTCTAAATGACAAAACAAAGCAGCAGAAATGTCTGTAAGACAACTTTTAAAATTGTTACAAATAGGGAACAATTGTGTATAAACTGATTTATATACTAAAACATATACAATATAATTAAAAATGGCAGGGTTTACGTTAATGAACAGGGAAAATGTCTGAAATAATAAAGGATATATTTGCAACATCTTCCCTCAATTTGTTTTGTTTTGATTTAAAAATATACATTTGTTAATTAATAAACATACAGTATAATTGTTTTATTGAATGTTTTTCGTAGTTTATGTTCTGTATTTGGTGAACATTAGTATTGTTTGCAAAAAGAAAAGAAAAAACTCAAGTGTTTGTAAATGAATGACATTAGTTGAAATTTACATTAATTCATTTTCCTTCGGCTCAGTCCCTTTATTCATCAGGGGATGCAACAGCAGAATGAACCGTCAATTATTCCAGCATATGTTTGACACAGCGGATGCTCTTCCAGCTGCAACCCAGTACTGCAAAACATAGACTTTGGCCAATTTAGTCTATTCAATTCACTTATACCACATGTGTTTAGACTGTGGGGGAAATTGGAGCACCCGGAGGAAACCCACACACACACGGGGGGAACATGCAGACTTCACAAAGAAATGCCACTGACCCAGCCGAGGCTCGAACCAGCGACCTTCTTGCTGTGAGGAGACAGTGCTAACCACTGAGTCAGTGTCGCCCACTAGACCATAGTGAAATATATAAATACCTTTAAAATTTTATGACCCGTCTATAAAAAGTTGACTGTGTCGCCCCTGCATTATTCACTTTGCCCTCATTTAAATCTATTGTCGTAATAATAATAATAATAACCTACATTTATTTACATTAAAGATACACAGTCTTTGGGCAAAAGCAGTGGCGCAGTAGGTAGTGCAATCGCCTCACAGCAAGAAGGTCGCTGGGTCCAGCCTCGGCTCAGTTGCCGTTTCTGTGTGGAGTTTGCATGTTCTCCCTGCGTTCGCGTGGGTTTCCTTCGGGTGCTCCAGTTTCCCCCACATCCCAAAGACATGCGGTACAGGTGAATTGGGTAGGCTTAATTGTCCGTAGTTTATGAGTCCGTGTGTGGATGTTTCCCAGAGATGGGTTGCAGCTAGAAGGGCATCTGCTGCGTAAAAACTTGCTGGATAAGTTGGGGGTTTATTCTGCTGTGGCGACCCCGGATTAATAAAGGGATTAAGCCGACAAGAAAATGAATGAATGAATGAAGTTCAAAAATGAATAACTAATCTTTTATTTACATCATAATTCATTTCTAATGTTATTAGTAGTACTTGTTGAAAAAAATGACTTCTTGTCATTTTATGGCATTTTTATCAACAGACCAAATATTTAATTGTCTCCTGATTTACTTTAGTTTTAACAAAAGAATTTTTTTTAAAAATCAACAATTGCAGGAGTCAATTGTCACTTAAAATGTCTAAATTAAGGCAAGTAATAACTGAGAAAAAAAAAGGATTATTTTTACAAAGTACTATTGTAAAATATTAACTTTTTTGTGATACATTAATCTTTTTACAGACAGATCACTTCAAGTTTATTTATATCTTTCCCTATGGTCTAGTTCAAACAAAAAACTATTATTATTATGATTATTATTATTATTATATAACCATAGCACATGTAAAATATGGCAAAATAATTATCAATGACAAAAAAAGTTGTGTTTTTCGACACAAAGCCGTTATATGTCTTTAGAAGACTTGCAATATTGCAACTAATTATATGTAAATCCATTTATACTTTTTTTCTTGTTGGACTTAACCATAGTCACCAATCGCTTTTATGGCCTGGAAAAGAGCAGCTTAAACATCATTCAAAGTATCTCCTTTTTGTTTTAAAGATTCAAGTCAACCATACAAGCTTGGAAGCAACATGCGTATGAATAAATGACAACAGAATGATCATTGTGGATGAACTGCTTCACTTTTTGAATCAAGAAATCCTACAAAGCATTGGATTGTTCAGCTGTACATCATTGCTTTAGTATTTAGCAAACATCTCGATAAATACTTTGGTCGGTCTACATTTGATCCCCATATCGAACAAGAGTAGTATTGCGGCTGCAGTGCTGCGAACACAAAAGTCCAGCAGTGTGTCAAATATTCCTCACACTCGTGTCGCACATCAATACAGTGTCATTTACAGGCCGACGGTGCTTTCAGTCGAGCTCGCCTCGGAAATATCAAATCAATCCCATCTATAATACAAATCAAACTCTCAGAGATCTGCTCAAAGAGTGATTAGCCGCATTTCCACTGTTGAATGGCTAGCATGTTTTCATATCAGTGTGTACAAGCTGTTGTGTAGAGAAACGCACCACTGCTGTGAAATGCACTTTCATTAGCATTAGGCTATAATTGTTATCGTAGTTCTCTGCCTTTCCATCAATTATCAATGATGAGACTGGAGGTTTGAAGTTGAGATAGTCAAGAGCAAACCCCAAAGCAATCTGAAGTCTCTCCTGGACAATTCTCCTGAAGAGTCTATTTTCTGTGCCATCTTTATACAGACTTTTCTCCCACCTCCAGGTGCTCTCCTTTTACAGTTTTTCTCAGACACTTTGGTGCATTTCTCACTGCAATATTTACATTTGCACAACAGTTAATGCAAACTGCAAAAAAATTAGTGCAAACTGCAAAACCTAGCTGATAACCTGCAAAAGCGCGTCACCTGCTCAAAATGGATAGTTCATTCCTCAAAAGCAAGTATTGATGTCAATCAAAGTGTCAGTGTGATCAAAATGAAAAGTCCTGTCACCATTGTTTATGAACAAGATAGAGTCATATCCTAATACACATGCTGTGCCCCATATGGTATAAAAACCTGACAGGTGGACAAATCTAAGCTTGTTTTTAATAAAACAAATATAAATATGCATATAATAAACAATACTGCTAATAATAATAACATTATACAAAAGCAAATTGTTATGAATAAGCTGAAAAAAGTTTCTCAAAATAGCAACGTGCCAGCAATGCGCCTCAATACGCCTTCTTTTTTAGACCAGAACGCCTATGGGCGCACATATGAGCGCAAATGTATTTGCTATTTAATCAGCGTGGCGCAAAACGTCAAAACGATTCTTGCGCAGAGCTGAAACTAGCAAACAACAATTGCGTCTCGCCTTGCGCCGAATGTATGATAGGGCCCTGGGAGTCCTGCAAGAACGCTTTCTTTGCCATTCCAGATGACTTTATTAATAAGTGATTGGAGTCATTGCAGAGATGTGTGGATGCAGTCCTCCAAGCTCATGATGGAGTCAGGCACAATATTCATTCTGTTTCCACTGCAGCATGACTTTATATTCTATACTGGACATTATTTCTGTTCAGTGACAAGACTTTTGTCTCAGCAAAGTCAGACCTTACTGCCCTAATTAAAGAATTAAAAATCAAGGCATGATCATATTTTATTTTGGTAAAATGAGCGTAATATGTAGGCCCTCATATAAGCCACTTCTGATACCAAATGATCAACTTGAAGTCAAGTTATTATTTGTTGTTCCTAAAACTTAGAAAGGCGATAAGAATTTTCAGGTAGTGTATATACATCTTTTGTAAGGGAAAGGTTCCATAATGAAACTCACTTCAGTCATTTTCATTAATGTCATAACTATTATTAAAAAAGTATTAATTTAAGTTAATAGATGCGTATTTAAGAGGGGGTGCATTTATGGCAGGGGTGCGTTTCTCAGTAGAACACAAGCTAATATCAACTTCAAAACCACTAGTGAGTGTCTAAAATAACACTGATTGCAATGCGATTCAGATTTAGAAATGTGATGCTAAAGGCTAATTATGCAAGCAATCGCCATAATGAGAACATGAACAACTGAAGAACTAAATGTGCATTTATTTAGCTTCATATTTGTGTCTTTGTAACTAGAATTCAGTAATAATTGAGTATTTTTTGAGTTTTTGTGTTTAAAAATAACAGGTTTCAAGTAAGTGGCAACAAAAGTAGGCAACCCTAAAATTTCTTTCTATTTTTTTTATATATCATCATATTTGTGTCTGTTGATACTGTAATTCAATAATATCAGAATATTTTTGAGTAGTGATCAAAATAAGAGGATTGAAGGAAGTGTCTACTAAATTAGGCTGTTTGTTTAAGGTAGACTACTGATACAAATGAATGAATTGCTATTTTGAATTATTGGTCAAATGTTGATGCTGTAGTGCTGTGTCCCAGTTCATCTACTCATACTACTTTTGCTGTACATCATTGGTTTAGTATTTAGCAAATCTCTCAATAAATACTTTGGCCGGTCTACATTTTATCCTTAAATCTTTAAACTACCAAGAATAGTATTGCAGTTGTGGTGTGAACACAAAAGTTCAGGGTTAGGATTAGCCCTAGGGTTAACTCTAACCCTAAGTGTAGAAAAAATAAGTAAGTAGTGATTAAAAATAAAGGGATTCAAGGAAGCGGCAACTAAATTAGGCTGTGTTTTTTCCCCTTTTCTGTTTGTTTGAGGTGGACTGCTCATATAAATGAATGAATTGCTGTTTTAATTATTGATCATATATTGATGCTGCATCCCAATTCACCTACTTGTACTACGTCCTTAAAGTATGTATTCTTATTGCAAGATAAAGTACAGCCTTTTGAGTGTGTAACAAGCTAAGAGACATCATCTTTTAATGACTGCTGCTTCTGTCAATCGTCTCGTCAGATCCTACATATTTCTTTCATAATTAATTTCCTATACTGTAAATCAGCATTTCTCAACCATGTTCCTGGAGAAACCAGCTCTGTGCATTTTCTGTGTCTCATTTTCCAAACACACTCGATTCAGATCATTAGCTCATTAGAAGAGAGTAAAAGACCTGCAATGTTTGTAACAGAGAAAAAAAGACACCCAAAACATGCAGTGCTGGCGCTCCTCCAGGAACGTGGTTGAGAAACACTGCTGAGGAAAATATTAATATTAATAATAATAATAATGCATTTTATTTAAAGGTGCCTTCCTGGCAACTCAAGGACACCGTACAATAAAACAAGAGCAATAAAACAAGAGAAATAATAAAAAAAATATACACAGCAATAGTGCAGATAAAATTAATTAAGTATTAAAAGCCATCTTGAATAAGTGGGTTTTGAGTCTTAATTTGAACAGTGTAAGGGAGTCAATGTTTCTGATGGCAAGTGGTAGTGAGTTCCAAAGCCGTGGAGCAGAGCAGCTGAATGCTCTGTTGCCCATGGACGATAGACAAGAAAAGGGAACAGACAAGTGGAGGGAGAAAGAAGATCGCAGGGTGCGAGAAGGAACAGAAATGTGGATGAGGGCAGACAAATATGGAGGGGCGAGATTGTGGATGGCTTTGAATGTTAACATCAAAGTTGTAAAATCAATTCGAAACTGAACAGGTAACCAATGAAGCTGCTGCAGGACAGGGGTGATGTGATGAGAAGAAGGGGTTGTGGTGATGATCCGGGCAGCTGAGTTCTGGACCAACTGAAGCTTACAGAGAAATTTATGAGTGAGACCAAAGAGAAGAGAGTAGCAGTAATCTAATCGTGATGTGACAAGGCTATGGACAAGAAGAGCAGTGGCATGAGGGGTAAGAGAAGTGCGGAGACGGTTAATGTTGCACAGGTGGAAGTAAGCAGACCGAGTGATGTTATTGTGACAATTAAATTATTATTAAATATTTATTATTATTAAATTATAATTAAAATATTATTATATGTGACAATCAAAAGATAGGCTGCTGTCAAGGATGACACCCAGACTCCTAACCTGTTTAGAGGGATAAATGGAACAGTCATCAATAGAAAGAGCAAAGCTGTCAGTTTTGGAGAGAGTTGATTTGGTACCAACAAGTAAAACCTTAGTTTTTGAGCTATTTAAGTTAAGGAAGTTAAGAGAGAGCCAGGATTTGATTGCTGCTAAGCAGACTGTGAGGGATGTAGGTGGAAAACAAAAAGAGAGTTTGCCAGAGAAATAGAGCTGGGTGTCATCCGCATAGCAGTGGAATTGTATGGTATATTTATGGAGAATATTACCAAGTGGAAGGAGACAGATGATAAAAAGCAGGGGGCCCAGGACTGAGCCCTGGGGTACACCTGAAGAAACTGTAAAATGCTGAGAAGTGAATGATTTGAGTTGATTGTACTGAGTGCGGCCAGAGAGATAAAATTTAAACCAGTCAAGTGGCATACTGGTGATGCCGAGAGAGGATAATCTATTGATGAGGGTGCTGTGAGAAATAGTGTCAAAGGCCGCACTCAGGTTAAGGAGAATGAGAATAGATATTAGTCTAGAATCAGCTGCCAAAAGAAGGTCATCGTAACAGGTTAATTATTTGCCATTCATGGGTATTTCATGCAGAGAAATCTCCTTGTGTGTTTGCAGAATTGTGATTTCAGACCAGATGTACATTCAGTGCTGTTGCAGATTAAATATACTGTTTATAACACTAAAATATATATAAATCAGGTTAAACTTTAACCTAAGCCTCTTTCTGATTAACAGTCTCAAATGTTCCCCACTTTTGTAGTTTATTTTTAAAAACACTTTGGGCCATGTTTGTAGTTTTAATCGAATATATTTTGGTCAATATTAGCCGTTATCTTGAAAGTGAATCTGCACTTTACATTTCAACCTGAAATAACTCTGAAATACTTAAACATACTACAATTTGGGACACTAGTTATTTTTTTAATACTATCAAGAACCTATCAAGTATGCAAATTGTGAGACAGCGTGTAGACCAGACACTTGCATCTATTCCTTATAACTTTGCCTAATTGAGGAGTGTTAATGGCAGGTTTTACTAACAGTTTGACTCAACAGTGGAAACACGGTTATTGAAAGTTAAGCACTATACTCGCCGTCTGAGCGAAGCCCTGAGTGTTTGTGAGCGTGTGAGACGATGTGTGTGTGTGTGTGTGTGTGTGTGTGTGTGTGTGTGTGTGTGTGAGTGTCTCAGAGCGTCTGCACCAGCACCGGGAACAGCAGTGACAGGTGTTCGGCTCCACGGATGGGCAGTTTGTTTGTGGTGTAGAAATGAATAACTTCGGGGATGGAGTCGAACGGAGGACTGTTTTCACCCAAGATGAACTTGCCGTCACGAGACTGAGAGAACTTCATGTGCATGAACCCGTGGCAGCTCCTGCACAGACACAAGTAAAGAGAGAAAAAAAAAGAGGGGGAAACGGTCAATTTGCATATTACTTTCTTAGACATATGGACAGCAATGTGCAATGGCTGAAATGGGTGAAATGAGAGAGATTTAGTGATAATACAACAGACAGTGTTGTAATAGTTAACGAAACTGTTTAGAAATGTTCAGAAAATGATTTAAAAAAATGCCAAAATCTTTTATTTCATTTTTGTATAGCAATCAACAACCAAAGTTACACAATCTGAAATAAATTCATGAAAATTAATTAATTTCAAATTAATCTGAAATAAAATGTCAAATTTGCAAGAAACTTAATAATAAAAAACTAAAATAATACATTCTCCCAAATATATACCTTCCATTCAGTGTGCACCTTATTCATTGACGATCGAGGGGGTCAACTTTTTTGCTAGTAGTTTGGTAATACATGCTTCAGTGAATCAAATTTATGAATGTATTTAAATTTATTAATAAAATATATACATTTTCAGTGCTTTGAGGGATAATTTGTGCCTATTTTAGAGGCTACTGTAGTCAAACTATTCAAATGATGCGTTTAATTCTCCTTTTCTAGGCTACATGCAGATATAAACACCTACTTTAAAAGTTTTTTGAATACTTAATGGCCCGTTTTCACTAAGTGGTACGGTTCGGTACGCTTTTATGGCCGTTCCCACTGTCAAAAGGCATACCGAACTGAACCGTACTACTTTTTTGCCGCCGTTTTAGAAAGGGTACCAAACACAAAAACGGGTACCAAAAGGAGAAGCTAGACGCGTAGCTATGTCATTCGGTTGCGCAACAAGCCAGAATGAAAAAGGAACCGCCATGTTTAAAATACACAGCCGATGAGCCGAGAGATTACAGCATAATAATATATACATATAATAACGAGCCATGGTCGACCTGGGCTCAAACAAACCTTGTCGTCATCTTGATGAACAACATGATAAGCAATCTTAAGTTAGTTTTTAACAGTAGATGGCACTCTAGACTAGTTTTTAACAGCAGGCGGCGCTCTAGGCTAGTTTTTAACAGTAGATGGCACTCTAGACTAGTTTTTAACAGCAGGCGGCACTCTAGGCTAGTTTTTAACAGTAGATGGCACTCTAGACTAGTTTTTAACAGCAGGCGGCGCTCTAAGCTAGTTTTTAACAGTAGATGGCACTCTAGACTAGTTTTTAACAGCAGGCGGCGCTCTAAGCTAGTTTTTAACAGTAGATGGCACTCTAGACTAGTTTTTAACAGCAGGCTGCGCTCTAAGCTAGTTTTAACAGTAGATGGCACTCTAGGCTAGTTTTTAACAGTAGATGGCACTCTAAGCTAGTTTTTAACAGTAGATGGCACTCTAGACTAGTTTTTAACAGCAGGCGGCGCTCTAAGCTAGTTTTTAACAGTAGATGGCACTCTAGACTAGTTTTTAACAGCAGGCGGCGTTCTAAGCTAGTTTTTAACAGTAGATGGCACTCTAGACTAGTTTTTAACAGTAGATGGCACTCTAGACTAGTTTTTAACAGCAGGCGGCGCTCTAAGCTAGTTTTTAACAGTAGATGGCACTCTAGACTAGTTTTTAACAGCAGGCGGCGCTCTAAGCTAGTTTTTAACAGTAGATGGCACTCTAGACTAGTTTTTAACAGCAGGCGGCGCTCTAAGCTAGTTTTTAACAGTAGATGGCACTCTAGACTAGTTTTTAACAGCAGGCGGCGCTCTAAGCTAGTTTTAACAGTAGATGGCACTCTAGACTAGTTTTTAACAGCAGGCGGCGCTCTAAGCTAGTTTTTAACAGTAGATGGCACTCTAGACTAGTTTTTAACAGCAGGCGGCACTCTAAGCTAGTTTTTATCAGTAGATGGCACTCTACACTAGTTTTTAAAAGCAGGCTGTGCTCTAAGCTAGTTTTAACAGTAGATGGCACTCTAGGCTAGTTTTTAAACAGCAGGCGGCACTCTAAGCTAGTTTTTAACAGTAGATAGCACTCTAGACTAGTTTTTAACAGTAGATGGCACTCTAGGCTAGTTTTTAAACAGCAGGCGGCACTCTAAGCTAGTTTTTAACAGTAGATGGCACTCTAGACTAGTTTTTAAACAGCAGGCGGCGCTCTAAGCTAGTTTTCAACAGCAGATGGCACTCTAGACTAGTTTTTAACAGCAGGCGGCGCTCTAAGCTAGTTTTCAACAGCAGATGGCACTCTAGACTAGTTTTTAACAGCAGGCGGCGCTCTAAGGTAGTTTAACAGTAGATGGCACTCTAGACTAGTTTTTAACAGCAGGCGGCGCTCTAAGCTAGTTTTTAACAGTAGATGGCACTCTAGGCTAGTTTTTAAACAGCAGGCGGCACTCTAAGCTAGTTTTTAACAGTAGATGGCACTCTAGACTAGTTTTTAAAAGCAGGCTGTGCTCTAAGCTAGTTTTAACAGTAGATGGCACTCTAGGCTAGTTTTTAAACAGCAGGCGGCACTCTAAGCTAGTTTTTAACAGTAGATGGCACTCTAGACTAGTTTTTAAACAGCAGGCGGCACTCTAAGCTAGTTTTTAACAGTAGATGGCACTCTAGACTAGTTTTTAACAGCAGGCGGCGCTCTAAGCTAGTTTTTAACAGTAGATGGCACTCTAGGCTAGTTTTAAACAGCAGATGGCACTGTAAAGTAGTTTTTAAAAGCGGGTGGCACTCTAGGCTAGTTTTTAGCAGCAGACAGAACTCTAGGTTAGTTTTTAACAGTAGATGGCACTCTGGGTTAGTTTTAAACAGTAGATGGCAAGCTCTAGGTTAGTTTTTAACAGTAGATGGCACTCTGGGTTAGTTTTTTACAGTAGATGGCACTCTAGACTAGTTTTTAACAGCAGGCGGCGCTCTAAGCTAGTTTTTAACAGTAGATGGCACTCTAGACTAGTTTTTAACAGCAGGCTGCGCTCTAAGCTAGTTTTAACAGTAGATGGCACTCTAGGCTAGTTTTTAACAGTAGATGGCACTCTAAGCTAGTTTTTAACAGTAGATGGCACTCTAGACTAGTTTTTAACAGCAGGCTGCGCTCTAAGCTAGTTTTAACAGTAGATGGCACTCTAGGCTAGTTTTTAACAGTAGATGGCACTCTAAGCTAGTTTTTAACAGTAGATGGCACTCTAGACTAGTTTTTAACAGCAGGCGGCGCTCTAAGCTAGTTTTTAACAGTAGATGGCACTCTAGACTAGTTTTTAACAGCAGGCGGCGTTCTAAGCTAGTTTTTAACAGTAGATGGCACTCTAGACTAGTTTTTAACAGTAGATGGCACTCTAGACTAGTTTTTAACAGCAGGCGGCGCTCTAAGCTAGTTTTTAACAGTAGATGGCACTCTAGACTAGTTTTTAACAGCAGGCGGCGCTCTAAGCTAGTTTTTAACAGTAGATGGCACTCTAGACTAGTTTTTAACAGCAGGCGGCGCTCTAAGCTAGTTTTTAACAGTAGATGGCACTCTAGACTAGTTTTTAACAGCAGGCGGCGCTCTAAGCTAGTTTTAACAGTAGATGGCACTCTAGACTAGTTTTTAACAGCAGGCGGCGCTCTAAGCTAGTTTTTAACAGTAGATGGCACTCTAGACTAGTTTTTAACAGCAGGCGGCACTCTAAGCTAGTTTTTATCAGTAGATGGCACTCTACACTAGTTTTTAAAAGCAGGCTGTGCTCTAAGCTAGTTTTAACAGTAGATGGCACTCTAGGCTAGTTTTTAAACAGCAGGCGGCACTCTAAGCTAGTTTTTAACAGTAGATAGCACTCTAGACTAGTTTTTAACAGTAGATGGCACTCTAGGCTAGTTTTTAAACAGCAGGCGGCACTCTAAGCTAGTTTTTAACAGTAGATGGCACTCTAGACTAGTTTTTAAACAGCAGGCGGCGCTCTAAGCTAGTTTTCAACAGCAGATGGCACTCTAGACTAGTTTTTAACAGCAGGCGGCGCTCTAAGCTAGTTTTCAACAGCAGATGGCACTCTAGACTAGTTTTTAACAGCAGGCGGCGCTCTAAGGTAGTTTAACAGTAGATGGCACTCTAGACTAGTTTTTAACAGCAGGCGGCGCTCTAAGCTAGTTTTTAACAGTAGATGGCACTCTAGGCTAGTTTTTAAACAGCAGGCGGCACTCTAAGCTAGTTTTTAACAGTAGATGGCACTCTAGACTAGTTTTTAAAAGCAGGCTGTGCTCTAAGCTAGTTTTAACAGTAGATGGCACTCTAGGCTAGTTTTTAAACAGCAGGCGGCACTCTAAGCTAGTTTTTAACAGTAGATGGCACTCTAGACTAGTTTTTAAACAGCAGGCGGCACTCTAAGCTAGTTTTTAACAGTAGATGGCACTCTAGACTAGTTTTTAACAGCAGGCGGCGCTCTAAGCTAGTTTTTAACAGTAGATGGCACTCTAGGCTAGTTTTAAACAGCAGATGGCACTGTAAAGTAGTTTTTAAAAGCGGGTGGCACTCTAGGCTAGTTTTTAGCAGCAGACAGAACTCTAGGTTAGTTTTTAACAGTAGATGGCACTCTGGGTTAGTTTTAAACAGTAGATGGCAAGCTCTAGGTTAGTTTTTAACAGTAGATGGCACTCTGGGTTAGTTTTTTACAGTAGATGGCACTCTAGACTAATTTTTAACAATAGATGGTACTCTAGGCTAGTTTTAAACAGCAGATGGCACTCTAGGCTAGTTTTTAACAGCAGACGGCGCTCTAGGCTAGTTTTATCCTCCAGACGGCACTTTAGGTTAGATTTAACCTCTAGACAGCACTTTAAGCTAGATTTTTAGCAGAAGATAGCGCTCTAGGCTAGATTTTAGCAGCAGATGGCGCTTTAGGCTAGATTTAAGCAACAGACAATGCTCTGGCTTAGACTTTTAAACAGCAGATGGTTAGTCTATGCAAGTTGGCTTTTATGTCATGAGATTAATATAAGCACAGCTCATTATGAATACTATTGTACACAGCACTATTATAGCAATTTTTATTTTCCACAGCCAATAGTGAACAATGCAACTATATTTTAAGTCAAATAAAAGAAAAAAGGCTGTAGGATTGCATACCATAATGTAATATTCTGATCATACTGCTCACCTCATTACTTATGAAACATCAAAAGCGGTCATACTTTGTTTTTCAATAGGAGCTACATTATTAATAGCATGCTAAACACATTCAGACCCATAAAAACACCTCTAGCCTGAATGAATTGCATAATTACACATTGCAGAATAAACAGATGTAACTGCCCTCCAGCAGTAGAATATCAAGGTAGTTACAGAGCAAGAACAAAATTAAATAAATAAATAACAATATTTAAAAAATAAGAGCAAATCCTGAAAGAAAAACAGGGAAGTTACAAGGAAGAGAGGGTCAAATGGCAAATAGGGTGTTGCTAGGTGGTAGTGTTGTCACAATACTGGAATTCGGTACCCATCAATACTGAGATTTTAAAAACGTCCATTTGCTGCTAACATTTGAGCACTGTTGAGCATGTTCCTAAACAGCGCAACCTGCCATTGTCCACATGCTCAACAGAAATGACTGTGATTGGACGTGAAGGTCATCAGTTTACCGAATTGACCGCTGAGTGTAACCACAAATACAGGGAAATTGTAGTGTTTTAAAGCCGTGATTCATAAGTGGATCACTCGTATGTCAGCTTATAAACAAACCAGCTGATCGACGTGACTTTAAAATGTCCAGTAGTAGTACACAACCAAGCACATGTGGTCAGAACACAAACGAGTCGCAGGTAATGAAGTATTAAGCGTTTCTCCCAAAAACCCCATCTAAGCAAAATGCTAACAGGCATCCGTAGCTCCGCTCATGCTCCGCCTCTTTGCCCATGTTTGGTTGACAGCGTTCAGTGCGATGTCGCTTGAACAAAATGGTGATGTTTGGCCACGCCCACTTGTAGCTTCATTTGCACTCTTCAGAAACGTATGGGTGACATCACGGATACTGCATCTATATTTTTTATAGTCTATGGTTCTAGCCAAATTAAAAGAAATAAGACTAATATAATAAATAATAAGAAAATTATAACAGGAAACACTGTGAAAGGATGTCCATGCTCTAGTAAACATCACTTGGGATATATTAAAAAATTTCACATGAGGGCTAATAATTAATTCTTCAACTGTATATAGTACTACATCTGAATTTAAACTTAATTCACAACAATTACAAATGATGTTCTATATAGTATGAACATGAGCATGCAGACATACTGCATTGTGCATCCTCCATGTTGTTGCTGTCACATGATGACCTACTAGTGTCAGTTAAATTGCTTCACTGCAATTCATAAACCCTCCCTGCGGCCTCATGGGATACTAAAGCGAACATAAATGCACACTCCAGAATCTCAGCAGAGGAAGCAAGTTAACTGGGTTCTTCCCGGCTACTGCTCTGTCAATACTATCAGACGTACTATTCATCTAACACACACACACACACTGCTTTATGTAGTATGGAAGTAGTCATATTTAGACGCAGGATGTGAGTTTGTGTGCAATATGACTGTACCTGAGAGAGAGGGAATAGTCATTTCGACTGGTCTGGCTTTTCCTGACCAGGTAACTGCACTCTTTACACAGCGTGAGAAGAGATTCAGCTTCTGAACGCGTCAATGCACCATGATACCACCTAAAATGGACACAGAAATATTAAACGCGAAAACAAGTGACATGATTAACACTTCAGTAAAAAATGAGGTAAAGTAATTTAATGTATTTTGCTTTTAACACTTTTGGCTAAGTTTATTTTATTGATTTCATTCTTTTATTATTATTGTTCAACAGTCAAAGAACATAAAGCATACAACATACAAAAAAGCAGCTCATTTGCATTTAAAAAGACACATGAAAACCAATTGTTTCGGCTTTTACCACCCAAAAAAGGGTCATTTAGCATATATAAATGAGCCATAAGGTATTTTGAGCGGAAATTTAAACACATCAGACATAATAATTTACATCTTAGTTTTCATGTGTCTCTTTAAATGCAAATGAGCTGCTGCTCCCCTGGCCATGTTTCCAGAAAAGGACGGAGCCTGTACAGCTTGTGCCTCAGTCAGTCATTCTGTCAACACTTTAACTTTATTCAAAACAACACTCCATTATTTTCTGCTTCATACTGTGGCATATAACACCCAAATGACCTACAATAGCATTCAAAAGATTAGAGTCAGAAAGATTTATTTATTATTTTTAAAGAAATGAATATTATCAAAGACCATAGAATATACAAGACATGTCACTCGTGTCTTTTTGAATAGGGAAAGTTTAACGGTCAATATGCTGAATAAAGCCCTGTCTGCTGGTTCAGGAGCCAATCATTGATTGCTATATGGCAAATAAACCCCACCTTCTAGTACAGGAGCCAATCATTGATCGTTATAGACTGAGGATACTCCAGAGGATGAGCTCGGACCAGGCATGAGTTTCTGCAGATTTTGAGTGATTTGGACATTTAGGAATGAAACTAAAGAGACAGCTGTTTGTTTAATTTTCTTGGTTATTCGTAATATGTTATGCAATTGTAAGCTTGGCAAGCAGTTTTGGAGAATTTGATGTTTCCCTATTCAGACAGAATGCCCCGGCATACTGCCCGAGAGGCGTTTCAAAGATGTCCACCGAGTGAAATGACTTGCCTTAAAGGGATTGTGATATTATTCAGCAAAGATGCATTAAATTCATCAAAAGCTAGAGTAAAAACAGTAATAATTCTTCAAAATATACAGTAGAAGTCAGAATTATTAGCCCTCCTGAATTATTAGCCCCCATGTATTTTTATTTCCCCAATTTCTGCTTAAAAATGAATAAGAGTAATATTTTTTTCTACACATTTCTAAACATAATAGTTTTAATAACTAATTTCTAATAACTGATTTATTTTATCTTTGCCATAATGACAGAATATTTTCCAAGACGCTAGTATTCACCTTAAAGTGACATTTAAAGGGCTTAATTAGGCAAGTTAGGGTAATTAGGCAAGTCATTGTATAACAATGTTTGCTCACTGGGCAATCGAAAACAAATATTGCTTAAGGGGGCTAAAAATATTGACCTTAAAATGGTTTTAAAAAGAATAAAAACTGCTTTTATTCTAAAATAAAACAAATATGACTTTCTCCAGAAGAAAAAATATTATAGGAAATACTGTGAATAATTCCTTGCTCTATTAAACATAACTTGGGAAATATTTGGAAAAAAAAATAGGAAGGCAAATAATTCTGACTTCTGACAATAATTCTGACAATTGTATATCTGGTGCTCAAAGCCTCTTCCAGACCCCGTGTGAAGCTTGTTTTGTGATAGTAAGCCCACTGAGCATGTATTCATACATACACCTGCTTCTCCAGGGGTAGCATTGGATCCACTCTCTCTCCCAGGATGCCATGGGGTTTTCGTAAACTGGTGGCTCCGCTGGACGGAGGGCTAACTCTGGACACTCCTGCTTTCCTTAGTGCCTCGTCACATGGGAGAGTACACTGATCCCAGTCCGCTGCTTCAAACGTCACTGCAAAACAAGCATTATGAACAAAGAGCGTAAATAAAATCAGTACAAAACAGTGAAAAAAAGTTCACTATATTTTTCACTCTCCCACATATACAGTTGAGGTCAGAACTATTCGTCAAATATTTCCTAAATGATGTTTAACAGCATGGATTTTTCCCAGTATTTCCTATAATATTTTTTTATTTAAGAATGAAAGCAGTTTTTAATTTTTTAAAACCATTTTTAGGTTAATATTATTAGCCCTTTAAGCAATATTTGTTTTCAGTTGTCTACAGAACAAACCATTGTTATACAATACCATCCCTAATTATACTAATTCACCTAATTAAGCCTTTAAATGTCACTTTAAGCTGAATAGTAGCATCTTGAAAAATATCTAGTCAAATATTATGTGCTGTCATCATGGCAGAGATAAAATAAAATAAATCAGTTATTAGAAGTGAGTTATTAAAACTATTATGTTTAGAGATGTGTAGATGTGTTGAATAAATCTTCTCTGTTAAACTGAAACTGTGGACATAAATATACAGGGGGGGCTAATAATTCTCAACTGTATATATTTGAAAGGAGTAATATTTAGGGACCGAGCACCGAAACGGTGCGTAGGCCCTATTGGAATTGCTCCGTTTATTAGGGACCGAGCACCGAAACGGTGCGTAGGCCCTATTGGAATTGCTCCGTTTTTTTAGGGACCGAGCACCGAACGGTGCAAGGCCCTATTGGAATTGCTCCGTTTATTAGGGACCGAGCACCGAAACGGTGCGTAGGCCCTATTGGAATTGCTCTGTTTATTATTATTCTTCTTCTTCTTCTTCTTCTTCTTCTTCCGCGGAATGAATGGCGATTTAGAGGGGCTAAACATGCCCGAAAACTCACGCAACTTTGCACACGCCTCAGAAGTGGCGAAAATTTACGTTTGTTATGGGCTTCGGAAGTGGGCGTGGCAAAATGACTCGACAGCGCCACCTAGAAAAATTAAACGGACGAGCCCCCGATCCATGAATCACACACACGCACGAAAATTGGCACACACCTCAAACACACCAAAACATACGAAAAAGTCTCTTGGAGCCATATCTCAAACCCAACAGGAAGTCGGATATTTTTAACTTCCTGCGGCGAAAAAGTGGCGTTTTTGCCATTTCCAGGCGTCGTATTTTAACGAACTCCTCCTAGGGATTTTATCCGATCGACACCAAATTTGGGTTTTGTCATCTAAAGGCCTTGATGATGTTAAATTGCGAAGCTTTAGAGTTTTCGTCGATGGGCGTGTCCGTGGCGGCCTCGCAAACTTTGACGATTCGCCACGAAACAGGAAGCCGTTATAACTCAGGCATGCATTATCCGATCTGCCTCAAAATTCACACGCTTGATAAGCGTCCTGACCTGAACACGTTTACATGCCAATATCCAGAGACAGTTACGGCGCCACCTGCTGGCCACAGGAAATGACATGATTTACGGAGTAACAAACTCCATCCACAAATTTTATCGTATCAGCACCAAAATTGGGTGGTGTTATCTGAAAGCTCTGGTGATGATATATTGTGAAGATCTAGAGTTTTCGCAGAGGGGCGTGTCCGTGGCGGCATGACAAACCTCAACGCTTCGCCATGGAACAGGAAGTCCTTGTAACTCAACCACAAAATGTCCAATCAGCCTGAAGCTTCACATGGTTGATAAACGTCATCTTTTGAACACATCCACATAACAATATTGAAGTGGGCGTGGCAAAACGACTCAACAGCGCCACCTATAAAAATTAAACGGACGAGCCCCCGATCTACAAATCACGCACATGCACGAAAATTGGCACACACCTCAAACATGGCAAAACATACGAAAAAGTCTCTTGGAGCCATATCTCAAACTCAACAGGAAGTCGTATATTTTTAACTTCCTGTGGCGAAAAAGTGGCTCTTTTGCCATTTCTAGGCGTTATATTTTAACGAACTCCTCCTAGGGATTTTATCTGATTGACAATAAAAATTGTGTTTTGTCATCTAAAGGCCTTGGTGATGTTAAATTGCGAAGCTTTAGAGTTTTTGTCGATGGGCGTGTCCGTGGCGGCCTCGCAAACGTTGATGATCCGCCACAAGACAGGAAGTCGTTATAACTCAGGCATGCATTATCAGATCTGCCTCAAAATTCACACGTTTGATAAAAGTCCTGACCTGAACAGGTTTACGTGCCGATATCCAGTTACAGTTATAGCCCCACCTGCTGGCTACAGGAAATGACATGTTTGACACTGTAACAAACTCCTTCCACAAACTTTCCCGTATCAGCACCAAAATAGAGTGGTGTCATCTGAAAGCTCTAGCGATGATATATTGTGAAGATCTAGAGTTTTTGCAGAGGGGCGTGTCCGTGGTGGCATGACAAACCTCAACGCTTCGCCATGGAACAGGAAGTTATTATAACTCAACCACACAATGTCTGATCTGCCTGAAACTTCACATGATTGATAAAAGTCCTCTTCTGAACACATCCACATAACAATATTGAATCAGTCATAGCGCCACCTGCTGGCAGAAGGTAGATTGGCTTATAACTCAACCACACAAACTCCGATCTGCCTGAAACTTTACATAGTTGATTAAATTCCATTACTGAAGGCATCTACATGCCAATCTTAAGTCACAGTTATAGCGCCACCTGCTGGCAGATGGTAGTTTGCAGTATAACTCAACCACACAAAGTCCGATCTGCCTGAAACATCACAAGGTTGATGAAAGTCCCCTCCTAAACACATCTACATAACAACATTGAGTCTGTCATAGCGCCACCTGCTGAAAAAAGGCAGTTTGGCTTATAACTCAGCCAAACAATGTCCGATCTGCCTAAAACTTCACATGGTTGATAAGTTTCCTCTCCTGAAGACATCTACATGCCAGTCATGAGTCATAGTTATAGCGCCACCTGCTGACAGGAGGAAGTTTGGCATAAATCTGTGATTTTCTCAGATATTTTTAATATATCGGCTTAAATTATTACTGTTCGCTGTTCTCTGTCATCCTGATGCCACCGGGCGGCGGTGAGCCCGGGTGCGAGGTCCCTATCATCGCTGCTTGCAGCTTTAATTATTATTATTATTATTATTCTTTTCCGGAATGAATCGCGATTTTGAGGGGCTAAACATGCCCGAAAACTCACGGAACTTTGCACACGCCTCAGAAGTGGTGAAAATTTACGTTTATTATGGGTCTCGGAAGTGGGCGTGGCAAAATGACTCGACAGCGCCACCTAGAAAAATTAAACGGACAAGCCCCCGATCCACGAATCACGCACATGCACAAAAATTGGCACACACCTCAAACACACCAAAACATACGAAAAAGTCTCTTGGAGCCATATCTCAAACCCCACAGGAAGTCGGATATTTTTAACTTCCTCCGGCGAAAAAGTGGCGTTTTTGCCATTTCCAGGCGTTGTATTTTAACGAACTCCTCCTAGGGATTTTATCCGATCGACACCAAAATTGGGTTTTGTCATCTAAAGGCCTTGGCGATGTTAAATTGCGAAGCTTTAGAGTTTTCGTCGATGGGCGTGTCCGTGGCGGCCTCGCAAACTTTGACGATTCGCCACAAAACAGGAAGTCGTTATAACTCAGGCATGCATTATCCGATCTGCCTCAAAACTCACACGCTTGATAAGTGTCCTGACCTGAACACGTTTACATGCGGATATCCAGATATAGTTATAGCGCCACCTGCTGGCAACAGGAAATGACATGTTTTACACTGTAACAAACTCCTCCCACAAATTTTATGGTATCAGCACCAAATTTGAGTGGTGTCATCTAAAAGCTCTAACGGTGATAAATTGTAAAGATCTAGAGTTTTCGCAGAGGGGCGTGTCCGTGGCGGCATGACAAACCTCAACGCTTCGCCATGGAACAGGAAGTCCTCATAACTCAACCACACAAAGTCTGATCAGCCTGAAACTTCATATGGTTGATAAAAGTCCTCCCCTGAACACATCCACATAACAATATTGAAGTGGGCGTGGCAAAATGACTCGACAGCGCCACCTATAAAAATTAAACGGACGAGCCCCTGATCTACGAATCACGCACATGCGCGAAAATTGGCACACACCTCAAACATGCCAAAACATACGAAAAAGTCTCTTGGAGCCATATCTCAAACCCAACAGGAAGTCGTATATTTTTAACTTCCTGCTGCAAATAAATGGCATTTTTGCCATTTCCAGGCGTTGCATCTTAACGAACTCCTCCTAGGGATTTTATGCTATCAACACCAAAATTGGGTTATGTCATCTAAAGGCCTTGGCGATGTAAATTGCGGAGCTTTATAGTTTTTGTCGATGGGCGTGTCCGTGGCGGCCCCGCAAACTTTGACGATTCGCCACAAAACCGGAAGTCATTATAACTTAGGCATGCACTATCCGATCTGCCTCAAAATTCACATGTTTAATATAAGTCCAGACCAGAACACGTTTACATGCCAATATCCAGATACAGTTATAGCGCCACCTGCTGGCCACAGGAAATGTCATGATTTACAGAGTAATAAACTCCTCCCACTATTTTTTTTGTATCAGCACCAAATTTGGTGGGTTGTTATCTGAAAGCTTAAGTGAGGATATATTGTCAAGATCTAGAGTTTTTGCAGAGGGGCGTGTCCGTGGCGGCATGACAAACCTCAACGCTTCGCCGTGGAACAGGAAGTCCTTATATCTCAACCACACAAAGTCAGATCAGCCTGAAACTTCACATGGCTCATAAAAATCCTCTTCTGAACACATCCCCAAAACAGTAATGAGTCAGTCATAATGCCACCTGCTGGCAGAAGGTAGATAGGCTTATAACTCAGCCAAACAACATCCGATCTGCCTGAGACTTCACATGGTTGATTAAATTCCATTACTGAAGGCATCTACATGCCAATCTAAAGTCACAGTTATAGCACCACCTGCTGGCAGATGGTAGTTTGCATTATAACTCAACCACACAAAGTCCGATCTGCCTGAAAGTTCACATGGTTGATAAAAGTCCTCTCCTGAACACATCCCCATAACAACATTGGGTCTGTCATAGCGCCACCTGCTGACAAAAGGCAATTTGGCTTATAACTCAGCTTATCAATGTTCGATATGCCTGAAACCTTACATGGTTGATAAGATTCCTCTCCTGGTGACATCTACATGCCAATCTTGAGTCACAGTCATAGCGCCACCTGCTGAGAGGAGGAGGTTTGGCATAAATCGGTGATTTTCTTAGATTTTTTAAATATATCGGCTTAAATTATTACTGTTCGCTGTTCTCTGTCATCCTGAGGCCACCGGACGGCGGTGAGCCCGGGTGCGAGGTCCCTATCATCGCTGCTTGCAGCTTTAATATTATTATTATTATTATTCCGCCCCCTATCGGGGCACTTTTGAGGGTCTAAACATGCCCGAAAACTCATGAAAATTTGCACACACACCAAACGTGGTGTAAATAGCAGGTTGATATGGGTCTCGGAAGTGGGCGTGGCAAAATGACTCGACAGCGCCACCTAGAAAAATTAAACGGACGAGCCCCCGATCCACGAATCACGCACATGCACGAAAATTGGCACACACCTCAAACATGCCAAAACATACCAAAAAGTCTCTTGGAGCCATATCTCAAACCCAACAGGAAGTCAGATATTTTTAACTTCCTGCGGCGAAAAAGTGGCATTTTTGCCATTTCCAGGCGTTGTATTTTAACGAACTCCTCCTAGGGATTTTATCCGATCGACACCAAAAATGGGTTTTGTCATCTAAAGGCCTTGGCGATGTTAAATTGCGAAGCTTTAGAGTTTTCGTCGATGGGCGTGTCCGTGGCGGCCTCGCAAACTTTGACAATTCGCCACAAAACAGGAAGTCACTATAACTCAGGCATGCATTATCCGATCTGCCTCAAAATTCACACGTTTCATAAGAGTCCTGACCTGAACACGTTTACATGCCAATATCCAGATATAGTTATAGCGCCACCTGCTGGCCACAGGAAATGACATGTTTTACAGTGTAACAAACTCCTCCCACAAATTTTATCGTATCAGCACCAAATTTGGGTGGGATCATCTGAAAGCTCTAGTGATGATATAATGTGAAGATCTAGAGTTTTCGCAGAGGGGCGTGTCTGTGGCGGCATGACAAACCTCAACGCTTCGCCATGGAACAGGAAGTCCTTATAACTCAACCACACAATGTCCGATCTGCCTAAAACTACACATGGTTGATTAAATTCTTCTCCTGAACACATCCCCATAACAATATTGAAGTGGGCGTGGCAAAATGACTCGACAGCGCCACCTATGAAAATTAAACGGACGAGCCCCTGATCTACGAATCACGTACATGCACGAAAATTGGCACACACCTCAAACACGCCAAAACATACAAAAAAGTCTCTTAGAGCCATATCTCAAACCCAACAGGAAGTCGGATATTTTTAACTTCCTGCGGCAAATAAGTGGCATTTTTGCCATTTCCAGGCTTTGTATCTTAACGAACTCCTCCTAGGGATTTTATCCGATCGACACCAAAATTGGGTTTTGTCATCTAAAGGCCTTGGCGATGTTAAATTGCGAAGCTTTAGAGGTTTTGTCGATGGGCGTGTCCGTGGCGGCCTCGCAAACTTTGACGATACGCCACAAAACAGTAAGTCATTATAACTCAGGCATGCATTATCCGATCTGCCTCAAAATCCTTATGTTAAATAAGAGTTCAGAGCAGAACACGTTTACATAACGATATCCAGATACAGTTATAGCGCCACCTGCTGGGCACAGGAAATGTCATGTTTTACACTGTAACGAACTCCTCTCACGAATTTTATCATATCAGCACCAAAATTGGGTAGTGTCATCTGAAAGCTCTAGCGATGATATATTGTGAAGACCTAGAGATTTCGCAGAGGGCGTGTTTGTGGTGGCATGACAAACCTCAACGCTTCGCCATGGAAAAGGAAGTACTTATAACTCAACCACACAATGTCCGATCTGCCTGAAACTTCACATGGTTGATAAAAGTCCTCTTCTGAACACATATACATGCCAATATTGAGTCAGTCATAGCGCCACCTGCTGGCAGAAGGTATTTTGGCTTATAACTCAGCCCTACAATATCTGATCTGCCTGAAACTTAACATGGTTTATTAAAATCCTCTTCTGTTTATATCAACATGCCAATATTGAGACAGTCATAGCGCCACCTAGTGACAGAAGGAATTTTGGCTTATAACTTAATCACAAAATGTCTGATCAGCCTTAATCTTCACATGCTGGATAAAAGTCCTTTCCTGAACGCATCAACATAACAATATTGAGTCAGTCATAGCGCCACCTGCTGGCAAAAGGAAATTACTTATAACTCAGCCAAAAAATGCCCGACCTGCCTGAAAATTTACATGGTTGATAAGATTCCTTTACTGAAGGCATCTACATAACAATCTTGAGTCACAGTTATAGCGCCACCTGCTGACAGGAGGAAGTTCGGCATAAATCTGTGATTTTCTCAGGTTCTTTATATATATCGGCTTAAATTAAGGTTGTTCGGTGTTCTCTGTCATCCTGAGGCCACCGGGCGGCGGTGAGCCCGGGTGCGAGGTCCCTATCATCGCTGCTTGCAGCTTTAATTAGGGACCGAGCACCGAACGGTGCAAGGCCCTATTGGAATTGCTCCGTTTATTAGGGACCGAGCACCGAACGGTGCAAGGCCCTATTGGAATTGCTCCGTTTATTATTATTATTATTCTTCTCTCCAAAGAATCGCGATTTTGAGGGGCTAAACATGCCCGAAAACTCACGCAACTTTGCACACGCCTCAGAAGTGGCGAAAATTTACGTTTTTTATGGGCTTCGGAAGTGGGCGTGGCAAAATGACTCGACAGCGCCACCTAGAAAAATTAAACGGACGAGCCCCCGATCCACGAATCACGCACATGCACGAAAATTGGCACACACCTCAAACATGCCAAAACATACAAAAAAGTCTCTTAGAGCCATATCTCAAACCCAACAGGAAGTTGGATATTTTTGACTTCCTGCGGTGAAAAAGTGGCATTTTTGCCATTTCCAGGCGTTGTATTTTAACGAACTCCTCTAAGGGATTTTATCCGATCGACACCAAAATTAGGTTTTCTCATCTAAAGGCCTTGGCGATGTTAAATTGCGAAGCTTTAGAGTTTTCGTCGATGGGCGTGTCCGTGGCGGCCTCACAAACTTTGACGATTCGCCACGAAACAGGAAGTCATTATAACTCAGGCATGCATTATCCGATCTGCCTCAAAAATCACACGTTTGATAAGAGTCCTGACCTGAACATGTTTACTTGCCAATATCCAGATACAGTTATAGCGCCACCTGCTGGCCACAGGAAATGACATGTTTTACTTCGTAACAAACTCCTCCCACAAATTTTTTCGTATCGGCACCAAATTTGGGTTGTGTTATCTGAAAGCTCAAGCGATGATATATTGTGAAGATCTAGAGTTTTCGCAGAGGGGCGTGTCCGTGGCGGCATAACAAACCTCAACGCTTCGCCATGGAACAGGAAGTCCTTATAACTCAACCACACAATGTCCGATCTGCCTGAAACTTCAGATGGTTGATAAAAGTCCTCTCCTGAACACATCCTCATAACACTAATGAAGTGGGCGTGGCAAAATTACTCGACAGCGCCACCTGTAAAAATTAAACGGACGAGCCCCTGATCTACGAATCACGCACATGCACGAAAATTGGCACACATCTCAAACACGTCAAAACACACGAAAAAGTCTCTTGGAGCCATATCTCAAACCCAACAGGAAGTCGGATATTTTTAACTTCCTGCGACAAATAAGTGGCATTTTTGCCATTTCCAGGCTTTGTATCTTAACGAACTCCTCCTAGGGATTTTATCCCATTGACACCAAAATTGGGTTTTGTCATCTAAAGGCCTTGGCAATGTTAAATTGTGAAGCTTTAGAGGTTTTGTCGATGGGCGTGTCCGTGGCGGCCTCGCAAACTTTGACGATTCGCCACAAAACCGGAAGTCATTATAACTCAGGCATGCATTATCCGATCTGCCTCAAAATTCACATGTTTTATATAAGTCCAGACCAGAACACGTTTACATGCCAATATCCAGATACAGTTATAGCGCCACCTGCTGGCCACAGGAAATGACATGAATTACAGAGTAATAAACTCCTCCCACAAATTTTTTCGTATCAGCATCAATTTGGGTTGTGTTATCTGAAAGCTCTAGAGATGATATAATGTGAAGATCTAGAGTTTTTGCAGAGGGGCGTGTCCGTGGCGGCATGACAAACCTCAACGCTTCGCCATGAAACAGGAAGTCCTTATAAGTTAACCACACAATGTCCGATCAGCCTGAAACTTCACATGGTTGATAAAAGTCCTCTCCTGAACACATCTACATAATAATATTGAGTCTGTCATAGCGCCACCTGCTGGCAACAGAAAGTTTGGCTTATAACTCAACCACACAATGTCTGAACTGCTTGAAACTTCACATGGTTGATTAAATTCCTCTCCTGAACACATTTACATGCCAATATTGAGTCTGTCATAGCGCTGCCTGCTGGCAGAAGGTAGTTTGGCTTACAACTCAGCCCCACAATGTCTGATCAGCCTGAAACTTCACATGGTTTAGTAAAATCCTCTCCTGAAGACATCTACATGCCAATATTGAGACACAGTCATAGCGCCACCTGCTGACAGGAGAAAGTTAGGCATAAATCTGTGATTTTCTCTGGTTCTTTTCATATATCGGCTTAAGTTAATATTGTTCGCTGTTCTTTGTCATCCTGAGGCCACCGGCGGCGGTGAGCCCGGGTGCGAGGTCCCTATCATCGCTGCTTGCAGCTTTAATTAGGGACCGAGCACCGAACGGTGCAAGGCCCTATTGGAATTGCTCCGTTTCTTATTATTCTTCTTCTTCTTCTTCTTCTTCTTCCGCGGAATGAATCGCGGTTTTGAGGGGCTAAACATGCCCGAAAACTCACGAAACTTTGCACACGCCTCAGAAGTGGCGAAAATTTACGTTTATTATGGGTCTCGGAAAGGGGTGTGGCAAAATGACTCGACAGCGCCACCTAGAAAATTTAAACGGACAAGCCCCCGATCCACGAATCACGCACATGCACGAAAATTGGCACACACCTCAAACATGCCAAAACATACGAAAAAGTCTCTTGGAGCCATATCTCAAACCCAACAGGAAATTGGATATTTTTGACTTCCTGCGGCCAAAAAGTGGCGTTTTTGCCATTTCCAGGCGTTGTATTTTAACGAACTCCTCCTAGGGATTTTATCCGATCGACACCAAAATTGGGTTTTGTCATCTAAAGGCCTTGGCGATGTTAAATTGCGAAGCTTTAGAGTTTTCGTCAATGGGCGTGTCCGTGGCGGCCTCGCAAACTTTGATGATTCGCCACAAAACAGGAAGTCGTTATAACTCAGGCATGCATTACCCGATCTGCCTCAAAATTCACACGCTTGATAAGAGTCCTGACCTGAACACGTTTACATGCCAATATCCAGATACGGTTATAGCGCCACCTGCTGGCCACAGGAAATGACATGTTTTACAGTGTGACAAACTCCTCCCACAAATTTTTTCGTATCAGCACCAAAATTGGGTAGTGTTATCTGAAAGCTCTAGCGGTGATATATTGTGAAGATTTAGAGTTTTCGGAGAGGGGCGTGTCCGTGGCGGTATGACAAACCTCAACGCTTCGCCATGGAACAGGAAGTCCTTATAACTCAACCACACAATGTCCGATCTGCCTGAAACTTCACATGGTTGATAAACGTCATCTCTTGAACACATCCACATAACAATATTGAAGTGGGCGTGGCAAAATGACTCGACAGCGCCACCTAGAAAAATTAAATGTACGAGCCCCCGAGCTACGAATCACGCACATGCACGAAAATTGGCAAACACCTTAAACATGCCAAAACATACGAAAAAGTCTCTTGGAGCCATATCTCAAACCTAACAGGAAGTCGGATATTTTTAACTTCCTGCTGCATATAAGTGGCATTTTTGCCATTTCCAGGCGTTGTATCTTAACGAACTCCTCCTAGGGATTTTATGCTATCGACACCAAAATTGGGTTTTGTCATCTAAAGGCCTTGGCGATGTTAAATTGCGGAGCTTTATAGTTTTTGTCGATGGGCGTGTCCGTGGCGGCCCCGCAAACTTTGACGATTCGCCACAAAACCGGAAGTCATTATAACTTAGGCATGCATTATCCGATCTGCCTCAAAATTCACATGTTTAATAAGAGTCCAGACCAGAACACGTTTACATGCCAATATCCAGATACAGTTATAGCGCCACCTGCTGGCCACAGGAAATGTCATGATTTACAGAGTAATTAACTCCTCCCACAATTTTTTTGTGTATCAGCACCAAGTTTGGTGGGTTGGTATCTGAAAGCTTAAGTGATGATATATTGTCAAGATCTAGAGTTTTTGCAGAGGGGCGTGGCCGTGGCGGCATGACAAACCTCAACACTTCGCCGTGGAACAGGAAGTCCTTATATCTCAACCACACAAAGTCAGATCAGCCTGAAACTTCACATGGCTCATAAAAGTCCTCTTCTGAACACATCCCCAAAACAGTAATGAGTCAGTCATAACGCCACCTGCTGGCAGAAGGTAGATAGGCTTATAACTCAGCCAAACAACATCCGATCTGCCTGAAACTTCACATGGTTGATTAAATTCCATTACTGAAGGCATCTACCTGCCAATCTTAAGTCACAGTTATAGCGCCACCTGCTGGCAGATGGTAGTTTGCATTATAACTCAACCACACAAAGTCCGATCTGCCTGAAAGTTCACATGGTTGATAAAAGTCCTCTCCTGAACACATCTACATAACAACATTGAGTCTGTCGTAGCGCCACCTGCTGACAAAAGGCAGTTTGGCTTGTAACTCAGCTAAACAATGTTCGATCTGCCTGAAACTTCACATGGTTGATAAGATTCCTCTCCTGGTGACATCTACATGCCAATCTTGAGTCACAGTCATAGCACCACCTGCTGAGAGGAGGAGGTTTGGCATAAATCGGTGATTTTCTCCGATTTTTTAAACATATCGGCTTAAATTATTACTGTTCGCTGTTCTCTGTCATCCTGAGGCCACCGGGTGGCTGTGAGCCCGGGTGCGAGGTCCCTATCATCGCTGCTTGCAGCTTTAATTATTATTATTATTCTTCTCTCCAATGAATCGCGATTTTGAGGGGCTAAACATGCCCGAAAACTCACGCAACTTTGCACACGCCTCAGAAGTGGCGAAAATTTACGTTTTTTATGGGCTTCGGAAGTGGGCATGGCAAAATGACTCGACAGCGCCACCTAGAAAAATTAAACGGACGAGCCCCCGATATACGAATCACGCACATGCATGAAAATTGGCACACACCTCAAACACACCAAAACATACGAAAAAGTCTCTTGGAGCCATATCTCAAACCCAACAGGAAGTCGGATATTTTTGACTTCCTGTGGCGAAAAAGTGGCGTTTTTGCCATTTCCAGGCGTTGTATTTTAACGAACTCCTCCAAGGGATTTTATCCGATCGACACCAAAATTGGGTTTTGTCATCTAAAGGCCTTGGCGATGTTAAATTGCGAAGCTTTAGAGTTTTCATCGATGGGCGTGTCCGAGGCGGCCTCGCAAACTTTGACGATTCGCCACAAAACAGGAAGTCGTTATAACTCAGGCATGCATTATCTGATCTGCCTCAAAATTCACACGCTTAATAAGCGTCCTGACCTGAACACGTTTACATGCCAATATCCAGATACAGTTACAGCGCCACCTGCTGGCCACAGGAAATGACATGATTTACGGAGTTATAAACTCCTCCCACAAATTTGATCGTATCAGCACCAAAATTGAGTGGTGTTATCTAAAAGCTCTAGCGATGATATATTGTGAAGATCTAGAGTTTTTGGAGAGGGGCGTGTCCGTGGCGGCATGACAAACCTCAACGCTTCGCCATGGAACAGGAAGTCCTTATAACACAACCACACAATGTCCGATCTGCCTGAAACTTCACATGGTTGATAAACGTCATCTCCTGAACACATCCACATAACAATATTGAAGTGGGCGTGGCAAAATGACTCGACAGCGCCACCTAGAAAAATTAAACGGACGAGCCCCCGATCTACGAATCACGCACATGCACAAAAATTGGCACACACCTCAAACATGGCAAAACATACGAAAAAGTCTCTTGGAGCCATATCTCAAACCCAACAGGAAGTCGGATATTTTTAACTTCCTGTGGCGAAAAAGTGGCTCTTTTGCCATTTTCAGACGTTGTATTTTAACGAACTCCTCCTAGGGATTTTATCTGATAAACACCAAAATTGGGTTTTGTCATCTTAAAGCCTTGGTGATGTTAAATTGCGAAGCTTTAGAGTTTTCATCGATGGGCGTGTCTGTGGCGGCCTCGCAAACTTTGATGATTCGCCACAAAACAGGAAGTCTTTATAACTCTGGCATGCAATATTCGATCTGCCTCAAAATTCACACATTTAATAACAGTCCTGACCTGATCAGGTTTACGTGCCGATATCCAGTTACAGTTATAGCGCCACCTGCTGGCCACAGGAAATGACATGTTTGACACTATAACAAACTCCTACCACAAACTTTCCCGTATCAGCACCAAAATAGAGTGGTGTCATCTGAAAGCTCTAGCGATGATATATTGTAAAGATCTAGAGTTTTTGCAAAGGGGCGTGTCTGTGGTGGCATGACAAACCTCAACGCTTCGCCATGGAACAGGAAGTTCTTATAACTCAACCACACAATGTCTGATCTGCCTGAAACTTCACATGATTGATAAAAGTCCTCTCCTGAACACATCTACATAACAATATTGAGTCAGTCATAGCGCCACCTGCTGGCAGAAGGTAGTTTGGCTTGTAACTCGGCCACACAATGTCCGATCTGCCTGAAACTTCACATGGTTGATGAAAGTCCTCTCTTGAGCACATCTAGATAATAATATTGAGTCAGAGTCATAGCGCCACCTGCTGGCAGAAAAAATTTTGGCTTGTAAGTCGGCCACACAATGTCAGATCTGCCTAAAATGTCACATGGTTGATGAAAGTCCTCTCCTAAACACATCTACATAATAATATTAAGTCTTTCATAGCGCCACCTGCTGGCAGAATGTAGTTTGTCTTAAAACACAATCTCCACACAATCTCTGATCTGCCTGAAACTTCACATGGTTGATAAAAGTCCTCTCCTGAACACATCCACATAACAATATTGAGTCAGTCATAACGCCACCTGCTGGCAGAAGGTAGTTTGGCTTATAACTCAGCCACAAAATGTCCCATGTGCCTGAAACTTCACATGGTTGATAAGATTCCTCTCCGGAAGACATCTACACGCCAATCTTAAGTCATAGTTATAGCGCCACCTGCTGACAGGAGGAAGTTGGACATAAATCTGTGATTTTCTTAGATCTTTTTTTATATATTGGCTTAAATTATTATTGTTCGCGGTTCTCTGTCATCGTAAGGTCACCGGGCGGCGGTGAGCCCGGGTGCGAGGTCCCTATCATCGCTGCTTGCAGCTTTAATTATTAGGGACCGAGCACCGAACGGTGCAAGGCCCTATTGGAATTGCTCCGTTTATTAGGGACCGAGCACCGAAACGGTGCGTAGGCCCTATTGGAATTGCTCCGTTTTTTATTATTATTATTATTATTATTATTCCGCCCCCTATCGGGGCACTTTTGAGGGTCTAAACATGCCCGAAAACTCATGAAAATTTGCACACACACCAAACGCGCTGTAAATAGCAGGTTGATATGGGTCTCGGAAGTGGGCGTGGCAAAATGACTTGACAGCGCCACCTAGAAAAATTAAACGGACGAGCCCCCGATACACAAATCACGCACATGCACAAAAATGGGCACACACCTCAAACATGCCAAACCATACGAAAAAGTCTCTTGGAGCCATATCTCAAACCCAACAGGAAGTCGGATATTTTTAACTTCCTGCGGCGAAAAAGTAGCGTTTTTGCCATTTCCAGGCGTTGTATTTTAACGAACTCCTCCTAGGGATTTTATCCGATCGACACCAAAATTGGGTTTTGTCATCTAAAGGCCTTGGCGATGTTAAATTGCGAAGCTTTAGAGTTTTCGTCGATGGGCGTGTCCGTGGCGCCCTCGCAAACTTTGATGATTCGCCACAAAACAGGAAGTCGTTATAACTCAGGCATGCATTACCCGATCTGCCTCAAAATTCACACGTTTGATAAGAGTCCTGACCTGAACACGTTTACATGCAGATATCCAGATACAGTTATAGCGCCACCTGCTGGCCACAGGAAATGACATGTTTTACACTGTAACAAACTCCTCCCACAAATTTTATGGTATCAGCACCAAAATTGAGTGGTGTCATCTGAAAGCTCTAGCGGTGATATATTGTAAAGATCTAGAGTTTTTGCAGAGGGGCGTGTCCGTGGCGGCATGACAAACCTCAACGCTTCGCCAAGGAACAGGAAGTCCTCATAACTCGACCACACAAAGTCTGATCAGCCTGAAACTTCATATGGTTGATATACGTCATCTCTTGAACACATCCACATAACAATATTGAAGTGGGCGTGGCAAAATGACTCGACAGCGCCACCTAGAAAAATTAAACGGACGAGCCCCTGATCTACGAATCACGCACATGCGCGAAAATTGGCACACACCTCAAACACGCCAAAACATACGAAAAAGTCTCTTGGAGCCATATCTCAAACCCAACAGGAAGTCGGATATTTTTAACTTCCTGCTGCAAATAAGTGGCATTTTTGCCATTTCCAGGCGTTGTATCTTAACGAACTCCTCCTAGGGATTTTATGCTATCGACACCAAAATTGGGTTTTGTCATCTAAAGGCCTTGGCGATGTTAAATTGCGGAGCTTTATAGTTTTTGTCGATGGGCGTGTCCGTGGCGATCTCGCAAACTTTGACGATTCGCCACAAAACCGGAAGTCATTATAACTTAGGCATGCATTATCCGATCTGCCTCAAAATTCACATGTTTAATAAGAGTCCAGACCAGAACACGTTTACATGCCAATATCCAGATACAGTTATAGCGCCACCTGCTGGCCACAGGAAATGTCATGATTTACAGAGTAACAAACTCCTCCCACTATTTTTTTTTGTATCAGCACCAAGTTTGGGGGGTTGTTATCTGAAAGCTTAAGTGATGATATATTGTCAAGATCTAGAGTTTTTGCAGAGGGGCGTGTCCGTGGCGGCATGACAAACCTCAACGCTTCGCCGTGGAACAGGAAGTCCTTATATCTCAACCACACAAAGTCAGATCAGCCTGAAACTTCACATGGCTCATAAAAGTCCTCTTCTGAACACATCCCCAAAACAGTAATGAGTCAGTTATAACGCCACCTGCTGGCAGAAGGTAGATAGGCTTATAACTCAGCCAAACAACATCCGATCTGCCTGAAACTTCACATGGTTGTTTAAATTCCATTACTGAAGGCATCTACATGCCAATCTTAAGTCACCGTTATAGCGCCACCTGCTGGCAGATGGTAGTTTGCATTATAACTCAACCACACAAAGTCCGATCTGCCTGAAACTTCACATGGTTGATAAAATTCCTCTCCTGAACACATCTACATAACAACATTGAGTCTGTCGTAGCGCCACCTGCTGACAAAAGGCAGTTTGGCTTATAACTCAGCTAAACAATGTTTGATCTGCCTGAAACTTCACATGGTTGATAAGATTCCTCTCCTGGTGACATCTACATGCCAATCTTGAGTCACAGTCATAGCGCCACCTGCTGAGAGGAGGAGGTTTGGCATAAATAGGTGATTTTCTCCGATTTTTTTAAACATATCGGCCTAAATTATTACTGTTCGCTGTTCTCTGTCATCCTAAGGCCACCGGGTGGCGGTGAGCCCGGGTGCGAGGTCCCTATCATCGCTGCTTGCAGCTTTAATTATTATTATTATTATTCCGCCCCCTATCGGGGCACTTTTGAGGGTCTAAACATGCCCGAAAACTCATGAAAATTTGCACACACACCAAACGCGGTGTAAATAGCAGGTTGATATGTGTCTCGGAAGTGGGCGTGGCAAATTGACTCGACAGCGCCACCTAGAAAAATTAAACGGACGAGCCCCCGATACACGAATCACACACATGCACGAAAATTGGCACACACCTCAAACATGCCAAACCATACGAAAAAGTCTCTTGGAGCCATATCTCAAACCCAACAGGAAGTCGGATATTTTTAACTTCCTGCGGCGAAAAAGTGGCGTTTTTGCCATTTCCAGGCGTTGTATTTTAACAAACTCCTCCTAGGGATTTTATCCGATCGACACCAAAATTGGGTTTTGTCATCTAAAGGCCTTGGCGATGTTAAATTGCGAAGCTTTAGAGTTTTCGTCGATGGGCGTGTCCGTGGCGCCCTCGCAAACTTTGATGATTCGCCACAAAACAGGAAGTCGTTATAACTCAGGCATGCATTATCAGATCTGCCTCAAAATTCACACGCTTCATAAGCGTCCTGACCTGAACACGTTTACATGCCAATATCCAGATATAGTTATAGCGCCACCTGCTGGCCACAGGAAATGACATGATTTACGGAGTAATAAACTCCTCCCACAAATTTTTTCGTATCAGCACCAAAATTGTGTGGTGTTATCTGAAAGCTCTAGCGATGATATATTGTGAAGATCTAGAGTTTTCGCAGAGGGGCGTGTCCGTGGCGGTATGACAAACCTCAACGCTTCGCCATGGAAGAGGAAGTCCTTATAACTCAACCACACAATGTCCGATCTGCCTGAAACTTCACATGGTTGATAAAAGTCCTCTCCTGAACACATACTCATAACAATATTGAAGTAGGCGTGGCAAAATGACTCGACAGCGCCACCTATAAAAGTTTAACGGACGAGCCCCCGATCTACGAATCACGCACATGCACGAAAATTGGCACACACCTCAAACATGCCAAAACATACGAAAAAGTCTCTTGGAGCAGAATCTCAAACCCAACAGGAAGTCGGATTTTTTTTACTTCCTGCGGCGAATAAGTGGCATTTTTGCCATTTCCAGGCATTGTATCTTAACGAACTCCTCCTAGGGATTTTATCTGATCGACAGCAAAATTGGGTTTTGTCATCTAAAGGCCTTGGCGATGTTAAATTGCGAAGCTTTAGAGTTTTTGTCGATGGGCGTGTCCGTGGCGGCCTCGCAAACTTTGACGATTCGCCACAAAACAGGAAGTCGTTATAACTCAAGCATGCATTATCCGTTCTGCCTCAAAATTCACATGTTTAATAAGAGTCCTGACCTGAACATGTTTACATGCCGTTATCCAGATATAGTTATAGCGCCACCTGCTAGCCACAGGAAATGTCATGATTTACAGAGTAATAAACTCCTCCCACAAATTTTTTCGTATCAGCTCCAAATTTGGTTGGTTGTTATCTGAAAGCTCAAGCGATGATATATTTTGAAGATCTAGAGTTTTCGGAGAGGGGCGTGTTTGTGGTGGCTTGACAAACCTCAGCGCTTCGCCATGAAACAGGAAGTCCTTATAACTCAATCACACAATGTCTGATCTGCCTGAAACTTCACATGGTTGATTAAATTCATCTCCTGAACACATCCAGATAACAATATTGAGTCAGTCATAGCGCCACCTGCTGGCAGAAGGTAGTTTGGCTCATAAGTCAGCCACACAATGTCTGATATGCCTGAATCTTTACATGGTTGATTAAAGTCCTCTCCTGAAGAAATCTACATTGCAATATTGAGTCACAGTCATAGCGCCACCTGCTAGCAGATGGTAGTTTAGCTTATAACTCAGCCACACAATGTATGACCTGCCTGAAACTTCACATGGTTGATAAAATTCCTCTCCTGAACACATCTACATGCCAATCTTAAGTCATAGTCATAGCGCCACCTGCTGACAGGAGAAAGTTTGGCTTAAATTTGTGATTTTCCCAGGTTCTTTATATATATCGGCTTAGATTAATATTGTTTGCTGTTCTCTGTCATCCTGAGGCCACCGGGTGGCGGTAAGCCCGGGTGCGAGGTCCCTATCATCGCTGCTTGCAGCTTTAATTATTATTATTCTTCCGACTTCTTCCGCGGAATGAATCGCAGTTTTGAGGGGCTAAACATGCCCGAAAACTCACGAAACTTTGCACACGGCTCAGAAGTGGCGAAAATTTACGTTTGTTATGGGCTTCGGAAGTGGGCGTGGCAAAATGACTCGACAGCGCCACCTAGAAAAATTAAATCGACAAGCCCCCGATCCACGAATCACGCACATGCACGAAAATTGGCACACACCTCAAACACACCAAAACATACGAAAAAGTCTCAAGGAGCCATATCTCAAACCCAACAGGAAGTCGGATATTTTTAACTTCCTGCGGCGAAAAAGTGGCGTTTTTGCCATTTCCAGGCGTTGTATTTTAACGAACTCCTCCTAGGGATTTTATCCGATCGACACCAAAATTGAGTTTTGTCATCTAAAGGCCTTGGCAATGTTAAATTGCGAAGCTTTAGAGTTTTCGTCGATGGGCGTGTCCGTGGCGGCCTCGCAAACTTTGACGATTCGCCACAAAACAGGAAGGCGCTATAACTTAGGCATGCATTATCCGATCTGCCTCAAAATTCACACGTTTGATAAGCGTCCTGACCTGAACACGTTTACATGCCAATATCCAGATACAGTTATAGCGCCACCTGCTGGCCACAGGAAATGACATGTTTTACACTGTAACGAACTCCTCCCACAAATTTTATCGTATCAGCACCAAATTTGAGTGGTGTCATCTGAAAGCTCTAGCGATGATATATTGTGAAGATCTAGAGTTTTCGCAGAGGGGCGTGTCTGTGGCGGCATGACAAACCTCAACGCTTCGCCATGGAACTGGAAGTCCTTATACCTCAACCACACAATGTCCGATCTGCCTGTACCTTCACAGGGTTGATAAAAGTCCTCTCCTGAACACATATACGTGCCAATATTGAGTCAGTCATAGCGCCACCTATTGACAGAAGGTAGTTTTGCTTATAACTCAGCTACACAATGTCCAATCAGCCTGAAACTTAACAAGGTTCATTAAATTCCTCTCCTGAAGACATCTACATGCCAATATTGAGTCACAGTCATAGCGCCACCTGCTTGCAACAGGTAGTTTTGCTTATAACTCAGCTACACAATGTCTGATCTGCCTGAAACTTCACATGGTTGATAAAAGTCTTCTCCTGAACACATCTACATAACATTATTGAGTCAGTCATTGCGCCACCTGCTGGCAGAAGGTAGTTTGGCTTATATTTCAGCCACACAATGTCTGATCTGCCTGAAACTTCACATGGTTGATTAAATTCCATTACTGAAGGCATCTACATGCCAATCTTAAGTCACAGTTACAGCGCCACCTGCTGGCAGATGGTAGTTTGCATTGTAACTCAACCACACAAAGTCCGATCTGCCTGAAACTTCTCATGGTTGATAAAAGTCCTCTCTTGAACACATCTACATAACAATAATGAGTCTGGCATAGCGCCATCTGCTGGCAGAAGGAAGTTTGCCTTATAACTCAGCCACACAATGTCAGAACTGCCTGAAAATTCACATGGTTGATAAGATTCCTCTCCTGAAGACATCTAAATGCCAATCTTGAGTCACATTTATAGCGCCACCTGCTGACAGGAGGAAGTTTGGCATAAATCTGTGATTTTCCCAGGTTCTTTATATATATTGGCTTAAATTATTGTTGTTCGCTCTTCTCTGTCATCTTGAGGCCACTGGGCGGCGGTGAGCCCGGGTGCGAGGTCCCTATCATCGCTGCTTGCAGCTTTAATTATTATTATTATTCTTCTCTCCAATGAATCGCGATTTAGAGGGGCTAAACATGCCCGAAAACTCACGCAACTTTGCACACGCCTCAGAAGTGGCGAAAATTTACGTTTATTATGGGTCTCGGAAGTGGGTGTGGCAAAATGACTCGACAGCGCCACCTAGAAAAATTAAACGGACGAGCCCCCGATCTACGAATCACGCACATGCACGAAAATTGGTACACACCTCAAACATGCCAAAACATACGAAAAAGTCTCTTGGAGCCATATCTCAAACCCAACAGGAAGTCGGATATTTTTGACTTCCTGCGGCGAAAAAGTGGCGTTTTTGCCATTTCCAGGCCTTGTACTTTAACGAACTCCTCCTAGGGATTTTATCCGATCGACACCAAAATTGGCATTTGTCATCTAAAGGCCTTGGCGATGTTAAATTGCGAAGCTTTAGAGTTTTCGTCGATGGGCGTGTACGTGGCGGCCTCGCAAAGTTTGACGTTTCGCCACAAAACAGGAAGTCGTTTTAACTCAGGCATGCATCATCCGATCTGCCTCAAATTTCACACGTTTAATAACAGTCCTGACCTGAACACGTTTACATGCCAATATCCAGATACAGTTACAGCGCCACCTGCTGGCCACAGGAAATGACATGTTTTTACAGAGTAACAAACTCCTCCCACAAATTTTATCGCATCAGCACCAAAATTGGGTAGTGTTATCTAAAAGCTCTAGCGATGATATATTGTGAAGATCTAGAGTTTTCGAAGAGGGGCGTGTCGGTGGCGGCATGACAAACCTCAACGCTTCGCCATGGAACAGGAAGGCTTTATAACTCAACCACACAAAGTCCGATCAGCCTGAAACTTCATATAGTGGATAAAAGTCCTCCCCTGATCACATCCACATAACAATATTGAAGTGGGCGTGGCAAAATGACTCGACAGCGCCACCTATAAAAATTAAACGGACGAGCCCCTGATCTACGAATCACGCACATGCACGAAAATTGGCACACACCTCAAACACGCCAAAACATACGAAAAAGTCTCTTGGAGTCATATCTCAAACCCAACAGGAAGTCGGATATTTTTAACTTCCTGCGGCGAAAAAGTGGCGTTTTTGCCATTTCCAAGCATTGTATTTTAACGAACTCCTCCTAGGAATTTTATCCGATCGACACCAAAATTGGGATTTGTCATCTAAAGGCCTTGGCGATGTTAAATTGCGAAGCTTTAGAGTTTTCGTCGATGGGCGTGTCCGTGGCGGCCTCGCAAACTTTGAAGATTCGCCACAAAACAGGAAGCCGTTATAACTCAGGCATGCATTATCAGATCTGCCTCAAAATTCACACGCTTGATAAGAGTCCTGACCTGAACACGTTTACATGCCAATATCCAGATACAGTTATAGCGCCACCTGCTGGCCACAGGAAATGACATGATTTACGGAGTTATAAACTCCTCCCACAAATTTTATCGTATCAACACCAAAATTGAGTGGTGTTATCTGAAAGCTCTAGCGATGTTATATTGTGAAGATCCAGAGTTTTCGCAGAGGGGTGTGTCCGTGGCGGTATGACAAACCTCAACGCTTCGCCATGGAACAGGAAGTCCATATAACACAACCACACAATGTCCGATCTGCCTGAAACTTCACATGGTTGATAAACGTCATCTCTTAAACACATCCACATAACAATATTAAAGTGGGCGTGGCAAAATGACTCGACAGCGCCACCTAGAAAAATTAAACGGACGAGCCCCCGATCTACGAATCACGCACATGCACAAAAATTTGCACACACCTCAAACATGCCAAAACATACGAAAAAGTCTCTTGGAGCCAAATCTCAAACCCAACAGGAAGTCGGATATTTTTAACTTCCTGTGGCGAAAAAGTGGTGCTTTTGCCATTTTCAGGCGTTGTATTTTAACGAACTCCTCCTAGGGATTTTATCTGATAATTACCAAAATTGGGTTTTCTCATCTTAAAGCCTTGGTGATGTTAAATTGCGAAGCTTTAGAGTTTTCATCGATGGGCGTGTCCGTGGCGGCCTCGCAAACTTTGATTCGCCACAAAACAGGAAGTCTTTATAACTCTGGCATGCAATATTCGATCTGCCTCAAAATTCACACATTTAATAACAGTCCTGACCTGATCAGGTTTACGTGCCGATATCTAGTTACAGTTATAGCGCCACCTGCTGGCCACAGGAAATTACATGTTTGACACTGTAACAAACTCCTTCCACAAACTTTCCCGTATCAGCACCAAAATAGAGTGGTGTCATCTGAAAGCTCTAGCGATGATATATTGTGAAGATCTAGACTTTTTGCAGAAGGGCGTGTCTGTGGTGGCATGACAAACCTCAACGCATCGCCATGGAACAGGAAGTTATTATAACTCTACCACACAATGTCTGATCTGCCTGAAACTTCACATGATTGATAAAAGTCCTCTTCTGTACACATCCACATAACAATATTGAGTCAGTCATAGCGCCACCTGCTGGCAGAAGAAATTTTGGCTTGTAACTCGGCCACACAATGTCAGATATGCCTAAAATGTCACATGGTTGATGAAAGTCCTCTCCTAAAAACATCTACATAATAATATTGAGTCTTTCATAGCGCCATCTGCTGGCAGAATGAAGTTTGTCTGAAAACACAATCTCCACACAATCTCTGATCTGCCTGAAACTTCACATGGTTGATAAAAGTCCGCTCCTGAACACATCCACATAACAATATTGAGTTAGTCATAACGCCACCTGCTGGCAGAAGGTAGTTTGGCTTATAACTCAGCCACACAATGTCCCATGTGCCTGAAACTTCACATGGTTGATAAGATTCCTCTCCGGAAGACATCTACATGCCAATCTTAAGTCACAGTTATAGCACCACCTGCTGACAGGAGGAAGTTTGGCATAAATCTGTGATTTTCTTAGATCTGTTTTTATATATTGGCTTAAATTATTATTGTTCGCTGTTCTCTGTCATCCTGAGGCCACCGGGCGGCGGTGAGCCCAGGTGCGAGGTCCCTATCATCGCTGCTTGCAGCTTTAATTAGGGACCGAGCACCGAACGGTGCAAGGCCCTATTGGAATTGCTCCGTTTATTAGGGACCGAGCACCGAAACGGTGCGTAGGCCCTATTGGAATTGCTCTGTTTTTTATTATTATTATTATTATTATTATTATTATTCCGCCCCCTATCGGGGCACTTTTGAGGGTCTAAACATGCTCGAAAACTCATGAAAATTTGCACACACACCAAACGCGGTGTAAATAGCAGGTTGATATGGGTCTCGGAAGTGGGCGTGGCAAAATGACTCGACAGCGCCACCTAGAAAAATTAAACGGACGAGCCCCCGATACACGAATCACGCACATGCACGAAAATTGGCACACACCTCAAACATGCCAAAACATGCGAAAAAGTCTCTTGGAGCCATATCTCAAACCCAACAGGAAGTCGGATATTTTTAACTTCCTGCGGCAAAAAAGTGGCATTTTTGCCATTTCCAGGCGTTGTATTTTAACGAACTCCTCCTAGGGATTTTATCCGATCAACACCAAAATTGGGTTTTGTCATCTAAAGGCCTTGGCGATGTTAAATTGCGAAGCTTTTGAGTTTTCGTCGATGGGCGTGTCCGTGGCGGCCTCGCAAACTTTGACGATTCGCCACAAAACAGGAAGTCGGTATAACTCAGGCATGCATTATCCGATCTGCCTCAAAATGCACACATTTGATAAGAGTCCTGACCTAAACACGTTTACATGCCGATATCTAGATACAGATATAGCGCCACCTGCTGGCCACAGGAAATGTCATGTTTTACAGTGTAACAAACTCCTCCCACAAATTTTTTCGTATCACCACCAAATTTGGGTTGTGTTATCTGAAAGCTCTAGCGATGATATATTGTGAAGATCTAGAGTTTTGGCAGAGGGGCGTGTCCGTGGCGGCATGACAAACCTCAACGCTTCGCCATGGAACAAGAAGACCTTATAACTCAACCACACAATGTCTGATCTGCCTGAAACTTCACAAGGTTGATAAAAGTCCTCTCCTGAACACATCCCCATAACAATAATAAAGTGGGTGTGGCTATATGACTCGACAGCGCCACCTAGAAAAATTAAACAGACGAGCCCCCGATCTATGAATCACGCACATGCACGAAAATTGGCACACACCTCAAACACGCCAAAACATACGAAAAAGTTTCTTGGAGCCATATCTCAAACCCAACAGGAAGTCGAATATTTTTAACTTCCTGCGGCGAATAAGTGGCATTTTTGCCATTTCCAGGCGTTGTATTTTAACGAACTCCTCCTAGGGATTTTATGCTATCAACACCAAAATTAGGTTTTGTCATCTAAAGGCCTTGGCGATGTTAAATTGCGGAGCTTTATAGTTTTTGTCGATGGGCGTGTCCGTGGCGGCCCCGCAAACTTTGACGATTCGCCACAAAACCGGAAGTCATTATAACTCAGGCATGCATTATCCGATCTGCCTCAAAGTTAACATGTTTAATAAGAGTCCTGACCTGAACACGTTTACAAGCCAATATCCAGATACAGTTATAGCGCCACCTGCTGGCCACAGGAAATGTCATGATTTACAGAGTAATAAACTCCTCCCACAAATTTTTTCATATCAGCACTAAATTTGGTTGGTTGTTATCTGAAAGCCCAAGTGATGATATATTGTCAAGATCTAGAGTTTTTGCAGAGGGGCGTGTCCGTGGCGGCATGACAAACCTCAACGCTTCGCCATGGAACAGGAAGTCCTTATAACTCAACCACACAATGTCTGATCTGCCTGAAACTTCACATGGTTGATAAGATTCCTCTATTGAAGGCATCTACATGCCAATCTTGAGTCACAGTTATAGCGCCACTTGCTGACAGGAGGAAGTTTGCCATAAATGTGTGATTTTCTCAGGTTCTTTATATATATCGGCTTAAATTATTATTGTTCGCTGTTCTCTGTCATCCTGAGGCCACCGGGCGGCGGTGAGCCTGGGTGCGAGGTCCCTATCATCGCTGCTTGCAGCTTTAATTATTATTATTATTCTTCTCTCCAATGAATCGCGTTTTTGAGGGGCTAAACATGCCCGAAAACTCACGCAACTTTGCACACGCCTCAGAAGTGGCGAAAATTTACGTTTTTTATGTGCTTCGGAAGTGGGCGTGGCAAAATGACTCGACAGCGCCACCTAGAAAAATTAAACGGACGAGCCCCCGATCCACGAATCACGCACATGCACGAAAATTGGCCCACACCTCAAACATGCCAAAACATACGAAAAAGTCTCTTGGAGCCATATCTCAAACCCAACAGGAAGTTGGATATTTTTGACTTCCTGCAGCGAAAAAGTGGCGTTTTTGCCATTTCCAGGCGTTGTATTTTAACGAACTCCTCCTAGGGATTTTATCCGATCGACACCAAAATTGGCTTTTGTCATCTAAAGGCCTTGGCGATGTTAAATTGCGAAGCTTTAGAGTTTTCGTCGATGGGCGTGTCCGTGGCGGCCTCGCAAAGTTTGACGATTCGCCACAAAACAGGAAGTCGTTATAACTCAGGCATGCATTATCAGATCTGCCTCAAAATTCACACGTTTGATAAGCGTCCTGACCTGAACACGTTTACATGCCAATATCCAGATACAGTTACAGCGCCACCTGCTGGCCACAGGAAATGACAAGTTTTACAGAGTAACAAACTCCTCCCACAAATTTTATCGCATCAGCACCAAAATTGGGTAGTGTTATCTAAAAGCTCTAGCGATGATATATTGTGAAGATCTAGAGTTTTCGGAGAGGGGCGTGTCCGTGGCGGCATGACAAACCTCAACGTTTCGCCATTGACCAGGAAGGCTTTATAACTCAACCACACAATGTCCGATCTGCCTGAAACTTCACATGGTTGATAAAAGTCCTCTCCTGAACACATCCACATAACAATATTGAAGTGGGCGTGGCAAATAGACTCGACAGCGCCACCTACCAAAATTAATCGGACGAGCCCCTGATATACGTATCACACACATAAACGAAAATTGGCACACACCTCAAACATGCCAAAACATACGAAAAAGTCTCTTGGAGCCATATCTCAAACTCAACAGGAAGTCAGATATTTTTAACTTCCTGCTGTAAAAAAGTGCGTTTTTGCCATTTCCAGGCGTAGTATTTTAACGAACTCCTCCTAGGGATTTTATCCGATAAACACCAAAATTTGGTTTTGTCATCTAAAGGCCTTGGCAATGTTAAATTGCGAAGATCTAGAGTTTTCGGTGAGGGGCGTGTCCGTGGCGGCATGACAAACCTCAACGCTTCGCCATTGACCAGGAAGTCCTTATAACTCAACCACACAATGTCCGATCTGCCTGAAACTTCACATTGTTGATAAAAGTCCTCTCCTAAACACATCCACATAACAATATTGAGTCAGTTATAGCGCCACCTGCTGGCAACCGGAAGTTTGGCTTATAACTCAGCCACACAATGTTTGACCTGCCTGAAAATTCACATGGTTTATTAAAATCCGCTCCTGAAGACATCTACAAGCCAATAATGAGTCACAGTCATAGCGCCACCTGCTGGCAATAGGAAGTTACTTATAACTCAGCCAAACAATGTTCGATCCGCCTGAAAAATTACATGGTTGAAAAAATTTATCTCCTGAAGGCATCTACATGCCAATATTGACTCACAGTCTTAGCACAACCTGCTGACAGGAGGAAGTTTGGCATAAATCTGTGAATTTCTCAGGTTTTTTACATATACATTGGCTTAAATTAATATTGTTCGCTGTTCTCTGTCATCCTGAGGCCACCGGTCGGCGGTGAGCCCGGGTGCGAGGTCCCTATCATCGCTGCTTGCAGCTTTAATTAGGGACCGAGCACCGAAACGGTGCGTAGGCCCTATTGGAATTGCTCCGTTTTTTATTATTAGGGACCGAGCACCGAAACGGTGCGTAGGCCCTATTGGAATTGCTCCGTTTATTATTATTATTATTATTATTATTCTCCTGCGGAATGAATCGCGGTTTTGAGGGGCTAAACATGCCCGAAAACTCACGCAACTTTGCACACGCCTCAGAAGTGGCGAAAATTTACGTTTATTATGGGCTTCGGAAGTGGGCGTGGCAAAATGACTCGACAGCGCCACCTAGAAAAATTAAACGGACGAGCCCCCGATCCACGAATCACGCACATGCACGCAAATTGGCACACACCTCAAACATGCCAAAACATACGAAAAAGTCTCTTGGAGCCATATCTCAAACCCAACAGGAAGTCGGATATTTTTAACTTCCTGCGGCGAAAAAGTAGCGTTTTTGCCATTTCCAGGCGTTGTATTTTAACGAACTCCTCCTAGGGATTTTATCCGATCGACACCAAAATTGGGTTTTGTCATCTAAAGGCCTTGGCGATGTTAAATTGCGAAGCTTTAGAGTTTTCATCGATTGGCGTGTCCGTGGCGGCCTCGCAAACTTTGACGATTCGCCACAAAACAGGAAGTCGTTATAACTCAGGCATGCATTATCAGATCTGCCTCAAAATTCACACGCTTGATAAGAGTCCTGACCTGAACACGTTTACATGCCACTATCCAGATACAGTTACAGCGCCACCTGCTGGCCACAGGAAATGACATGATTTACGGAGTTATAAACTCCTCCCACAAATTTTATCGTATCAACACCAAAATTGAGTGGTGTTATCTGAAAGCTCTAGCGATGTTATATTGTGAAGATCTAGAGTTTTCGCAGAGGGGCGTGTCCGTGGCGGTATGACAAACCTCAACGCTTCGCCATGGAACAGGAATCCTTATAACACAACCCCACAATGTCCGATCTGCCTGAAACTTCACATGGTTGATAAACGTCCTCTCTTGAACACATCCACATAACAATATTGAAGTGGGCGTGGCAAAATGACTCGACAGCGCCACCTAGAAAAATTAAAACGGACAAGCCCCTGATCTACGAATCACGCACATGCACAAAAATTGGCACACACCTCAAACATGGCAAAACATACGAAAAAGTCTCTTGGAGCCATATCTCAAACCCAACAGGAAGTCGGATATTTTTAACTTCCTGTGGCGAAAAAGTGGCGCTTTTGCCATTTTCAGGTGTTGTATTTTAACGAACTCCTCCTAGGGATTTTATCTGATAAACAACAAAATTGGGTTTTGTCATCTTAAAGCCTTGGTGATGTTAAATTGCGAAGCTTTAGAGTTTTCATCGATGGGCGTGTCCGTGGCGGCCTCGCAAACTTTGATGATTCGCCACAAAACAGGAAGTCTTTATAACTCAGGGATGCATTATCCGATCTGCCTCGAAATTCACACTTTTAATAACAGTCCTGACCTGAACAGGTTTACGTGCCGATATCCAGTTACAGTTATAGCGCCACCTGCTGGCCACAGGAAATGTCATGTTTGACACTGTAACAAACTCCTCCCACAAACTTTCCCGTATCAGCACCAAAATTGAGTGGTGTTATCTGAAAGCTCTAGCGATGATATATTGTAAAGATCTAGAGTTTTTGCAAAGGGGCGTGTCTGTGGTGGCATGACAAACCTCAACGCTTCGCCATGGAACATGAAGTCCTTATAACTCAACCACACAATGTCTGATCTGCCTGAAACTTCACATGATTGATAAAAGTCCTCTCCTGAACACATCCACATAACAATATTGAGTCAGTCATAGCGCCACCTGCTGGCAGAAGGTAGTTTGGCTTGTAACTCGGCCACACAATGTCAGATCTGCCTAAAATGTCACATGGTTGATGAAAGTCCTCTCCTAAACACATCTACATAATAATATTGAGTCTTTCATAGCGCCACCTGCTGGCAGAATGTAGTTTGTCTTAAAACACAATCTCCACACAATCTCTGATCTGCCTGAAACTTCACATGGTTGATAAAAGTCCACTCCTGAACACATCCACATAACAATATTGAGTCAGTCATAACGCCACCTGCTGGCAGAAGGTAGTTTGGCTTATAACTCAGCCACACAATGTCCCATGTGCCTGAAACTTCACATGGTTGATAAGATTCCTCTCCGGAAGACATCTACATGCCAGTCTTAAGTTACAGTTATAGCGCCACCTGCTGACAGGAGGAAGGTTGGCATAAATCTGTGATTTTCTTAGATTTTTTAAATATATTGGCTTAAATTAATATTGTTCGCTGTTCTCTGTCATCGTAAGGTCACCGGGCGGCGGTGAGCCCGGGTGCGAGGTCCCTATCATCGCTGCTTGCAGCTTTAATTATTATTATTATTATTATTATTATTCCGCCCCCTATCGGGGCACTTTTGAGGGTCTAAACATGCCCGAAAACTCATGAAAATTTGCACACACACCAAACGCGGTGTAAATAGCAGGTTGATATGGGTCTCGGAAGTGGGCGTGGCAAAATGACTCGACAGCGCCACCTAGAAAAATTAAACGGACGAGCCCCCGATACACAAATCACGCACATGCACGAAAATTGGCACACACCTCAAACATGCCAAACCATACGAAAAAGTCTCTTGGAGCCATATCTCAAACCCAACAGGAAGTCGAATATTTTTAACTTCCTGCGGCGAAAAAGTGGCGTTTTTGCCATTTTCAGGCGTTGTATTTTAACGAACTCCTCCTAGGGATTTTATCCGATCGACACCAAAATTGGGTTTTGTCATCTAAAGGCCTTGGCGATGTTAAATTGCGAAGCTTTAGAGTTTTCGTCGATGGGCGTGTCCGTGGCGCCCTCGCAAACTTTGATGATTCGCCACAAAACAGGAAGTCGTTATAACTCAGGCATGCATTATCAGATCTGCCTCAAAATTCACACGCTTGATAAGAGTCCTGACCTGAACACGTTTACATGCCAATATCCAGATATAGTTATAGCGCCACCTGCTGGCCACAGGAAATGACATGATTTACGGAGTAATAAACTCCTCCCACAAATTTTTTCGTATCAGCACCAAAATTGAGTGGTGTTATCTGAAAGCTCTAGCGATAATATATTGTGAAGATCTAGAGTTTTCGGAGAGGGGCGTGTCCGTGGCGGTATGACAAACCTCAACGCTTCGCCATGGAACAGGAAGTCCTTATAACTCAACCACACAGTGTCCGATCTGCCTGAAACTTCACATGGTTGATAAACGTCATCTCTTGAATACATCCACATAACAATAATGAAGTGGGCGTGGCAAAATGACTCGACAGCGCCACCTAGAAAAATTAAATGGACGAGCCCCCAAGCTACGAATCACGCACATGCACGAAAATTGGCACACACCTTAAACATGCCAAAACATACAAAAAAGTCTCTTGGAGCCATATCTCAAACCTAACAGGAAGTCGGATATTTTTAACTTCCTGCGGCGAAAAAGTGGCGTTTTTGCCATTTCCAGGCGTTGTACTTTAACGAACTCCTCCTAGGGATTTTATCCGATCGACACCAAAATTGGGTTTTATCATCTAATGGCCTTGGCGATGTTAAATTGCGAAGCTTTAGAGTTTTTGTCGATGGGCGTGTCTGTGGCGGCCTCGCAAACTTTGATGATTCGCCACAAAACAGGAAGTCTTTATAACTCAGGCATGCATTATCCGATCTGCCTCAAAATTCACACATTTAATAACAGTCCTGACCCGAACATGTTTACATGCCGATATCCAGTTACAGTTATAGCGCCACCTGCTGGCCACAGGAAATGACATGTTTGACACTATAACAAACTCCTACCACAAACTTTCCCGTATCAGCACCAAAATAGAGTGGTGTCATCTGAAAGCTCTAGCGATGATATATTGTGAAGATCTAGAGTTTTTGCAGAGGGGCGTGTCTGTGGCGGCATGACAAACCTCAACGCTTCGCCATGGAACAGGAAGTCCTTATAACTCAACCACACAATGTCCGATCTACCTGAAACTTCACATGATTGATAAAAGTCCTCTCCTGAACACATCCACATAACAATATTGAGTCAGTAATAGCGCCATCTGCTGGCAGAAGGTAGTTTGGCTTGTAACTTGGCCACACAATGTCCGATCTGCCTGAAACTTCACAAGGTTGATGAAAGTCCTCCCCTGAGCACATCTACATAATAAATCTACATAATAATATTGAGTCATAGTCATAGCGCCACCTGCTGGCAGAAGAAATTTTGGCTTGTAACTCGGCCACACAATGTCCAATCTGTCTAAAATGTCACATGGTTGATGAAAGTCCTCTCCTGAGCACATCTACATAATAATATTGAGTTTTTAATAGCGCCACCTGCTGGCAGAATGTAAATTGTCTTATAACACAATCTCCACACAATCTCTGATCTGCCTGAAACTTCACATGTTTGATAAAAGTCCACTCCTGAACACATCCCCATAACAATATTGAGTCAGTCATAACGCCACCTGCTGGCAGAAGGTGGTTTGGCTTATAACTCAGCCACACAATGTCCCATGTGCCTGAAACTTCACATGGTTGATTAAATTCCTCTCCTGAAGACATCTACATGCCAATCTTGAGTCACAGGTATAGCGCCACCTGCTGACAGGAGGAAGTTTGGCTTAAATCTGTATTTTTCTTAGGTTTTTTATATATATATCGGCTTATATTATTATTGTTCGCTGTTCTCTGTCATCGTAAGGTCACCGGGCGGCGGTGAGCCCGGGTGCGAGGTCCCTATCATCGCTGCTTGCAGCTTTAATTATTATTATTATTATTATTCCGCCCCCTATCGGGGCACTTTTGAGGGTCTAAACATGCCCGAAAACTCATGAAAATTTGCACACACACCAAACCCGGTGTAAATAGCAGGTTGATATGGGTTTCGGAAGGGGGCGTGGCAAAATGACTCGACAGCGCCACCTAGAAAAATTAAACGGACGAGCCCCCGATCCACGAATCACACACATGCACGAAAATTGGCACACACCTCAAACACGCCAAAACATACGAAAAAGTCTCTTGGAGCCATATCTCAAACCCAACAGGAAGTCAGATATTTTTGACTTCCTGCGGCGAAAAAGTGGCGTTTTTGCCATTTCCAGGCGTTGTATTTTAACGAACTCCTCCTAGGGATTTTATCCGATCGACACCAAAATTGGGTTTTGTCATCTAAAGGCCTTGGCGATGTTAAATTGCGAAGCTTTAGAGTTTTCGTCGATGGGCGTGTCCGTGGCGGCCTCGCAAACTTTGACGATTCGCCACAAAACAGGAAGTCGTTATAACTCAGGCATGCATTACCCGATCTGCCTCAAAAATCACACGTTTGATAAGAGTCCTGACCTGAACAAGTTTACATGCCAATATCCAGATACAGAAATAGCGCCACCTACTGGCCACAGGAAATGACATGTTTTACACTGTAACAAACTCCTCCCACAAATTTTATGGTATCAGCACCAAAAATGAGTGGTGTCATCTGAAAGCTCTATCGGTGATATATTGTAAAGATCTAGAGTTTTCGGAGAGGGGTGTGTCCGTGGCGGCATGACAAACCTCAACGCTTCGCCAAGGAACAGGAAGTCCTCATAACTCAACCACCCAAAGTCTGATCAGCCTGAAACATCATATGGTTGATATACGTCATCTCTTGAACACATCCACATAACAATATTGAAGTGGGCGTGGCAAAATGACTCGACAGCGCCACCTAGAAAAATTAAACGGACGAGCCCCTGATCTACGAATCACGCACATGCGCGAAAATTGGCACACACCTCAAACACGCCAAAACATACAAAAAAGTCTCTTGGAGCCATATCTCAAACCCAACAGGAAGTCGGATATTTTTAACTTCCTGCTGCAAATAAGTGGCATTTTTGCCATTTCCAGGCGTTGTATCTTAACGAACTCCTCCTAGGGATTTTATGCTATCGACACCAAAATTGGGTTTTGTCATCTAAAGGCCTTGGCGATGTTAAATTGCGGAGCTTTATAGTTTTTGTCGATGGGCGTGTCCGTGGCGGCCCCGCAAACTTTGACGATTCGCCACAAAACCGGAAGTCATTATAACTTAGGCATGCATTATCCGATCTGCCTCAAAATTCACATGTTTAATAAGAGTCCAGACCAGAACACGTTTACATGCCGATATCCAGATACAGTTATAGCGCCACCTGCTGGCCACAGGAAATGTCATGATTTACAGAGTAATAAACTCCTCCCACTATTTTTTTTTGTATCAGCACCAAGTTTGGTGGGTTGTTATCTGAAAGCTTAAGTGATGACATATTGTCAAGATCTAGAGTTTTTGCAGAGGGGCGTGTCCGTGGCGGCATGACAAACCTCAACGCTTCGCCGTGGAACAGGAAGTCCTTATATCTCAACCACACAAAGTCAGATCAGCCTGAAACTTCACATGGCTCATAAAAGTCCTCTTCTGAACACATCACCAAAACAGTAATGAGTCAGTCATAACGCCACCTGCTGGCAGAAGGTAGATAGGCTTATAACTCAGCCAAACAACATCCGATCTGCCTGAAACTTCACATGGTTGATTAAATTCCATTACTGAAGGCATCTACATGCCAATCTTAAGTCACAGTTATAGCACCACCTGCTGGCAGATGGTAGTTTGCATTATAACTCAACCACACAAAGTCCGATCTGCCTGAAAGTTCACATGGTTGATAAAAGTCCTCTCCTGAACACATCTACATAACAACATTGAGTCTGTCGTAGCGCCACCTGCTGACAAAAGGCAGTTTGGCTTATAACTCAGCTAAACAATGTTCGATCTGCCTGAAACTTCACATGGTTGATAAGATTCCTCTCCTGGTGACATCTACATGCCAATCTTGAGTCACAGTCATAGCGCCACCTGCTGAGAGGAGGAGGTTTGGCATAATTCTGTGATTTTCTTAGATTTTTTTAATTTATTGGCTTAAATTAATATTGTTCGCTGTTCTCTGTCATCGTAAGGTCACCGGGCGGCGGTGAGCCCGGGTGCGAGGTCCCTATCATCGCTGCTTGCAGCTTTAATTAGGGACCGAGCACCGAACGGTGCAAGGCCCTATTGGAATTGCTCCGTTTATTATTATTCTTCTTCTTCTTCCGCGGAATGAATCGCGGTTTTGAGGGTCTAAACATGCACGAAAACTCACGAAACTTTGCACACGCCTCAGAAGTGGCGAAAATTTACGTTTGTTATGGGCTTCGAAAGTAGGCGTGGCAAAATGACTCGACAGCGCCACCTAGAAAAATTAAACGGACGAGCCCCCGATATACGAATCACGCACATGCACGAAAATTGGCACACACCTCAAACACACCAAAACATACGAAAAAGTCTCTTGGAGCCATATCTCAAACCCAACAGGAAGTCAGATATTTTTAACTTCCTGCGGCGAAAAAGTGCCATTTTTGCCATTTCCAGGCGTCGTATTTTAACGAACTCCTCCTAGGGATTTTATCCGATCGACACCAAAATTGGGTTTTGTCATCTAAAGGCCTTGGCGATGTTAAATTGCGAAGCTTTAGAGTTTTCGTCGATGGGCGTGTCCGTGGCGGCCTCGCAAACTTTGACGATCCGCCACAAAACAGGAAGTCATTATAACTCAGGCATGCATTATCCGATCTGCCTCAAAATCCACTCGCTTGATAAGCGTCCTGACCTGAACACGTTTACATGCCGCTATCCAGATACAGTTACAGCGCCACCTGCTGGCCACAGGAAATGACATGATTTACGGAGTAACAAACTCCTCCCACAAATTTTATCGTATCAGCACCAAAATTGAGTGGTGTCATCTGAAAGCTGTAGCGATGATATATTGTAGAGATCTAGAGTTTTCACAGAGGGGTGTGTCCGTGGCGGTATGACAAACCTCAACGCTTCGCCATGGAATAGGAAGTCCTTATAACTCAACCACACAATGTCCGATCTGCCTGAAACTTCACATGGTTGATAAACGTCATCTCTTGAACACATCCACATAACAATATTGAAGTGGGCGTGGCAAAATGACTCAACAGCGCCACCTAGAAAAATTAAACGGACGAGCCCCCGATCTACAAATTACGCACATGCACAAAAATTGGCACACACCTCAAACATGGCAAAACATACGAAAAAGTCTCTTGGAGCCATATCTCAAACCCAACAGGAAGTCGGATATTTTTAACTTCCTATGGCGAAAAAGTGGCGCTTTTGCCATTTTCAGGTGTTGTATTTTAACGAACTCCTCCTAGGGATTTTATCTGATAAACACCAAAATTGGGTTTTGTCATCTTAAAGCCTTGGTGATGTTAAATTGCGAAGCTTTAGAGTTTTCATCGATGGGCGTGTCCGTGGCAGCCTCGCAAACTTTGATGATTCGCCACAAAACAGGAAGTCTTTATACTTCTGGCATGCAATATTCGATCTGCCTCAAAATTCACACATTTAATAACAGTCCCGACCTGAACAGGTTTACGTGCCGATATCCAGTTACAGTTATAGCGCCACCTGCTGGCCACAGGAAATGACATGTTTGACACTGTAACAAACTCCTTCCACAAACTTTCCCGTATCAGCACCAAAATAGAGTGGTGTCATCTGAAAGCTCTAGCGATGATATATTGTGAAGATCTAGAGTTTTTGCAGAGGGGCGTGTCTGTGGTGGCATGACAAACCTCAACGCTTCGCCATGGAACAGGAATTTCTTATAACTCAACCACACAATGTCTGATCTGCCTGAAACTTCACATGATTGATAAAAGTCCTCTCCTGAACACATCCACATAACAATATTGAGTTAGTCATAGCACCACCTGCTGGCAGAAGGTAGTTTGGCTTGTAACTCGGCCACACAATGTCCGATCTGCCTAAAATTTCACATGGTTTATAAAAGTCCGCTCCTGAACACATCCACATAACAATATTGAGTCAGTCATAACGCCACCTGCTGGCAGAAGGTAGTTTGGCTTATAACTCAGCCACACAATGTCCCATGTGCCTGAAACTTCACATGGTTGATAAGATTCCTCTCCGGAAGACATCTACATGCCAATCTTAAGTCACAGTTATAGCGTCACCTGCTGACAGGAGGAAGTTTGGCATAAATCTGTGATTTTCTTAGATTTTTTTATATATTGGCTTAAATTAATATTGTTCGCTGTTCTCTGTCATCGTAAGGTCAACGGGCGGCGGTGAGCCCGGGTGCGAGGTCCCTATCATCGCTGCTTGCAGCTTTAATTATTATTCTTCTTCTTCTTCTTCTTCTTCTTCCGCGGAATGAATCGCGGTTTTGAGGGGCTAAACATGCCCGAAAACTCACGAAACTTTGCACACGCCTCAGAAGTGGCGAAAATTTACGTTTGTTATGGGCTTCGGAAGTGGGCGTGGCAAAATGACTCGACAGCGCCACCTAGAAAAATTAAACGGACGAGCCCCCGATCCACGAATCATGCACATGCACGAAAATTGGCACACAACTCAAACATGCCAAAACATACGAAAAAGTCTCTTGGAGCCATATCTCAAACCCAACAGGAAGTCGGATATTTTTAACTTCCTGCGGCGAAAAAGTGGCGTTTTTGCCATTTCCAGGCGTTGTATTTTAACGAACTCCTCCTAGGGATTTTATCCGATCGACACCAAAATTGGGTTTTGTCATCTAAAGGCCTTGGCGATGTTAAATTGCGAAGCTTTAGAGTTTTCGTCGATGGCCGTGTCCGTGGCGGCTTCGCAAACTTTGACGATTCGCCACAAAACAGGAAGTCGTTATAACTCAGGCATGCATTATCAGATCTGCCTCAAAATTCACACGCTCGATAAGCGTCCTGACCTGAACACGTTTACATGCCAATATCCAGATACAGTTACAGCGTCACCTGCTGGCCACAGGAAATGACATGATTTACGGAGTGATAAACTCCTCCCACAAATTTTATCGTATCAGCACCAAAATTGGGTGGTGTTATCTGAAAGCTCTAGCGATGATATATTGTGAAGATCTAGAGTTTTCGCAGGGGGGCGTGTCCGTGGCGGTATGACAAACCTCAACGCTTCGCCATGGAACAGGAAGTCCTTATAACTCAATTACACAATGTCCAATCTGCCTGAAACTTCACATGGTTGATAAACGTCATCTCTTGAACACATCCACATAACAATATTGAAGTAGGCGTGGCAAAATGACTCGACAGCGCCACCTAGAAAAATTAAACGGACGAGCCCCCGAGCTATGAATCACGCACATGCACGAAAATTGGCACACACCTCAAACACGCCAAAACATACGAAAAAGTCTCTTGGAGCCATATCTCAAACCCAACAGGAAGTCAGATATAATTAACTTCCTGCGGCGAAAAAGTGGCATTTTTGCCATTTCCAGGCGTTGTATTTTAACGAACTCCTCCTAGGGATTTTATCCAATCAACACCAAAATTGGGTTTTGTCATCTTAAAGCCTTGGGGATGTTAAATTGCGAAGCTTTCGAGTTTTCATCGATGGGCGTGTCCGTGGCGGCCTTGCAAACTTTGATGATTCGCCACAAAACAGGAAGTCTTTATAACTCAGGGATGCATTATTCGATCTGCCTCAAAATTCACACATTTAATAACAGTCCTGACCTGATCAGGTTTACGTGCCGATATCCAGTTACAGTTATAGCGCCACCTGCTGGCCACAGGAAATGACATGTTTGACACTGTAACAAACTCCTCCCACAAACTTTCCCGTATCAGCACCAAAATAGAGTGGTGTCATCTGAAAGCTCTAGCGATGATATATTGTAAAGATCTAGAGTTTTTGCAGAGGGGCGTGTCTGTGGTGGCATGACAAACCTCAACGCTTCGCCATGGAACAGGAAGTTATTATAACTCAACCACACAATGTCTGATCTGCCTGAAACTTCACATGATTGATAAAAGTCCTCTCCTGAACACATCCACATAACAATATTGAGTCAGTCATAGCGCCACCTGCTGGCAGAAAGTAGTTTGGCTTGTAACTCGGCCACACAATGTACGATCTGCCTGAAACTTCACATGGTTGATGAAAGTCCTCTGCTAAACACATCTACATAATATTATTGAGTCTTTCATAGCGCCACCTGCTGGCAGAATGTAGTTTGTCTTAAAACACAATCTCCACACAATCTCTGATCTGCCTGAAACTTCACATGGTTGATAAAAGTCCGCTCCTGAACACATCCACATAACAATATTGAGTCAGTCATAACGCCACCTGCTGGCAGAAGGTAGTTTGGCTTATAACTCAGCCACACAATGTCCCATGTGCCTGAAATTTCACATGGTTGATAAGATTCCTCTCCGGAAGACATCTACATGCCAATCTTAAGTCAGAGTTATAGCGCCACCTGCTGACAGGAGGAAGTTTGGCATAAATCTGTGATTTTCTTAGATTTTTTTTATATATTGGCTTAAATTATTATTGTTCCCTGTTCTCTGTCATCGTAAGGTCACCGGGCGGCGGTGAGCCCGGGTGCGAGGTCCCTATCATCGCTGCTTGCAGCTTTAATTTATGTTGTTTTACCAAGGTTGCATTTATTTTAGCGAATATACAGAACAAACTGTGCAATTAAACACTTTTAACTAAATGTAGTTTGAAATTTACGTAAAGACATTTCTAATGGAAATGCTCAAAAGAATCCTAAAAACGAAAATACATCAGAACAATGTTTTTCGCAAAAATTTTAATTATACAATAATCTACGCCCCTGCTTTTTAGCAAGACGCTCCTCATATAGCCGCCTGTGGTGCTTTTTTAGGTGCTGGTTGTTGTATTTCCTCATGCTGTGGCAACAAGGAACAATTCTGCAACATCTCATACAAATTACCTGGTTTTATTTGGTGTCTGTGCCTGTGCCTTTGAAACCAAGATATTTCTATAATGCCAATGTGCTGTTTTTCTCTGGTATTAATTCGTCTATTAATGCTTCTGAAGCGGCAAATGCAATCATCCCATTCTTCCGTGCTTTCCTGTTAATTTGTTTTTTATAGGGTATATGCCGAAGCATGCTAATAGGACTTTTAATTTGCCAGTAACCTGGGTTAATCGTTTCCGGTGAACTGTATTAAAATACAAAATCTGTGCGTTTAAGGTCTGTTTTTTTTTTTTAATCAGCAATCTCCACTTGCTAAGTGATATCCGATATAAAGTGGGTATCAGATTGTACAAGAAGCCCCGCTTTAAATTACATTTTTCCCTGCCATGTCTTTATAATATGAGCATTTATTTTACCCCAGTATATTCAATGGAGCTTCAGTGCTAGCCTGCCGATTCTGACGGGCACGTGCTAGCAAATGGCTTTTTTCCTCGTTTTACGCTTGAGCAACTAAATGAATGCCAACGTCTATTTAACTGATTGTATTTTGATTACATCACAACATCGATGCTGTAAAAGGAACCGTATAAAATGGAAAAAACTGGTCACCGGAAGTTTATCAGCATGGGAAAAACACTAGCTCGGAATATACCCTATTGTGGACGTTCTGTATAGCTCGGTTTAACAATTCTGATTGGGCAGAACGAAAGTGTGCTCACTCAATTGGCTAGTAAGATTGTCACACAGATGACTGTCACACACTGACATTAGTCATGCATTTGCTCTGAGCGGGGAAAGTTAAATAATGTATATTTTATATTGCAGTCTCTTGCGAATAGCTAATCACAGCGTTTCAAATCGCGATACGATTTCGATTAATCGCACAGCCCTAACTGGAAGAACCAACTCCATACAGAAATGGCAACCGACCCAGCAGGGACTCAAACCACCGACCTTCTTGCTGTGAGCCACCCTATATTAATCATACTTAATGATAATTATATAAAAATATTAATATTTACTGAGAACCAATTATACACATAGGAGAACAGAAATCAGCACATTTTAAAACATTTACTACAACAATGATGCTAAAAAAAACTTTAATCACAGAAATAAATACATTTTTAGCTTACATTTAATATAAAAATTGTTATTTTAACATTTTTACTGTATTTTACTTTGTAATTCAAAGGCACGGTTTACCACAAACTGATATGAGCTTCTTTCTTCTGTTGAACACAAAAGAAGATATCTAGAAAAATGCTATAGAAGTCAATAGAAGGACATATAAAGTAGGTGAAAACGAGGGAAAGTAAACGAAGATGCAATTTAATATTTTTTACTGTATTTTGATCAAAGCCTTCGCAGGTAGAATAGGCCTCTTTTAAAAACATTAAAGCATCTTACTGCTCAAACATTGTCCGGTAGTGTATATTTGTGCATTTACTTGATCAAAGAAAGACAAAAAACAGCGGTAATGTGAAATATTAAACTGCATTGACAGCATAATTTTACTCCAGTCTTCAGTGTCACACAATCTTTGAGAAATCATCTAATGTGCTGATTTTATGCTCAGAAACATCTCATATTAGTAGATATTTTCTCGGGCGCCGCTTTTCCTGTCATGACAGTTCTGGTGAAGGATTCCCGTGAAGCTCTTGCCTTGTTTGTGTGCGATGTGCGTCTGACAGAGCGTGAAAAACCCATGAGCACCAGCAATCAGATGAGAAGTGCTGGAATGACAGCGCGTGACAGAAGCAGAGATGATCTGAGTGTGTGTGAAGCGGAGCAGAAGTCACACTTTCCCTCTGATCTTTGAGCTCGACTCTTCTGCTCCATCGATCACAACAGCAAACAGGAGAAGCTCACTCAAATCATCTTTCCTCATGAGTAGACTGCTCTCAAATGCTCAAAATCCTGTGCTTTTTGCCATTTACTACGATTTAAATGGTTAAAAAATTTTATGGATTTTTTTATATTATATTATATTATATAATATTATATTATATTATATTAAATATCAGTAGAGTTAAATATAACTATTGCAATAGGTCTATTTAGTTAAATCTATTGAGTCTACAAATGGATATAGAGTATTTAATCATAGACAGACAGACGGACGGACAGACAGACGGACAGACAGACGGACAGACAGACAGATAGATGGATGGATAGAACGATAGATGGATAGAACGATAGATGATAGAACGACAGACAGACAGACAGACAGACAGATAGATAGATAGAACGATAGATAGAACGATAGAATGATTGATAGATAGATAGATAGATGGATAGATGGATAGATGGATAGATGGATAGATAGATAGATAGATAGATAGATAGATAGATAGATAGATAGATAGATAGATAGATAGATAGATAGATAGATAGATAGATAGAACTGGTTTATTAAATTATGCTATATATGCTATAGTCTCCTCTGCTGTATCCCATCTAAACTTAACCCTCTCCTGTAGCGCGGTGAGGTCTAAATGAGATACAGCTGAGGAAACTCACATTAATATAGCACCATTTTTGTGTCACTGAACAACAAATAATATTCTTACATTACCGTGACGGTTGGGTTTAGAATTGAGGTAAGGGTAGATGCTAATAAAATACAATGAATGCGGAGTTTAATTTACATTTACATTTAGTCATTTAGCAGACGCTTTTATCCAAAGCGACTTACAAATGAGGACAAGGAAGCAATTTACACAACCAAGAGCAACAATGAATAAGTGCTATAAGCTAGTTTCAGGTCTGTAAAGTCTAAGAAGGGAAGTATTAGTAGTTTTTTTTTTTTTTTTTTGTACAGTTAGTGTGATATTCAGAGAGGCAATTACAGATTAGGAAGTGTAGTGGAGACTAAATAGTTGAGTTTTTAGTCGTTTCTTGAAAGTAGCGAGTGACTCTGCTGTTCTGATGCAGTTAGAGAGTTCATTCCACCAACTGGGCAGATTGAGCGTGAGCGTTCGCGAAAGTGATTTCTTCCCCCTTTGGGATGGAACCACGAGGCGACGTTCATTCACAGAACGCAAGTTTCTGGAGGGCACATAGATCTGCAGAAGCGAGAGCAGATAAGAAGGAGCAAGGCCAGAAGTCACTTTGTAGGCAAACATCAGAGCTTTGAATTTGATGCGAGCAGCAACTGGCAGCCAGTGCAAACGGACTAGCAGCGGAGTGACATGTGCTCGTTTAGGTTCATTGAAGACCACTCGTGCTGCTGCATTCTGGAGCAGTTGAAGAGGCTTGATAGAGTTAGCTGGAAGCCCAGCTAGTAGAGAGTTACAGTAATCCAGTTTGGAGAGAACAAGAGCTTGAACAAGGAGTTGAGCTGCATGTTCAGATAAGAAGGGTCGGATCTTTCTGATGTTATAGAGTGTGAATCTGCACGATCGAGCAGTTCTAGAGATGTGGTCAGAGAAGTTTAGTTGGTCATCAATCGTTACTCCAAGGCTTTTCACCATTTTGGATGCAGTAATGGTTGCCCCGTCCATCTGGATTGAAAAGTTATGGTGTAGAGTCGAGTTGGCAGAAACTTCAAGAATTTCCGTTTTTGCGAGGTTCAGCTGAAGATGATGATCTTTCATCCAGTGTGAAATATCCAACAGGCAGGCTGAAATGCGAGCTGGAACCGAGGGATCATCAGGATGAAAAGAGAGGTATAGCTGGGTATCATCAGCATAGCAGTGGTAGGAGAATCCATGTCTCTGGATGACTGGTCCTAGAGATGATGTGTAGATGGAGAAGAGAAGTGGCCCAAGAACAGAGCATTGAGGTACCCCAGTGTTTAGATGCTGTAGGTTGGACACCTCACCCCTCCAAGACACCCTGAATGATCTGTCAGTGAGGTAAGATCTGAACCATTGTATAACAGTGCCCGCAACGCCCAGTGACTCGAGCGTAGATAGCAGGATCTGGTGGTTGACAGTGTCAAAAGCAGCTGACAAGTCCAGCAAAATGAGGACTGATGATTTAGAGTCTGCTTTAGCCAGTCTGAGATCCTCCACGACCGAGAGCAGGGCAGTCTCAGTTGAGTGGCCTTTCTTAAAGCCGGATTGCTTGTTGTCCATGAGATTGTTTTGAGTAAGAAAGTCCAGGACTTGATTGAACACTACTTTCTCCAGAATCTTGGCCATGAATGGAAGCAGGGATACTGGTCTGTAGTTTTCAAGTAGCGTATGGTCCAGGTTGGGTTTCTTTAGCAGTGGGGTTACCCTAGCCTGCTTAAATGAAGTGGGGAATAAACCAGAGTCAAGAGATGTGTTAATTATGTGAGTCAGTGTTGGTATGACTGCAGGAGAGATGGCTTGCAAGAGATGAGAGGGAATGGGATCGAGTGGACAGGTGGTTGCATGGCTAGATAGCACAAGTTTGGACACCTCAGACTCAGAGAGCTGAGAAAAAGAGGTGAGTGTGTGTGGTGTTGGTGGTGTACCTTGCGTGTTTGTTGTAGGTGCAGCAAATTGAGCACTGATTTTTGCAGTTTTGGTGCAAAAGAATGTAGCAAAGTCATCAGTAGTAAGTGTGGAGGATGCGGGTGGAGGAGGAGGATAGAGGAGGGAGGAAAATGTTTTAAAAAGTAGGCGAGGATTAGTGGCATTGTTGATTTTCAGACGGTAATACGTCTGCTTTGCCGAAGAAACCTCAGCTGAGAAAGAGGACAGAAGAGTTTGGTATGTTAAGAGCTGTGCAGGATTTTTAGTTTTCCGCCAAATTCTTTCTGCAGCTCGAAGTTTTGAGCGATGTTCACGGAGAGCATCCGAGAGCCAGGGTGCAGGAGGACTGGCACGGGCTGGCCTGGATGCAAGAGGACATAATTGGTCTAGACATGATGCTAGTGTGGAGCAGAGTGTATCAGTGGCACTGTTCGAATCAAGTGCAGAGAGTTTGCAAGATGGAGGAAGAGAGTCTGAAACAATGGTGGATAGTCTATTGGGTGAGAGAGATCGTAGGTTTCTGCGAAAGGTAACCAGTGTTGGAGTGTGTGACGGCTCAGGAGTAATGTGGATGTTGAGAGACAGAAGGAAATGATCCGATATTTGTAGTGGAGTTACTATTGTTTGATCAGCTAAGTAGTGTCGTGTGTAAATAAGGTCTAGCTGATTACCTGATTTGTGGGTAGCAGAGGTAGGTGCTCTTTTTAGGTCAAAAGAGGCAAGCAGAGTCTGAAAGTCTGCAGCTTGCGGTTTGTCAACGTAAATGTTGAAGTCACCTAGCACCAACAAGGGAGTGTCAATATTAGAAAAAGATGAGAGAAGAACATCCAGTTCATCTAAGAAGTGACCTAATTTACCTGGTGGGCGGTAGATGACAACCACATTTATGTAGAAGGGGTGGATAATGGTGACTGCATGGAATTCAAAGGAGCTGATTGTTGGCAGGGACGGTATCAGAGTAAATTTCCATTCTTTGGAAATTAGTAGTCCAGTCCCACCCCCTCTCCCTGTGTGACGAGGAGTGTGGGAAAAAGAGAAATTAGCAGAAAGAGTAGCATGTGTAGCAGTGTCCTCCGGCCTCAACCAGGTCTCAGTTAGAGCCATGAGATTATAGTCAGAATATGTAGCTATGGAGGTAATAAAATCTGCCTTGTTAACAGCTGATTGACAGTTCCAGAGGCCCACGGAGAAAGAGAGTTGTGAAATAGCAGATACATGTATTGAACGAAGGTTGTGAGGATTACGCCTGCAGCGTACCTCCCGTGTTTTGCGAGTGTTAAGCAGGTCGCACACCAGAAGCGACGCTCGGCGGCGCGCCGTGCAGCGCCACGCAGCGCCATGTATTTTAGAATTCTAATCATATGTTTCTATCAGGATACATACACCGGCGCCGCAAGTCGGCGGCGCCCGGCGACAGCTCGGGACGCAGTGCATTTTTCAGCCGCGCCACAGAGCGCCATCTGATTAGTTTCATGTTAAATATCATTCGAATGTGCGCGTCTGGTGTGCGATACTTTAATCTGTCATGTACGCGCCGTGTCGCGGCGCCGAGCGGCGCTTCTGGTGTGCGACCTGCTTTAGTAACAACAGGAATTAGAAGACACATATTAAAAGTGCACTGACAACAAAAGATAAAGTAAAAAAAAAAAAAGAAGAAAGTAAAGTACTCAAGTGCTTTGTCGGTGTCTTTGCTCGGTGGAGTCGCGCAGGTAGAGTCGATGGTCTTTACACTCGTCGGTCTTAACACGAGGCGGTCTTCACACGAGGCTGCCGCGACCGCTGCCGCGGTGAACTAGTTGTTTATATAACCCCAAAGCATATAACTTACGTTAGCTGATTGAATTCAGCTGGACACGCCTCTAGAGTCAAAACAAGGGCCGAAACTGAGGCGGACGACGCGAAACCGACCGCGTTCGCTACACAAGCTCTTATAGTAACCAAGGAAACAGTGGCTAAACACTTGTAGTATTCTACACAACTGAAAGCAAGTTTAAATCTCCTACAACTTTACACAAACAGCTGAAAACAAGTCCTCAAACCATACACAACAACTGAAACAAGTCTTAAATGTACTTACAGGCTGCTGGTCTCGATGTTAAAGTGCTTCTCCTGCCGACTAAGCTAGCGTGCTCACTATATAGTGGTTACCTGGCGTTTGGACACGCCTCCCGAGTCAAAACAAGGGCCGAAACTGAGGCGGACGACGCGAAACCGACCGCGTTCGCTACACAAGCTCTTATAGTAACCAAGGAAACAGTGGCTAAACACTTGTAGTATTCTACACAACTGAAAGCAAGTTTAAATGCCCTACAACTTTACACAAACAGCTGAAAACAAGTCCTCAAACCATACACAACAACTGAAACAAGTCTTAAATGTACTTACAATATAATATATAATATAATATATATAATAATATATAATACAAATACTTCTCGTTAAAATAAACTTCCAATCGCAGCTGTATCCCTTCTTGCAACAGCTGCAAAAGAGATCCAAGCTGCTGGATTTACAACGTGTTTACTGCAATTTTCTGCTGAAATACATGAAGGTAAGCAATTTTTTATCTGGGAGAGGATTTGATCAAGTATTCTAGTAACATAAACACTGTGTACAAAGCACATCGTCCGGTTATATTGAAAAATAATTATTATTTCCATCGTAATGCACATCCTCATGTATTTTACAAATCTTAAGTGGTATGTTTTGCTTGTAGTTATGTGTATTTAAATGTCTGAAACCTAAAATAAATGTTATTTGTTTGAAAGCACAGATAAATTGTGATTTATGACAAGCGATAAGCACCTCTTCTTTGTCGTCAGATTTTAATTTTAGCAGTTAATGATGTGTGCTCTGAACATTCTAATCACACTGGTGTGATTGTACGCTTCAGGGACCAGCCAAGGCTAATCACACCGGTGTGACAGTACACATGAAAAGGTTAAATTTTGTACCCTGCTTACAGTAAACACTAGTGTAAAAACGGTCACTACCCAAAACCAGAATCCCCAGCATCTTACCAGCGAAAGCTTTGGAGATGTTGTCTTTCTTCCACTCCCAGGGCTGGTCGTACTCATCCGCAGGCCGCTCATCATCCTGGGGCAGACGGCTCTCCCTCTCATCCTCCACAGGGGCCCGGGGCCGAACGCGCTCCTCATATGGGCTGTCATAGAGCTGCGGGCTGCTCCTGCCCTGTTCTGAACTGTGCTGAAGCTCTGAACAACAACACACACACATATTCATTCATTTACATAATGAAAGTGAATAAAGACTGGAGATGTTGCACTTTAAAAAGCATGCAAAATGCCTCATGCAACATTTTTATTTCAGGGTTTCTGCAGGTTTCACCAAGTCAAATTTAATACTTTCTAAGACCTTTTTAAGACCATGAAGAATTAAATTTCAGTCTTGCATACACTGAAAGGGTCAACAATAAGGACTGCCCGATGGCCCGGGACCAGCTTCCGAGACGCTCAGGCCAGTGTACAGAATGGTTATAAATGAGATGGTCTCGACTCGATTAAGTAGATCGATTGTAGTAAGAAAACAAAGCGGTCCAACGAACTAAAGACCCAGGCTATATCAATAGATAAATAGATAGATATAGATAGAACGATCAATAGATAGAACGATCAATAGATAGATAGATAGATAGATAGATAGACAGACAGACAGATATAGACAGATAGGTAGATGGGTAGATGGGTAGATAGATAGATAGATAGATAGACAGACAGACAGACAGACAGACAAGATGGATAGATATAGATAGAACGATAGAAATATAGATAGAAAGAACGATAGATAGATAGATAGAACAATAGAAATATAGGTAGAAAGAACGATAGAAAGATAGATAGAAAGAACGACAGACAGATAGAACGATAGAACGATAGATAGAACGATAGAACGATAGATAGAACGATAGAACGATAGATAGATAGATAGATAGATAGATAGATAGATAGATAGATAGATAGATAGATAGATAGATAGATAGATAGATAGATAGATAGATAGATAGATAGATAGATAGATAGATAGACAGATAGACAGATAGACAGACAGACAGAAAGATGGATAGATATAGATAGAACGAGAGAAATATAGATAGAAAGAACAATAGAAAGAACGATAGATAGATAGATAGATAGATAGATAGATAGATAGATAGATAGATAGATAGATAGATAGATAGATAGATAGATAGATAGATAGATAGATAGATAGATAGATAGATAGATAGATAGATAGATAGATAGATAGATAGACAGACAGAAAGATGGATAGATATAGATAGAACGATAGAAATATAGATAGAAAGAACAATAGAAAGAACGATAGATAGATAGATAGATAGATAGATAGATAGATAGATAGATAGATAGATAGATAGATAGATAGATAGATAGATAGATAGATAGATAGATAGATAGATAGATAGATAGATAGAAAGTACGATAGATAGAAAGAACGATAGACAACTAGAACGATAGATAGATCGATAGATAGATAGATAGATAGATAGATAGATAGATAGATAGATAGATAGATAGATAGATAGATAGATAGATAGATAGAAAGTACGATAGATAGAAAGAACGATAGACAACTAGAACGATAGATAGATCGATAGATAGATAGATAGATAGATAGATAGATAGATAGATAGATAGATAGATAGATAGATAGATAGATAGATATACTACATGCGGATGTGCATGCTGCATAAACATTATCAAACACTTTTCGAACTGTCATTATCGTTTTATCAAAAAATTATATAGTGATAATTATCGATATCGAATTATCACCCAGCCCTAGTTTCAAGCTTGCAAATGAGCAAAATAAAATATTACTTTAAATAAAAGGCTAGTATGATCATTAAAAGAATAACAGGATCAGTTAATCATTAAATATAATGACGAATATGAGTCAACAGATTAGTCTTTGATGTACACAATGCACATTTTACATCCATGTGACCATGAGTGTTATTTTTTTCCATTGTGCATCTGAAGTAAATCTGGAGGTCAATGTTTACTCATAAATGACCATAAGGTGTTCAGGATTTAGGCCTTTTAGGTATTATCTCACTTCATTTCTCTCTTCATACCTCACATGGATGAAATTTTAATGTCTGTATTCCATTTTCATGAGCTAAATGCACCATGTGAGATAGATGATATGCTAATCTGTTTCAAATCATTAATGATCTGATAATGATCCGTTTCTCTAATCATAGCAGCGTAGAGTTTGTAATCTTTGTAAGCTTATGCTTCATCCCGCTTCATTTTCGACCATGCTGAAATGTATTTCTTTGTGTTAATGATATTTTATGTATGATAGTTTTGTTCGAAAATAAATAAATCAAAAAAATAAAAATAAATAAAAATTCATGCATGCTTGCTTCATTTCCCCCTCACATCTACTGTATGCACATTACTGACGTCCAGGCTTAATCAATTTAAAGGGGACCTATTTTGCCCCATTTATAAGATGTAAAGTAAGTCTCTGATGTCCCTAGAGCAGGGGTTCTCAATGTCTACATTAAAAGGTCCAAATCTGAATTTTTATTAAGGTCAAATGTCTGGAACAATTGATATTACATAACTTGCTTTTAAAGGGGCATGAAACCAGATTGTTTCAGCTGGGTTTTTTCACACCACTACTTTGGAAAAAGTGGGCGTGTCTAGCTCTGTTTAGGGGGAGTGTCGGAGGAGGGAAAAGAGGGAAGGTCTGTTAATATTTGCATAAAAATTAGAGTATCGGTTTGGGCACGCGTTGATTTTCACAGAGGCAAAACAAACGCACAGACGAAGGGGAGAAAGACGTACTGTGTTTACATGGACATCAGTAATCGAATTATTTGCCAAATTATTAAATGGTGGACTTTAACTGCAGTTTGGCTCTTTCATTTAGGAATTTCATTCATGCCCCTCATGACAAACGAGATATTTGATTCAAGGAATTGCTGGAAGCATGTATTTTTCATGCAATGTTACCGCACAGCGAATGAGAGAAAAAAAACCCTCCTCATTTCTCGGTAACTTAGATGCACTCGGTAGGTAGTGTCAAAGCCATGCGTGTTATTCCTGTCACAAAATCCGACGAAAATCCAACACGACGGTAAGTTTGATTGTGGTGCTTAGATGTTTACACTAGGAGAGCAGCATTTAAAGAAGATTTTTCAGTCCACCATTTGAATGCTGGAAACCCTCCTCACGTTCATTACTAAAGCAAAGTTAAACTGCTATGTACCGCATTATCTAGAACACAGGTGTCAAACTCAGTTCCAAAAGGGCCGCAGCTCTGCACAGTTTAGTTCCAACCCTAATTAAACACACCTGATTAAACTAATTGAGTCCTTCAGGCTTGTTTGAAACCTACAGGTAAGGGTGTTGGAGCAGGGTTGGAACTAAGGCCGTACTCACACTAGGTACAGTTGCCTCGAACCGGGCCAAAGCACGCTTGTCCCCCCTCCCGTCTCCCCCGATGGCCCGCGCTCACACCATATCGGGCCTCGGCACGCTTACGTCATCGCTGCTGCTCTTTTCAGTGAGAAGCGCTCTCTATGGCAAGCCTTTTTAGCATTTAAATCTTTGTTCTGACTATCCATAAATATATTTAGAGATATCTAGTCATAATTATAACTCCACTACTCAGAATGACAATTAGAGATATCTGCAATTACAATTGTACTAGTACGAAATCAGATTGGAGATATCTGCAAATATATTATGACTAGTCCTATTCCTCCATTGACTTCCATTGAAAAATATTTGCAGATCTCTCTAAATGAGTTTTGATTAGTCATAATTGTAATTAGAGACATCTCCAAATGAATTTTGACTAGTAACAATTGTATTTAGAGATATAACTGAGTTTTTACTAGTCATAATACATTTAGAGATATCTTTAATTCATCATATTTAAAGATATTTACAAATATATTTTAAGATATCTCTAATCAATTTACTAATAGTCGAATTACAGTTGTAGATATCTTAAAATGGATTTTTGACTAGTAAAAATTCATTTGGAGATATATCTAATTACAATTGTGACTAGTCAAAACTTATTTAGAGATATCTGCAAATATTTTTCAATGGAAGTCAATGGAGGAATATGACTAGTCAGTCATAATATATTTGCAGATATTTCCAATCTGACTAGTCGAATTATAATTATGACTAGTCAAAATATAATTAAAGATATCTCTAAATATATTTATGGATAGTCAGAACAAGGTTTAAATGCTAAAACGGCTTGCCATACGCTCTCACTCAGCAGCACAGTGGAGATTTCTCTAGTTATATCCTTTCAGTTGTTTGTTATGCAGTGACATGCAGTCAAATATTTCGCCAAACAGTCTTTAGGGATGCGGTGACAAGCAGTCAGATATTTTACCGGACAGATCCGTCACTTTTGGCGCGCATAAACAATCATAAAGCTCTCGTGCTGCAGGAATGAGGAGGTCTGCTGAAGGTGCGCAGCTGACGTGCAGTGAGGAGTTTGCGTCTTTAATAAACGACGGCAGTTTGCGATCACTGAACAGTAAGAATGATTAATAAATCCATATGAAACAGCCCCTTAAAAGACACGTATCGCTTTCAGTTTCGGACTTTGGCGCGTTTTGCGCTCACACACAAGCGTACCGCGCCAAAGCCCAAGTGATCCGCGCTCAGGCACACCTCTCCCAACCGGGCCAGGGCCGGCCAAGTGAACCGTGCTTGAGCCCGATTCAGCGCACTCACACTTCTAAAACCATCCGGGAAACGGGCCTGGGCACGGTACGGATGGCATAGTGTGAGTAAGCCCTAAACTGTGCAGGTCTTCGGCCCTCCAGGAATTGAGTTTGACACCCCTGATCTAGAATAACAGTGTCTGAATAAAAGCCCTTCGTTTCTCTCTCAACCCTGAACAGAAAAAGCTCGTACCGTTTATGAATCGCTGGGCCTCAAACGGCTCCATGTAACTGCTGCAGGCCTCCACTGCGTTCTGTTCCCAGCCGGGTCTGGGCCGCGGGTCTGGCCTGGCGTCAAACGGGTCCGAGTAATCAGTCTCTCCAACCACAGGAGCCGAAGGAACCACCTGGGGGAAAGAAGCATCAAAGTGTGTTCAATAATAGTGCTGCAACTGCACACATGGCTCGATATGCGCTTCAGCTTTGAAGTCAGTTCTAAATGTTGTTTTGGGGGGAGGGTGGGAACTGCTTTTTTATTATTATTTTATGAAACAGTGCCAAAGCTTTATGTGATTAATAGACAGGAGGTATGCTATTTAATATGTAGTGAAGGGTTTTCCTTGCAACAAATGAAAAGCAAGAACATTTTTTTATTGATACGGATTCATTAAAATTAAGAAACACAAAACTAGAAGTGCTACATGTGCAATGTTTAAAATAATGTACAGTTGAAGTCAGAATTATTCGCCCTCCTCTGGGTTTTATTTTCTGTTTCAAATATTTCCCAAATGATGGTTAACAGAGCATGGAAATTTTCACTGTATTTCCAATAATATTTTTTTCATCTGGAGAAAGTCTTATTTGCTTTATTTCAGCTAGAATGAAAGCAGTTTTTTTTTACTATTTTAAAGGGCACATAGTTTACCCCTTTTTATGATTTAATATTAATATTATGGTTCTTCTGAGTGTGCCAGTTTAGGTTCAGTTCAACACACAGTTCAGACGTTTTTATTATAATGTGTTTCAAGAGTTCACACTTAGCTGATGATTGGTAATAAGCTAGTTTGGCATGCTGTCCCGGGAGAGAGCCCCGAGCTCAAAAGATCCTCGAGCCCGGAGCTCCCTTCCATTGCGGAGCTCCCTCCAAGTGGCGTAAGGATTGCTAAGGTGATGTGTTGCTGACAGAATTGAATTTGGTGCTAATTTGGTTTAGTCAATTTACTTAGTCTCATTTTTTTGGGGGTGTGGGAGGAAACCGGAAGACCCGGGGAAAACCCACGCAAGCACGGGGAGAACATGAACTCCGCACGAAAATGCTGACCGGTTGGGTGGATACCCGAGTCGGAGGCATTTGTTGCTTTGAGGCCGCAGTGCTAGCCACTGGGCCGCCATGCTGCCCTGTACAAAAAAGGGGAGGAGAGGGGGTGGAAGGGGGGATTCTTCAAAACGAAGATGACTAAAGGTAGGGTGTTTGGTTATTTATACTGGGTTAGGAATAGCCTGATTGGTGGTTCATTCATTAGCTTGACTCGGGGCCAGCCGTGTCAATCATAAGCACGTGATCCTTTCGAAATTAGTTTATGAATTAACTTCACTAAAAAGTGTCATGTTGGGGGCGTTTACACAGTTTGCTGTTTTAGGGGCGTGTTGCTTCACAGTTCCGGCTTCCCGCCCAATGTAACAAGGGGGCGGAGCCAAGAGCTCCTACGCTCTGTGTTTGCAACAGACAGGCTGACAGACAGAGAGAGAGAAGCTAACCTGAGCTAGGATGAGCATTCAGCCGTACATGTACAACTCAGGACACTCTGGACCAAGCAGAGAGAACACAATCATTTGTGTCTTTGTTTAGTCTTGGTGTACAAGTGCCGAGCTTGCCGAACCACACACACTTAGTTAACTTTGACTGAAGCAACGAATGCGCCGCGACACGGCACACCAGACACACTCAGTGACGCGGCAGAAACATGAAGTGTCCCTAATCGTTGCGCCACGCATTCCAAAACTCCAAACACAAGCCTCCACCAGGGCAAACACAACAGCGCTGAGCCGCTGACCCGAAGCTCCGCCACGTGCACCCCGACAGAAACCCCGCGCCAAGCCGCTGACCCGAAGCTTCGCCGCGTGCACCCCGACAGACACCCACGCACAGAACTTCGAAATGTACAGCGTCACACCACGCAAAAGGTACAAGCAATAAACCCGATTATAGCGATAATGTGGAGAATGTTGATCTTGTGTTGAGCCCAATGAGCCTTTCATCAAAAAATAGAGCATGGGTGTACCTTTAATGAAATCGCTTTGACTCATGTGCTGAAAATGGCGGACGTGCATCAAGAAACTGAGGATATGATCGTGATGCAAGGCTGTCAGTCAATATTGGTGGGCGGGGGGACCGCACTCCTACGTAAAGTTGTGGTTGGTCTGAAAACCGCTCCAATTGCTCCACCATTTTTTTATTGTTAAATTGAAAAAAAAAAAAGGACTGGGTGTGTTTTTATCACCCCAATATGACGGTCTATACACTAAACTTACACACGTCTGTCCAAACAGATTGAAAAGTAGATTTTTTTACCATAGGTGCCCTTTAAGGTCAATATTATTAAACCTCTTAAGCAATATTAATTTTCGATTGTTTACAGAACAAATCATCGATATAAAATGACTTGCCTAACTACTCTAACTTGCCTAATTAACCTAGTTAAGACTTTAAATGTCACTTTAAGCTGAATACTAGCGTCTTGCCAAATATCTAGTCAAATATTCATGACAAAGATAAAATAAATCAGTTATTATAAATGAGTTATTAAAAAATTATGTTTAGAAATGTGTTAAAAAAAAAAAAAAAACTTCTCTCCGTTAAACAGAAATTGGGGAAAAATATTCAGGAGGGCTAATAATTCTGATGTTGAATGATGCAAACAAGATGTTGAACAAGATGACAATGAAATCAAAAACAATCGTAGAGTTTTAGACCGTATTTGATTATGCTAGCTTTTATGTACATTGTGGGTTTAACTTATTCAAACACTTAGCTCAAATTCATTCAGGAGTAAATCACTCCAGTGTTGCTCTAAGACAAAACACAAATGTTGAGTGTCGGTTTGTTTGGAACGGCTTTAAATGGTAAAACAGAATATAACAATATTGTGTTTAAAATGCAAGTCACTCCATATAAACTTCACGCTATTTTTTGGGGTGAAATTGCACTCTTGTTTGTTTGATATTACTTAACTCTTTAATAAACTTATACAGAGGAGAAAATAAGTATTGAACACATCAGGTTTTTTTTTCTTGGAAAAAATATTTCTAAAGGAGCTGTTGACATGGAGTTGAACCAAGTTTTGGTAAAAACCCAAACAATACAAACATAAAAATAAAACAACACAAAAATCTGAAAAATAAGTTGTGTAATAACAACAAAATGACACAAGGAGAAAGAGCTGAACTACTGAAATGTGTTTAATACTTTACATAAAAGGCTTTTTTGGTGCTGCAGCTTAAAGACGCCTCTCATCTGGAGAATGAAGTCACATGCATTGCTCAGGTGTGAGTCTATCAAATCTGATCTTCATTTAGTATTGTCTATTGGATTCGAGTCAGGTGATTGGCTGGGCCATTCTACAGCTTGATTTTCTTTCTCAGAAAGAATTTGAGAGTTTCCTTGGCTGTGTTTTAGATCATTGTCTTGTTGAAATGTCCACTCTGGTTCCATCTTTATCATCTTGCAAATGTAGATGTTGGACTGAAACAGCTAATATTCATTTACACTGAGGAAGAGCAGAAGGTTGCTGAAGAACTAGAGATTTCAGCTGCTGTCTGCACCGCAATTCTACACCTCTCTTTCTCCATGTGTTCAATACTTTTTCTCTGTGTCATTTCATTTTATTACACTTAACTAGGGCCAGACGGAATCTGCGGATGTTTTTTTGCTATTTCTGTGGAAAATTTGGGTAAAAATCTGCGGATTTCTGCGAAATTATTTTGTGAGTATCATAACTAAAACCATATGTGAATTAAAAAATGACACCTTTTTAACTTTTATGTAACGTTTAAAATGCAAATAAAATTAGATTCACTTTATTTGGTAAACAAAGAAAGTCTCTCATAGTATATCTACTAAAAGACAGAAAATATACACATTTACTTAAGTAAATAAACAGAATTAATGATGGGCTAAAAATCTGTGAACAATCTGCGGAATTCTGCGCGCGCAGATTTTGTGTGGGCCTACTTATAACTTAATTTGTAAACTAATTAGTTTAGTTTTTCTTTGCATATACAGATTCAGTTGGTTGTTACCAACATTTGGTGAAAATTTCAACAGCACCTTTAGAAATATGTTTTCTGAGAAAAATGGTGACGTGTACAATACATATTTTCCCTGCTGAAAAACAAAAACCCATAATTAAATTACAATAACTGTAACACCTGGGTTCACAACAGGAAGGCACAGGATCTCAGGATTATTAAAACACATACATTAATTGATAACACAAGAAGAACATGGGGTGAAGACAGACCAACTTAGCGAATACCGGAAAAGGACTGAATGAAACTAAGGGCTATAAATACACTGGGGATGATGAGACTGATTACATACAGGAGGTGAACACAGGTGACACTGACGGACATAATGACATGGCAGAAACGAGAACAAAGGAACACATGGTAAGGGTCACATGATGAACACACACGCATGCACGCACATACGCACGCACGCACGCACGCACGCACGCACGCACGCACGCACGCACGCACACACACACACACACGGAAGACAGGTTAAGACAATAACAACATGAAGTCAAAATCTTTTTTGTTAACTTGAAAAAAGCTCAAATAAAATATTAATATTGGGTTAAAAGGACACTGCTAAATATTCAGCATCTAACTGAAGTACTAGCTATTACAATATGATAGATGTAAAGACATAAAAATAATAAAAACTAATGAAAAGTACAAATACAAAAAGAATACTAGTTTTTTGTATTAAAAAATAATTCTTACACTGCAGAGAAAAAATGTGATTGCTTCTAAATATATCCCTGTTTTATTGCTTTACAAAACAGAAAAACAAGAATATTAAATCACAGATTTGAAGTGACATAACAGCATATTCATTTTGGGACGCTCAATCCTGTTAAAAGAAAAAAACAGAGAGTGACAAAGAGGGTTGGTGTGTGATAGTTCATAAAGCCCGCAGGCATCGGGATTAAATGTATTTGGGTTAATGAAATTGATTCCCTATTCTCCACCCTTCACCTCTGACAAAAGACAATCATCACCCGGCCAAAGCTCAGGAAACACGAGCGAATGCTACGGTTTGTTATGACATCCGCAAAAAACCCATGTGCACCAAACATATCTACTCCAACAGAATCAAACATCAGCATAATCCTAGGAAAACAATCCCTGCAGCATTCATAACAAACAATATCAAACAATAAACCAATGTCTCAAGACTACAAATGCAATACACACTCACACACACAACACTGTATATTTGCACCAGTCTGTCTCTCCTAAAGTCTTATATTTTTCTATCTATCTTATATTTTATTATCTATCTATCTATCTATCTATCTATCTATCTATCTATCTATCTATCTATCTATCTATCTATCTATCTATCTATCTATCTATCTATCTGTCTATCTGTCTATCTGTCTGTCTGTCTGTCTGTCTGTCTGTCTGTCTGTCTGTCTGTCTGCCTGCCTGCCTGCCTGCCTGTCTGCCTGCCTGTCTGTCTGTCTGTCTGTCTGTCTGTCTGTCTGTCTGTCTGTCTGTCTGTCTGTCTGTCTGTCTACCTACCTACCTACCTATCTTAATTATATATATCTTAAAAATATATCTTAATATCACTTAATTCATGTGATCACGATAATAATATATGCAATACACATATAGGGAGGGGTACCGAAACTCTGTACTTTATCGGTATCGATGCTACATTATAAAAGAGCAAAGTATCGATAAGCTCTGACGTTAACAGTTCTGCTATAAGTACTGGAGAAATATTGCTTACTACACATTACTTAGTCGCATATTTTAACTGACCAAACTTTTTTAATTTGCGATATTTGATATTCATCTGCAAAATTGGCAATCTCACATGAGAAATGCTCATGTTTCTGGCGTAAGTGTAAATGCTCGCCTTTCTGGCATCAAGTATAAAAGTCTTTACAGTTCTCGACTGTGCGTGCGCACTGTGCAGAGACTCTACGCTAAGCGCATACACATGGCTCACGACACAGACTCGTGCTCACACAGCTCGTAAGCTTGTGGAGTGAATCAAATGGTTTGGGTTTCCCAGGTAGACAGCAACAATGCCCGTTGCTACAAACGCAACAAGTTGTTTACTTGTATGAGCGGAAACGCAAGCAATCTGGCTAAATAAAATATCTTTCAAAAGTGCATTGACTGTTTAGCTACTAATGGTAACTTAACATCATCCAAATCGTTATGCCAGCAGTGAATCACCTAAATTAGTACAACATTAATAGTTAAATAAACACACACATTCATTTACAATGAAAACAGTATTTCTTTTTTTAGGTATAGCCTAAATAAATCTTAAACATTAAAACTGCATTTACATCAGCTGTAAGACGGCCTACATCCTTAAAAACCTTGAGTTATTTATTTAATCCAATGGTTGAGTTAAAAATATTTTATGCTTTGTTGGGTTAGTTTTAACCTTTATTTGGTTATTTAGTTAATAATTCAACCAGTTGGGTTAAAAATATATATATTTATCTATCTATCAACAGTCAACTGATTTAACTGACACAGAACATTTGTATTAATATATGTGTGTAATGGCGTTTTTTGCATTATAGTATGTATTTAAGCTAATAATATTGTTGTTTTTTTATCAAATTACCTCTCAGTGTCGTGTTTTTTCTATCCGTTTCACCTGCAATCTTAATTGTTGATGATACAAGCAAGCGATTCGTAGCCAATCTATTAAATGGATAATAACTTTGTGGCTGGAACTTAAAATGTAATGAAAATAAAGCATTTTTAATTTTTTTGACAACTGCATGTTATTTATTTACACAGCAATAATTATGACATTAATAGTAGTACTAGTAATAGTAGCAATAGTAATACCAGAATGGAAAAAAAATTAATCAAAATAACCCAATTTGTTGGGTTAAAATAACCCATAGTTGAGAAGGTGCTATATAGTTGGGTTATATGTTGGGGTATTTTTAACCCAACTATTCTAACTGGGTATGAATAGCCTAATAATAAACTATGGTAATTAGGAAATTATATTAAAAAAAAAATACAGCTTATTTTTACATTGCAATATGCTCAAAAACTGTATTAAAAACACATGTAAACTCCCAAATCACAGTTAACTCATTTATGTGTAGGCGTTAATGAAAAGTCATAAACATTAAACTGCATTTTGTAACTCAAAGAGGGTAGTTTTAACTGCAGGGAGCACAATAAACCAAGAAAGTTCTCGACTTCTGCCAGAAAAGTCCAACATGTGTCATTGTCCTTCAAACCATTGTACTTCTTTTGCTTTATTGTACATTAAAAACATAATAATAATAATAATAAAGTTGTAAATTCTAGCGGCTAGAGCTGAAAATAATCCCTAATGGTGGGAAAATGACAAAAGCTAATCAGAGTCAGAATATCTGTGAGGTTTTCATTTATTCATGGTGTTTTTAAGACTAGATGTTTGCACTTTGACAGTTTTTAATCTGAATTTGAATAAATTAGATCTGAAAAATATATTTTACCTATTTATTTTAATATTATTAAATACATAAATGATTTTAAAACATAGCTAATAAAAATAGCATTTTTCAAGAGAAATGTTGTCATATAAATATCGCTATCACCAGGGAATAACAATATATTGTTTGAGTATCGATATCGCAATGCATGTATCCGCAATAGTCCCCTCGCAGGATCAGATCATTAAGAAACATTAATATATAAAAGATATTATTTTTTCTGCAACTAAACAATCTATCATTTATAATAACGAAGGTCTAAGAAAACACACCAAAACCCATCAGTAAAATATTTTCACGTGTAAATATTAGACAGTGTTACAACATTCAAGTTGTAACACAAAACTGGAAAACACTTGAAATGGCAATTAATCATCAAGATGACACAATTTATCAAAAGGTTGCTTGACATTTGACCTGTGCATTTTTTCCCCCATACATAAACACAAGGAGCCTTTAAAAGCACACAGTTCCTTCTGATAACACTCCCACTTAAGCTCGACATGAGCGTATGTTTTTTTTTTTGTCATGGAACTTTTATTCTTGCAAACAGCATTTTACAACAACTTACACACCATATACAATCATATCTAGCCCTAACAAAACGATCCTCAAAATAAAACAATCAACATCTGATGGAAAAAAGGAACAAGTAAAAAAAAAAAACATACATGTATACACTAGGGCTGAATGATTGAAAAAAGTGCCCATGCTACTGTGACGGTTGGGTTTAGGGTAGGGGGAGGTGTGGGCAATCGTCAACTATGTAGTAGACCTTGTACTGCCCACTAAGGTAAGGTAGTGCCCATGCTACTGTGACGGTTGCGTTTAGGGTAGGGGGAGGTATGGGAGATCGTCAACTACGTAGTGTACCTTGTACTGCCCACTAAGGCAGTGGTTCTCAAAGTGGGAGTCGGGACCCCACGAGGGGTCGCGGGCCAATGAAGGGGGGTCGCCTGGTGATTTTTCAAAAATCTATTTATTTTTATTAAACCATAAGAATTAACATATTTTATCCATAACTATACTGAAAATAAAAATAGTCGTTTATAGTTACTATATACTATATAGTTACTATAGTAGCTTATAGTTACTAGTTCTATTGGATTGCGACCCCTGGGGTAATTACATTATATTAAAGGCAGCAATAGCGTCAGATGTATTTTGATTTTATAACATCAGGTTATACTTTCTGGCACATTTAAAGCACTGACACAAATTTAATTGGTGTGTGTGTGTGTGTCATTGCATGCAAGGTTTCTGTATTTATAACCACCTCAGAGGATATTGGGGGTCGCGAGTCACTGGCATTGTTATTTTTGGGGTCGCGGGCTGAAAAGTTTGGGAACCCCTGCACTAAGGTAAGGTAGTGCCCATGCTACTGTGATGGTTGAGTTAAGGGTAGGGGGAGGTGTAGGCGATCGTCAACTACGAAGTGGACCTTGTACCGCCCACTAAGGTAAGGTAATGCCCATGCTACTGTGACGGTTGGGTTTAGGGTAGAGGGAGGTATAGGCGATCGTCAACTACGTAGTGTACCTTCCTTGTACTGGCCACTAAGGTAAAGTAGTGCCCATGCTACTGTGACGGTTGAGTTAAGGGTAGGGGGAGGTGTAGGCGATCGTCAACTACGAAGTGGACCTTGTACCACCCACTAAGGTAAGGTAATGCCCATGCTACTGTGACGGTTGGGTTTAGGGTAGGGGGAGGTGTAGGCGATCGTCAAGTATGTAGTGGACCTTGTACCGCCCCCTAAGGTAAGGTAGTGCCCATGCTACTGTGATGGTTGGGTTTAGGGTAGGGGAAGGTGTAGGCGATCATCCACTACGTAGTGGACCTGGTCAACTATGTCATCAAACTGCGGGCTGCAGCGAGGACTGTCTCATCCCTCGACACAGAAGTATAAATCAGCCTTAACAGTATTCAGCTACAGATATTGAATAATCACAATGAGACAATGTGTCTCATTTCTAGTCCAAATATCCAAAAATTCTTAGAGCAAGTCAAAATATAGTTTTATTTTTATCTTTCAGCAAATACGTCAAAATTAAAGTTTTTTCCTTCAAGCAAGCAACATTATCTATCCTGTTTTCACGTTGAAAAAGATATTTGATTATATTTATACTTTTTTTATTGGCATAAATCGTATAAATTCTATATAAACACAATAATTAAATACAACTCTGTAGCTCCTGGTCAACTAATGACCAGAAAACTAATTCAGACTCATTGCATATTTTGCATTGTGACTATTGCAGATGTGCACATCGCGATATCGATGCTGAAATGATATATAGTTCAGCCCTAATATAGACACACATATATACCTTCACTCATTCCACATCGAAGGTTTTTAAATCACTAAATAATGCAACAAATTGTTACCACATTTCAAAAACCTGTCCTCCCCTACCGCTGATATTGCACTTAATTTTCTCAAGTTTTAAAAAAAAGACCAAATCCTTGAGCCACAATACAATACAGGGGGGTTGTGGGGAAGTCCAAGACAACAGTGTTCTGTGCCTAGCGAGAAGAGATGCAAAAGCCACAATGTCAGCCGGTGTCCGGCTTAAAGGCTGACACTGAGAGGGAACACCAAAGACTGGTGATAAATTTGACCCCCAGAATATCAGAAAATATTTTAAAGAAACTAATCCAATAGTTTTGCAACTTGGGAGAAAATACAAACACATGACTAAGGTTACATGGGGCAGTTTTTTTATGAATTTTAAGGCAAATTACAGTGTAAAAGAAGCCAGGAAAAGGCATGAGCGTATGTTAGGAAAACAAGAACTTACAGGGGCCTGCGGTTCCTCAAAGGTCACGATGTTTAGCGGCGTTTTGCTGCGCCCGAATTCCTGAGATTCCACTTTGATCAGTCTGTGTTTGGGAGAGACGATCTTCACCTCCACGCCGTTAGACAGCACTGTACTGAACGTCGGGAAGGTTTCTATAGAGCCGGAGCCGTTTACAACCCGGTGCTCAGAGGAGTCGTACGGGTCCTCGAAGTCCAGGTCTTTCTGAGTCCTGTAGGCCCGGAGGATCTCGCTTTCAGTGTAGTCCGGTTTGGGAGGCTGCGGTGGTCCTTTCCTGCTGCCAAAACTCAGGTGATCTCTAAACCACTTTGCCATGGGTCTACAGCCAACACAAGAAGAAAACATCCAAGCGAATGTAAATAAAACAAGCTTTGTGCTTCTAAAAAAAGGGACTTTATCCTAGCTCCTCCATTGAGTACAATCTGTAAATCCTGGAACACCTTACTAATAAGTGACTTATTACTCACTGTGAGTCAATAAACCACAAATATGATATTGTGCAAGTGCTCACCTCAGTTTCCCCAATGCATTGATGCTTTAGAACATCCGGCTCCAATTTTTGTGCAATAAATTGATCTGGAAAGCAGAGAAATAACACGTTAAAAAAGTAAGATACGTAAATAAAGTCAGATTTAGAGTGTTTTTAGATTGCTTTACTGTTAAAGATTTATTATGTGAAACGATCCTCTACTGTACTTCCTTTTTATGTCTTTCCAGAGACTTCTCTTCATCTTTGTAACACGGATATAGTTCTGATCAAAACTACTAAACTGTTTAGAAAAATTACAGGATTTTAACTCTTTCAATTATCAATCTTATCACTGATTTGGTGAAAAGCACAAAATGATGTATTTTCAATGTAAAAAGTAATCGAGGACTGGATTTGTTTTTAACTGTTCATCTTTAAAACTCAAATATAGATATTTAATTACTATAAATGAGAGAGATTTAAGTGCCTTTATGAAGTTTCTTCCCACAACATATTTATAAATGATTATTTGATCAGTTTAATGCACGTTTTTTTCTGAAGAACTAATTAATCATCATTTTAATTTAGACACAAAAGCTCTAGCATGCTTGATTAATATGTGATAAGCAATGAGGTTTGATCTCAAATACCAAGCAAGCAGGTATGGATGAGCAAAGTTCATTGATCAATGTTTATATTCAAATAAAAGCCTTAATTAAATGCGTTCATCATGAAATGTGATCAAACTTTTTCTTAAACAGCTTGGTTTGTTTAGTTTTGATCAAAACTACTAAATTGTTTAGAACAATTACAGGATTTTAACTATTTAACTGCCAAGTTCACAAATAATATCACTGATTTAGTGGAGAAAAAAAAACACACAAAATGACGTATTTTCAATATAAAAAGTAATCGAGGAATGGATTTTTTTTAACTGTTCATCTTTGAAACACAAATATGGAATATATATTTTATTACTATAAATCACAGAGATTTCAACCCCTTCATGAAGTTTCTTCCCACAAAATATTTTGAAAAGGTTATTCAATCAGTTTATCACACTTTTTTTTTCTAAGAACTAATTCATTATTATTTTAATTTAGACACAAAAGCTCTAGCATGCTTGACTGACATGTGATAAGCAATGAGGTTTGATCTCAAATACCAAGCAAGCAGGTATGGATGAGCAAAGTTCATTGATCAATGTTTATATTCAAATAAAAGCCTTAATTAAATGCGTTCATCATGAAATGTGATCAAGTTTTTTCTTAAACAGCTTGGTTTGTTTAGTTTTGATCAAAAATACTAAATTGTTTAGAACAATTACAGGATTTTAACTATTTAATTGCCAAGTTCACAAATAATATCACTGATTTGGTGGAGAAAAAAAACACACAAAATGACGTATTTTCAATATAAAAAGTAATCGCGGATTGGATTTTTTTTAATTGTTCATCTTTAAAACACAAATAAAGATATTTTTATTACTATAAATGAGAGAGATTTCAGTCCCTTTATGAAGTTTCTTCCCACAACATGTTTATAAATGGTTATTTGATCAGTTTAACGCACATTTTTTTTTTCTGAGGAACTAATATATCATCATTTTAATTTAGACACAAAAGCTCTAGCATGCTTGATTTACATTTGATAACCAATTATGTTTGATCTCAAATACCAAGCAGGTATGCATGAGCAAAGTTCATTGATCAATGTTTATATTGAAATAAAAGCCTAAATTAAACATTTCATCATTTCATCAAACGTTCATCATGAAATGTGATAGAGTTTTTTCTTAAACAGCTTGATTTAAAAAATAACAATGATTTAAATCAGGGGTCACCAATCCTGGTCCTGGAGGGCCAGTGTCCCTGCAGGGTTTAGCTCCAACTTGCCTCAACACACCTGCCTGAATGCTTCAAGTATACCTAGTAAGACCTTGATTAGCTTGTTCAGGTGTGTTTGATTAGGGTTGGAGCTAAAATCTGCAGGACACCAGCCCTCCAGGAACAAGTTTGGTGACCACTGATTTAAATGAATGTTTTCTTTGATCCCTTTACAAACATTTCGATACTTCAAATTGAGTCTTAATAATTACAATTTCAACGTAGGGACATAAATCTGTCAATTTCAGGGTGAACTTAAAAGAAACTATTTAAACACAAAAAATAACACTGTAGTAATATATGCAACATTATATTGTTACAAACCTTAATTTACAAAAGTAGTTAGTTAACAGAATGACTGAGCAGCCCTTTTTTTCATATATAAATCCTAATGGTATTGTGTCTTTCAAGTAATATTTTGGTCAACAATCACTTAACCCTTGTGCAGTTTCAATTGACTACCCTTTTGTTATGTTCGGGATGAAAACATCGACTGAATTAAACAGCTGTAAAAATACATCAGATACATTTTTTTTTCAGATTTTTCTGCATAAATCTGTTTATCATCCTCAATACTGATCAAAACTACTAAATGTTTTTAAAAATTACAGGATTTTAACTCTTTAATTGCCAAGTTCACAAATAATGTCACTAATTTGGTGGAAAATGACATATTTTCAATATGAAAAGTATTTGTGGACGGAATTTTTTCCCCTCTTTTATCACAGTCTTGAACATGTGGACGATCAGTAACAACATTGTTTTTGATGCATTGTTAGATTTTCAGTTCATTTCTCAATGCTGGTCTTGCTGGTTTCAGTGCTGGTCTCAATGATGCTCCTGACAAGCACTGAGACCAGCAAGACCAACATTGAGACCAGCAAGACCAGCATTGAGATCAGTAGGACCAACATAGAGACTAGCAAAACCAACATTGAGATCATCAGGACCAACATTGAGACCAGCAAAACCAGCAAAACCAGCATTGAGATCAGTAGGACCAACATAGAGACTAGCAAAACCAGCATTGAGACCAGCAGGACAAACATTGAGACTAGCAAAACCAGCATTGAAACCAGCAAAACTAGCATTAAGACCAGCAAAATCAGCATTAAAACAAGCAAGACCAGCATACCAGCATCAACATACCTTACCAGCATATGCTGTTTTTTCAGCAGGGAGGGTAGTCAATTTGCCAGTGTATCAATGAGATTTAAATAAATAAATAAATAAAAGCATTTTCTCAAAATAAGTGTCAAAATAAGATTTGCTAGCTGAAACACAGAAAAAAAGAAAAGAAAAAAGTTATGGCCAAACTAAGACTTAAAATCACCCCGTAGTGGGTGAAAACATCCCCAACAGCATATAAAGGTTAAAGTTAAGTTTTCTCAAATAAATCTCTCAAAACACTAAAGATACGAGTTACAGTAAAACAAACGTACAACAAAAGCGGGCTACATTTATAATGCTTAATTTAAACTTTAAAAAGTGGTTCTTTTACTTTCATTTAATATAAAAATAAACAATATAAGTTATGGATTGTGAGTGTCACTGCGATTATCATCTTTACTTTCTGCCTAACAACTGCTTTATACTCCCTGAAGGAAAGAAAACAATAAGGATTTAGGACAAAACCGGCGTGAATAAACGGTTGCATAATTTTAATATAAAGTGAGCTGTATAAGCATATGCATCCAGACATATAAAGCCTACATATAACGTAATTAGATGATAATTTAACCATGACGGCCACGTTTGTCATAAATACAAATCAATATTACTCAAAAAGAAAGTTTCAGACACAAAAGCCCTCACACAGCACAATCTTGCCAAAGAATCCTGTCAAAACAAGAACATGCATCAACTGCTCACACCCACTTTCTTACTCTTGCCACATAATTCAGCACATAACACAAACGCTTATGATTTTACGACCAAAAACGAAGCAATTTTATAAGGAAACTTACGTTAGCATGCTGGCTAACATTTCCAAACTCCGCCATTATAACGTTAATCACTTTCTTCGTCGACGAATTTGATTATACTCACTAATACCACTGTAGGCTGTAAATATGAGTGAAATGCTGCACTAATATAAAGCGTTAAAGTAAAAAAACATCAATTTTAAGCTGCATTTTGTTAGCCGGCTTGCTGTTTGGCTAACGTTAACTGTGCAAGCGCGCGACCCAGATGAAAACACACATACGAGCGTGTTTAAAACGCTCATATAATACGACAGTTTTAACTTATTAAAATAATTTAGTAACCACTAAAGCATTAGCATAACACTCACCTGTCAATAAAGGACGGTTAGAAGTGATAAAACAAAGCAGTTGTGAGAAAATTCCCAAAAAAGTAAAGAGCGCGTGCATATGGATGGATGGAGAGTTGCATTGGATTGCATTGGTGGTGGTGGTTGTTGCAGCAGCAGCAGCACATAAGCTCGACTTGTTTGGTTGAAGCCCACTGGAGAGTTGCATTGTCTTTGTTCTTGCTGAGGCATTTCATTTCACACAGAGGCTCGTGCTTTGGCATGCATTTTGCAAATTGTTGTATGCCTGCAACAAACAGTATGAAGTGCTATCATTAAAGTGCATGCTTTTTAGATTAAAAAGAGATTATGAGGAATATACGTGCATAAGCACAGGGGTTTCTGCTTAACTAAACAGACACATAGATAAGATCTAGTTCGATGCATGCCCCATCTGTTACGTCAACCCTCATTAACACCTTTTCCATCAGCACACAGAGGTCAGCCTGTAAGGTTAGAAGGTCACAGGCACTTTGGGGATCAATATGAGGGATGGTAAACAATGGCTTGTCCAAACATTGTCTGTATTGCATTGAAAACCGTGCAATTAGGGGATTTAAATGATGCCTGTGAAGTTAACAATTCACAAATCATGTGATAAAGAATAGCTAACAGTTAGGTTTTGTTTGTTAAAGTGATGGTTCACTCAGAAAATGAAAACTATGTACATTTATTCAGCCTTTACTTGTTCCAAACTAGTTTTTCGTGTACTTTTGAGAACAGAAGATAGACAAAAATGCTGGAAACCTGTAACTATTGACTAAAAGAGACAGTTACAGCATTTATTAATCTTTGTTAAAGGGACTGTTTATACAAAAAATACAATTTCTGTATTAATTTACTCACCATTCACTTGCTCCAAAACACACATATATATATATATATATATATATATATATATATATATATATATTTTTTTTTTTTTTTTTTTTTTTTTTTTGAGCACAAAACATACATAAAAATGTTGAAAACCTGTAACCATTGACTTTCATAGTACACTAAACAGAGATTATTGAAGTCAATGGTTACCGGTTTCTGACATTCTTCAGGATATCTTCATTCATGTTCAACAGAACAAAACAACAACAACAACAACAACTAAAACTCAAAAAAGATTTAAAACAAGTTAAAAGCTACAGCATTTATTAATCGTTGTTAAAGGGAGTTCACTCAATTAAATAATGAAAACTCTGTTAATTTACGAAACCTTTACTTGCTCCAAACCAGATTTTTGTTCTTTTGAGCACAACATATATACAGAAAACGTTGAAAACCTGTAACCACTGACTTCCAAAGTAGAATAAACAAATACTACTTTAGTCATTGGTTACCAGTTTTCAACATTCTTTAGAATATCATCTTTTATGTTCAACAGAACAAAACACACCTCAAAAAGATTTGGAACAAGAGTCAGTTTCAGCCTTTATTAATCTTTGTTAAAGGGATAGTTCACACACACAAAAAAAAAACATTTGTTTTATTTACCCTTTACTTGTTCCAAACCTTTTTGTGTGTTCTGTTGAGCACAAAAGATTTAGAAAAAAATCTTGGAAACCTGTAACCATTGACTTCCGATATGGTTACCAATATTCTTTAGAAAATCCTCTTTTATGTAAAAAAAAAAAAAAAAAAAAAAAAAAAAAAAAGATTTGGAACAAGAGTTACAACATTTAATAATCTTTGCTTAAGTGATGATAATTCTGTTAACTTACTCGCACTTGTTCCAAACCAGTTTTTGTTTTTTGAGCAAAAAATATAAACAGAAAATGTCGGAAACCTGTAACCACTGACTTCCATAGTAGAATAAACAAATACTATTAAAGTCAATCTCAAAGATTTGGAACAAATGTTAATGTAGTCAGTTACAAAATGTATTAATCTTTGCTAAAGGGATATCACACACACACACGCACGATCACTCACTCGCTCACTTACTCACTCACTATTCACCCTTTACTTGCTCCAAACCCTTTTATTTGTTTTTTTTGTGCACAAAAGATATATAGATAATGTTTAAAACCTGTAACCATTTACTTCCATATTAGAATAAATAGATATTATTGAAGTTACCGGTTCACACACACACAAAAAGAAAATTCTGTATTAATTTACTCACCCTTTACTTGCTCCAAACCAGATTTTTGTTCTTTTGAGCACAAAATCTTGAACAGAACAGAAAATGTTGAAAACCTGTAACCACTGACTTCCATAGTAGAATAAATATTATTGAAGTCAATGGTTACCGGTTTCTGACATTCTTCCGAATATCTAAGTAAAATATGAGTAAATATCATTTTTGTGTGAACTAACCCATTAAATGTTGAATAAAAATACAGCGTTGTGAGCTACACTCTTATTCATGTAAAATTAAGATTCATAAATAATCTTTAAATAATCTAATATTTATTGCATTAAAAGTGGTTAAAAATGTTTCTATGGTTATTATCAAAAAAATGTTCTAATTATTTTACAAAACCCCCATAAATAAGAAACAAAGCATATCCTTTGAAACAAAACATGACTTGCTATTTATTTGTTGGATGCTGGAGAGAAAAAAAAGAGGTCTTTTACAACACAGGATTAGAGATGATCACGCTAAATTAGATTTATTTCCTCTGTAACCCTCAAATGCATTTCCTCATATTGACTGAACTAACATGGAGGGAAAAATACTACATTATAGAGTGCATAATACATTAGAAATGCATTATAGAGTACATTAGAGACACTGGCATGAGGCAGATCTAATAGACTGAATGAAAGCCAGCCAATGGATATGGCTTCTCGTAGACGATATGTCCCACAGCTAAAAAAAAGGTCATCACTGAATACTAAAAATCTTTTGACCTGCACTCTCAATTATGCTTTTAAAGAGTCCAAGTTAAGGAAATTTCAAGTGGTTTGTGTCATTTGTGGTGGTCTGAAAATAAGCATTTAATTCCAGTGATCTGAATTGCATTGTTTTTTGTGTCCTGGGCTAGTCTGAGCTGCTGTCGTCGCTGTCTGAATACGCCCCCAAGAGGCTGAGAGACGAACCGTTCTGACATGATACCGGCTGTATGTTTGAAGAAGCAGATGATGATGTTATGGAAGACTCGGGTTTGACAGCACCTGAATTAACAGAAAAGACAGAAAGTTCAGGTTAATAGACCACAAAATTCTACCCTGAGAAACAATGAGACTGTTTCTCAAATAAATCTGTATAAGGTTCCGGTGTATAGTTGCAACCAGAAGTTTACATACACTGTAATAAAAAGGCACTTAACCATTTAAAAAGTCAGATGTAAATGTGACTAAACTTTTTCTCTTTTAGGTAAGTTCGGATTATCAAATGTGTTTCTGTTATGCTTAATAGCAGAATAATAAGAGAGATATTTTGAGAAATTGTTATAACAATATTGTTTACACACAATAAGATTATTCTGCCTCTGAGAAGGCTCAGATGATGGTGTCAATGTTTTGGAAGTTTCTGATTGGCTAATTGACAATATATGAGTTCATTGGAGGAACAACTGTAGGAAAACCTCAAACACACTGCTTCCTTGTGTGACAACATGGGAAAATCATCAAGCCAGAATCAACAAAAACAGCCAGATTACAATTTGCTGAAATATATTGGGGAAAAGACTCATTTTTGGAGACATGTCCTGTGGTCTGATGGAACGAAGATTGAACTGTTTGGCCTTAATACCCAGTGTTACATTTGGAAGACAAAAGGGAAAGCTTACAAGCCTAAGGAACACCATCCCAACTGTAAGGTATGGGGGCAGCAGCATCATGTTGTGGGGCTGTTTTGCTGCAGGAGGGACTGGTTCACTTCGCAGCATAGATGGCATCATGAAGAAAGAACATCATGTAGAAATACTGAAGCAACATCTCAAGAGGATGGCCAGCAAATTAAAACTTGGCCACAAATGGGTCTTCCAAACAGACAATGACCCTAAGCATACTGCCAAATTAGTTAAAATGTGCTTTAAGGACAACAGAGTGAATGTTTCGGGGTGGCCATCACAAAGTCCTGATCTCAATCGTATAGAAAAATTGTGGGCAGAGTTGAAAAAGCTTGTGCGAGCAAGACAAATCTGTCTCCGTTACACCAATTCTGTCAGGAGGAATGGGCCAAAATTCCATGAAACTATTGTGAAGAGCTTAAGAAAGGATACCCAAAACATGACGATTTTGACCAAAGTTACACAGTTTAAAAGCAAAGCTAAAAAATACCAAGGAAATGTACGTAAATTTTTGACTGTCTAGAAATTAATAAAAAACTCTCAAACAAAAGAATCTCTCATTATTTTGGCATTTAGCAAATGTCAATCATTTAGGTAATCTTAACGGACCTAAAATAGTAAACATTTAGTATGATTTACCATCAGACATGTTTTACAAAATGGTTATGTTCCTTTTATTAAAGTGTCTGTAAACTTCTGGTTTCAACTGTATATACTAACATGAACATACAGTTAAAGTGAGAATTATTAGCCCCCCTATAGTTTTTTTTTTTAACTCAATTTCTCTTTTTTTTCAACACATTTATAAGCATAATAGTTTTAATAACTCATTTCTAATAACTGATTTATTTTATCTTCGTCATGATGACAGTAAATAATATTTTACGAGATATTGTTCAAGATACTGGTTTTCAGCTTAAAGTGACATTTAAAGGCTTTTTTAAACTGTAATATTATGCAAAAGGTACACAAATGGGAATCACACACAAATAGAAGAAAAACCGAATAAAAATAGAGGAAAAAACAAACAAAAAACAACAAAGACAACAAAGACTTCGTACCTTGCTTAAATGATCTAAGATGATTTGGCAGATCCTGGATCTTTTAATCTTGATAACATTAGGCACGTTCAAATCAAGACTGAAAACACAGAACCTGTTTAACTGTGCCCTTACTGAATGAGCACTTTTCTACTTCCGACAGATCGCACAACTGTGTCTTTCTTGTCTTTTTCATTCTTTTATAACCTGTTTTAACACATTTTCATCTGTTTTTAATCATTTTTATTTATACTTGTCTTTTTATTCTTTTTTAATTAAAGCACTTTGAATTGCCACCGTTTATGAAATGTGATATAAAAATAAACTTGCCTTGCCTTTTTAAACATTTAATTACAGTAATAAAACTGGCTTTATAAATTAAGAATATTGTTGGCTGAATATAGACTGAATACATTTGAATTATATGTATTTATGTAAATAATAAACATATAATATATAAAGATATAAATAAATCCAGCTTTAATGACATTCATTCCTAACTCTACACAGCTGAATGAATACATCCTTTATTTAACATAATCATGATGTTATTAATTGCAGTTTACTCCCTCCCCACACACTCATTCTGACCCTGCGGCGCTACATAAATGAATAACTGACTAGTTTTAACAGCTCTTGAACCTGTTTGTGTGCCAGCAGCAGCCGGAGGTGGTGCAGCATGGGAAGGTTTAGAGGCAGAATCTGCTGGTTTCTTCCTCACCACCAGAGACCCCAGAGCTCCCTTCACACCCAGACCTCCCACACTCCTGTCCCAGCTCTGTTTCTTCGCCACTACAGACGACAAGCCCTGTGGAAAAAATAATAAAAATAATGAGAAACAGGGGACGGCGGGGCTTTCCCCCACGTGATGACACTGCAGAGTGTTTTTATTTGTGCGATTATGAAAAAATGTATACCATTAGAGACTGGTTATATTCACACACTGTTGCCACATAACTATCTTTAAACCCCTTATAAAAGTGATTTTTGCATAACAGATGCCCTTTAATGTGCAAAGATGAGCTGAAAATGTAAAAAAAAAAGTAGATTTAAATCTCGCTCTTTTTCTCTCTCTCTCCACCTGTGATGCAGTGCTGGTGTCTGTGGTGAGGATGTCTGTGGGTTTATCAGCTATATGCTTCTTGCTTCGCTCCTTTGCGTTTTCTGCCTCTTCTTCAGAGTCTGAGTCCCTCAGTCTTTTGACCAGAGCTCTCTCCAACATCTCTCTGAGAACAGAAAGGCAAAAGAGAAGATTAAATCACAGTACACTTGTACAATACATCATCTTGTTGTATCACAATGTGCTTCAGGGAAAAAATACTGTGGCTGAGAGAGCAATTACAAAAAACACTAGCAAAATAGGAAAAGATCTTCATCAGTTTGACAGAAAATGTGTGGGAAAATTCTCACAATGCAAAAAAAATTAAGAAAACACCTGCATTTTCTTACAACACATGTAAATACCATGGAACACAATGGAAAAAGTTTCATGGGGTCCCAAAAACATGACGGACGGGGCTGGGATTTGTTTATAGTGCTGTGACTATTACTTAGCGAAGTTGTAGGTGATCTTTGAAAGGTGAGCTTTCTCTTTGTTTTAACATCATTACACCATTCCCGTGTCTTTTGTATATTATTATCAATAAATTAGCTGTTAAGGGTGAAGCAGTGGCGCAGTAGGTAGTGCTGTCGCCTCACAGCAAGAAGGTCGCTGGTTTGAGCCTCGTCTCAGTTGCCGTTTCTGTGTGAAGTTTGCATGTTCTCCCTGCGTTCGCGTGGGTTTCCTCTGGGTGCTCTGGTTTCCCCCACAGTCCAAACACATGAGGTACTGGTGAATTGGGCAGGCTAAATTGTCCTTAGTGTATGAGTGTGTGTGTGTGTGAATGTGTGTATGGATGTTTCCCAGAGATGGGTTGTGGCTGGAAGGGCATCCGCTGCGTAAAAACTTGCTGGATAAGTTGGTGGTTCATTCCGCTGTGGCGATCCCGGATTAAAAAAGGGACTAAGCCGAGAAGAAAATGAATGAATGTATGATTTGCTGTTAAGTATTTGTACTTCCAGCAGTGAAATTTAAACCACGCTTAACTGAACTAAACTTCCTCTGAAATCTGGACTGACACAGTTTCAATTTACTAGAACTTCTATGTTAAGCTGCTCTGACACAATCTACATTGTAAAAACGCTATAGAGAACATCAATTGAATTATTAGCGTAAATAACCATAACCTGAATAACTGGGTTCGTCACATTTTTGGGTCTTCTTGAAACATTTCCGTTGCGTCACAATCACAACGTTTAAACATCAATGTTTTGGGTTAAAATTATGGGTAGGCATAGACAATTTTTAAAAATCTAGATTAATCTCGAAATTAATTAAATCGGCTCATTTGAATTCTGCCGAAGGCATTCAGAATATGTGTGCTACCCAAATAATAAATCTTTGAGAATGGGTTTCTCAAGTCAGGTGGTGCAGGGGCTCATCTCCTTTGTCCAAAGTGCATCACAAACTGCTTGAGGAACTGTTCTACTATAAATGATTCTGTTCTGTTCAGAAAATAAATGATGTTCAATAAGATGTACTAGTGTTTACTAACTGCTTATTCGGTTAAACATAAATTTTAAACTGTAACCCTATATAAGCCCCAAACAGTGATTTCATACTTGTTTTTGATGTGAGCCCTGACGGTGCGTCAAACATTAAGTATGTTTACATGAGCAACAATACTTTAATACAATTTTAAGATGATTAAAACCATAAGAGTCTTGAGAGTATTAAAAGTCTACCATGTAAACAGCGATTTTTGAAACTAAACATAAATGGAGTATGCATATATTAGTGGCATTACTGAAGTAAACACCTCCATCAAGCTATTACCGTCATGTAGAAGTTTTCGTCATATTTTCCGACAAGATCCACACAGGCGGCTGTCAGTAAAGGACCACGATAACCCACCCACACACACCCACACTTTTTTTTCTTTCCGTTTGGCGAGCGTTATTACATTCATAACACTCTGACCAGTCCTTACTTCTTATTTACGTCTCATACCCCAGTTTGTCACGGGACAATGAATAAAATCTTCATGAGTTAAAGTGAAACTGCCGAACTGCAGTTAACAGCAAGCATCCTGCTGATTTGATTCAAAAGGGTACTTTTTTGTCAGACGGCTCACCGGTCAGGTAAACGTGTAGAATAGATCCAGCTCCCAACCCAACTTTGACAATAGATTAACGGCGATATTTTTTTTAATCACGCGATAAGAGTCTTGCGTTAATGCATAAAGTTAACGCCGATAATGGCCCACCACTAGTTAAAATGCATAGGAATATCTACATTTTGCATTTAAATGATATTATAGATTGTACACAGTTTGGGCAAAATGCTGTGATTACATATCAATATTATTATTATTTTTATTATTGTTGTTTTAAACATGTAAAATCCGGCAAAATACTTGAATGATGAATTAATAATATAACTTCTCTGCGTGATTTTTTTTTATTTTTTTTTATTTACACTGTAAAATTACAACAATAATGAATTCTTGTTTAAAAATAAATGGACCACATATAGTTTCCAGACTTTGCAAGATAGTTTTTTCATGCTACTGGAATACGATCACAATCTTTACCGAAATTTTAAAAACATACATTTCTCCCTAAGATTTGAGCACTGTTGAGTGCGTTTTTAAACTCAGCTGGTTTGCCAGTGTGTTCATGTTCTTAACCGAAATGACTGTGGTTGGCTGTGAAGGTCATCAGTTCACCGAACTCACCGCTGTTTACTGAGTGTAACCACAGATACAGAGACACTGGAGCATTTTAAAGTAGCGAAAATCAGCTGATCTGTTTATAAGCTGACATACGAGCAATCCTCTGATGAATCGACTGATCTTTAAGGCTTTAAACATTTTTTTAAAAGCTCAAATATTTAACAATTCAGCATACATAAGGCAAAATTAGAAAAGGTCTCTTGTTGCATACTTGGTCTCTTGCTCGTCTTCCTCCTGCTCTCTCTGCTTCTGTCTCTGCTCCAGCTCTTTATATTGACCCAGCATACCCTCAAAGTCCACTTGCGCCTGCCTCTGGTTCAGCTCCTTCAGCTCCTGCAGGTTCTCCAGTACCTCCATCTCCAGCTTTGAGTCCCGCGTGCGGTTCTCCAGGACCTTTGACAGCATTCAGAGAGAACATCTTTAGCTTAAGGCTGCACAATGTAGTTTCAGCAACAATATAGCAATGTTTATCTGCAATGACACTTCAGTTTAAGTTAGGTTGAGTTTATGCATCATTAAGGCAATTTGTGTGAGATTATAGCCGACCAGGAACCACTGTAAAAATTAAACTGATAAGAGTGAGAGATCTTTTTTTGCTTGCTTGCTTTGTTTTAAGGCCTATGACTGTAAGATTTAAATTTATAACACATGTCGTTTTACCAGATATTTTTCATACACTGAAGACCATGTGGTGTTATTTATTTAGATTTGATTATTCAACTTCTGCACCTGAATACAGTTTGACTAGTGTTGCATTTAAGCAAATTAACTGTTCTTTGAAATCCCCCAAATCAATATAAATTCTTTCCCCAAATTGAGCCATTCAAGTCATCTGGTGAAATAATATTCATATCCAATATACTCATTCATTAATTTTCTTTTCGGCTTAGTCCCTTTATTAAACTGGGGTGGCCACAGCAGAATGAACCGCCAACTTATCCAGCATATGTTTTACGCAGCGGATGCCCTTCCAGCTGCAACCCATCTCTGGGAAACATCCCCACACACATTCATACACTACGGACAATTTAGCCTACCCAATTCACCTATACCACATGTATTTGGACTGTGGGGGAAACTGGAGCACCCGGAGGAAACCCACACGAACGCGGGGAGAACATGCAAACTGACCCAGCCAAGGCTCGAACCAGCGACCTTCTTGCTGTGAGGCGACAGCACTAGCTACCACACCACTGCGTTGCCTATCGCAATGTATACTAATATTAATCAAACTTTGCAATGTCAATTGTTTCCAATATCAAGCAGATTTGTGAGATAATTATGAATAGAATTGAACTATATTTAGTTTTTTTCTCCTCGCATTTGACTGGATTATGTCTGTCATGGATAAATAAATGTAATATTACAAGATGGCATCGATTCTCCCGTCTTAGTGATTCACTGAATACTTTATCCAAATGATTCATTCAAATTGGCTGATTCATTTAGGCACCACTGCGAAATGTTTAAAAAATATATTCAATGCTTCACCCATAGATGCAACCTCCATGAACCAACCACAGAGTTCGTAAACACTTTTACTACGAAAATTCATTTCAATAGGTTACATACAAAACATAATACACTTATATTAATTAAGGTTTCAGCAGGTTCCACAAAGTCAAATTTAAGACTTTTTAAAGACCATTATGAATGAAATTTCAGACTTATAGAGGGTTAAACGCTGAAGATTTGTACTTGCCCTGTTAAATTAGTTATTTCTCAGCCCCATATTTTAAATGTGTCAAAACAAGCAAACCCTAGTTGTATACAGAACATACAGAAGAATTGTACCGCTGTAGTTATTAGTTTGTTACTGGGCATGAATGAGAGTAAAGGAGAGATGGACTCTGCTATTGTGTTTGAAAATGACCCAATATTATCATTTAAAATATATTCAGGTACAAATGTCCATGATGTTTGCAAAACTTTATGGGTTTATTTGTTTTTCCAAAATTTTTCCAGGCATTGATTATGTCACTTAAAAATTCCATGACTGTTCCAGGTTTTCCATAACCGTACGAAAAAAAAAAAGAAAAAAAAAACATTAGCCTGTGTCTATGCTTTAGAACAATTGCCCTCAAAACTACTTGTATAAATTTAAAAACATTTTAGTGTCACTGAGAGTTGAAGTTAAATGTCTCTGATAATCAAAGCTCTTCTGTTGTATGCATGTTTGGGCTAAACTGTTCTCAGGTCTAATACAGTGAATCAGTCTGTAAAGAATTAGCTATTCATTAGTTAGATTATAGTTATAAACAAGCAAACGATCACACTTTATTTTAATATACAATTAACAAACCATTAAGACTTTTAGCTCAATAAACTACTGATTAGCAGCTTAATAATGAGGGCTTCTGCAGGTTACATTTAGGACTTAAGACATTTTTAAGACCAGTATGAACTAATTTTTAGACCCATAAAGGGTTAAAGGAAAAAGGAATGGCCCAGATGGAAAAGTTTTTTTTCTTTGCCCTATCAAAAAATATTATAATTTAATACATTTAATAATAATAATAAAAAAATAAATAAATTTAAAAAAAAAAAAAAATATATATATATATATATATATATATATATATATATATATATATATATATATATATATATATTCATAGCTAAATATTTTAATTATTGTGTAAAAACAAGCAAAAAACAATTTCTACTTGTATCCATACTTTTCTTACATATTACATACATATCATATATATCTTTTTTTTCCAACATAAACTTTCTTTAAAATAATTCTTAACAATGAACAAATGTTTTAAAAACAATAATAAACTTAATTTTTTTTTATTAAATATGAGATGCAAGACGAACAACACAATATTTCTGTAAATGTAAGACTTTTTAAGATCTAAAAATTGGATTTGTATTGGGTAGGATTAGGGATGTAAAATAAGATTATACTTTACAAGTGCTAATAAATAGTTATTTATATAATATCTTAATAGGCAGGTGATAAGCCAGTAGTAAATAAGTAGGGTCAGTAGTAACTAGTGTACAGTTCAAATTGACTAGCCTTTCATTGTGTTGGTGGCTGTTTTTGCCCCAATTTTTTGATTGCAAAGCCATGGCAGTAAATAATCTTACATTCTTGATTGTAGGCAGTTTTCCACAGTAAAAATACAAATGTAAACCCTTCCCAACAGGGAAAACCAGCAACAATCAAGAATGCATGATTATTTGGTGTTATTGCTTTGCAAAAAAAAAATGTCATTATAATGGAAGTCAATGGGGCAAAAACAGCCACCAACATTACGAAAGGTTAGTCAATTTGCCCAGAGTAGTCAACGGTAGTCAATTTTTGTTACAAAAATCATTCCACTTGCTGAAACACAGAGAAAGTTGTGACCAAATTAAGACTCAAAATCACTTCAGAGTGGATAAAAACATCCCCAACAGCACACAAGGTTAAAACTAAAGTGTTACCAAAACTACTTTGTCACAAATAGATGTTTATAAAGGTCAGAAAACACACCAGTTACTCTCAAAAAGCACATCACAAACCTGTAAATTCCTTTAGTCTGCACATCTGACTAACCTTCATGGGGTTATTGAGTTCCTCATCCTCTCGCTCCTGCTGGATCTTCTTCTCCTCCTCCTCGATCAGTTTCTCAGCCTGAAAGTTGCGTGTTGCCCCGTGCTCCATGGCATAGTCTGTGTTTTCCGGATCTGTCTGTGAAACACATCAATCAAATGAAGCGAACCAAACACAAATAATGTAAGGCTTGCAGGTTTTACAGGAGACGCAGCATGATGTGCAGAACTCAGTCTTGTACCTTAAACGTGATCTCAGCCAAGCATCTGGTGCATTTAATGTAGAATCTGAAGATGGGAAGCCCCAGGTAGAGCTCATTCTGAACGGTCTCCTTACGAGCGTTGAACTTCTTGCCTTTGTAAATGTACTCGCCACACGTTTTACACCTGCAAATCACCAGGAATTATTATCTACAGTTTCCAATAATAAAAAATATTTAATTATTTCCCTCACTTCCCAATCATTTTTAAAACCTATAATTTAAATTAGGACGATACGTTGTTTTTATGTGATATATTGGTGAAAAATGGTAAAAAGGGGCTTTCAAGCATCAAAACAATTGTTGAATAGAAGTCTAATACTATACAAATATAAATTGTAAAAGCACTTTACTTTTGTTTCTGCAAAATGTTTAAAAAATATTCAATGGTTCACCTGTAGATAAAACCTCCATGAACAAATCAGTGTCAATTGTATACATGGTAAATACACTTTATTGTCATATTTGATAAAATAAAAAAAAGTTACTGCTGTGTCTCTTATAACCCAGGCTCTTCAAAAAGAAAAAAGCCATACAATTTCATAATACACATTAATATACAAATATACACTCACCGGCCACTTTATTAGGTACACCTGTCCAACTGCTAGTTAATATAAATATTTAATCAGCACATGGCAGCAACTCAATGCATTTAAGCATGTAGACATGGTCAAGACGATCTGCTGCAGTTTAAACCGAGCATCAAAATGGAGGAAAAAGGTGATTGAAGAAACGTGGCATGGTTGTTGGTGCCAGACGGGCTGGTCTGAGTATTTCAGAAACTGCTGATCTACTGGGATTTTCACACGCAAAGATTTCTATATTATCCCAAAGAAGACCACAGCAGGTGCCACTCCTGTCAGCTAAGAACAGGACAATGTGGCTAAATTTCACACAGGCTCACCAAAATTGAATATAAGATTGTAAAAACAATACCTGGTCTGATGAGTCTCGATTTCAGTGGCGACATTCGGATTAGTCGGGTCAGAAATTGGCATTAACAACATAAAAACATGGATCCACACTGCTTGTATCAACAGTTCAGGCTGGTGGTGGTGGTGTGATGGTGTGGGGGACATTTTCTTTGCACACTTTGGGTCTATTAGTACCAATTGAGCACTGTGTCAACACCACAGTATACCTGAGTATTGCTGACCATGTCCATCCCTTTATGACCACAGTGTACTCATCTTCTGATGACTAATTCCAGCAGGATAACACACCATGTCATAAAGCATGAATCATCTCAGACGGGTTTCTTGAACATGAAGAGTTCACTGTACTCAAATGGCTTCCACAATCACCAGATCTTAATCCAATAGAGCACCTTCGGGATGTGGTGGAAGGAGATTGGCATCATGGATGTGCAGCCGACAAATCTGCAGCTGTGTGATGCTATCATGTCAATATGGACCAAAATCTCTGAGGAATATTTTCAGTACCTTGTTGAATTTATGACACGAAGGCAGTTCTCAACGGGGTCTAACCTGGTACTAGTAAGGTGTAACTAATAAAGTGACTGGTGAGTGTATTGAAATATTAATACACACACTAATAATAGTGCTAATGTTGTTATCACGTCATACTTGCATGAGATTTCAGACCGAATATTCAAAGTACCATGTTAAACATTAGGGAGCATGTCACAAGCTGTCACTGAACGAATACACTGTAAAACAGACTTCAACATATATGCATACGTTCACATAAATCGTCTCACCTCATATTGAACGGTGCCATCAATCTGACCACATACTGACGGTCTTTGGGAAGTTTAAGTTTAGGGATTTTAGACGGATCAAAATCCGGGGGATAGTATTTCTGAGGAAAAACAAAGACATAACGTTAAGTTAACGTTAGCATAATATGACAAAATTACTAACTTACAGTAGTAAGTTACAATTCGTAAACACTTATTTGAGGATTCCTTCGAGATCATTAACAAACGTTAGTTATGTGTTTTTATAACAAACATGCATTTTAAGTGCACTAGATTTAACATAAGTCTTAAGTGCACCAGAAACATGACCTCATATTTAAAATGAGTTCATCAGACTTTTATTAAATAGACGTAAACATTGCGATGCTACTTCATTAGCTTGCTGTTAGCAGCAGTACGTTACTTTTCAAATCCACCGTAAGTCGCAGCACAACAACAGTAGTCAATTAAAGATGGATATACTTACATTTAAAACTTTTCTTTCCGACATGGTTCTCTTTAACTGAGTAAAACTTAAACTAAGAAGATAAGTTAATGCTCAAATGCGTGTTAGCACACTGATCTGGAGGTTTCTTCCTCGACTGTGTGAATCGGTCACTTTCGAGCTGCAGTGCTGCCACCACCGGCAGAACGCTGGCATTACATGAGACAAATTGTGGATCTCCACCAACTTGTTTAGGAGCATACCGCCACCTATGGTTCCGGGACAGGCCCGGCGCTACGGGGGGGCAAAGGGGGGCATTGCCCCCTCAGAAAGATTTTGTGCCCCCCCAGTTTTTATAAAGGATTGTTTACTCAAACTGAAAAGTCATTAAATATTAACACCCCCGTCGTTCCAACCTTAAGAACACATTTAAATATTTTAAAATATATGACATATCAATTGAATTATGAAAATGGTGAGATTAAAGCTAGTCCTATAGTTCAGAGATCCGGTCCCCGCGTCAGGTCAGGTGCGCCCGCAAATAGCCTTTAAAACGCGCACACGGCGATGGAGGCGCACTCAACTCATTAGGGAGAAAAGTGGGTGACATGATAGGAGCAGCTTAATTCGTTACATGCTTTGGTTAACTAATTATTTAAACACAACTCTCTTGAGCTCTAAAAGGAAAAAACACATAAGAAACTTGCTGTTAAATTAATTTTAGCAGAGACGCAACTGCCAGTCATTTATTAGTTCGGGAAAATGTAGCCTAATAAAAATGTTTTAATAAAATCAAATAGCCTTACTGCACAGTCCCACAGTAGGCTACACTATAAATAATATTTTTATTTATTTATTAATATTATTATTAATATTATTACAATTAAACTAAAATTGACAAAACGCAGAACTCTCTGAATGTTTGCTTTCATTTTGCTAAAAAGCGCACTTTTACAGTTGTGTAGAGAAACATCCCATTATGCAGCAGCTATCAAGGTATAACACATAATAAATGCCTTTTGCGTTTATTAAGTCAAGTTTGCAGTGTTATAAATGGAATATAGTGCTTAAGTGGATTTATCGCGGATCAACCGAAACCTCACGTGCTGCAGGTAGGCAGAATGATAATCTTTTAAAAATATGTCATTTATGCTATACTGCTTTTTGCTCATGCAAAATTAAACAACATAAAATATATTGTAGATCTATTTTAAGAGCTAAAATACAACATATTGAGTTTGTTTTGACTTGTAGCCCTAAAATGAAAATAACCTGAAAACAAGCTATTAAAAAAAGGCTTAATAAATAAAATAATTAATAAATAAAATGACTGGTAGGCTTAGTAACCTAATGGTTTATGATGGTTTACAATATCACGAAAAAAACACACTTATGATAGCCTAAGATAAATCTTTGTTTTTACATTTAAAATGATGAAAAAAAAGTTGTAGGCTATAGCATGTTGAGTTGCGTGTTATCCGTGCCAAAATTTAACCAATTTTAACGGTAATAACATGTGAATTTTGGTATCTTTTTTGGTATTTTTTTGGCTACACTAATGCATTAAAATGAAACTAAGTAATTGTTTTAAATGACATTAGATTGTAACATTTAGCTTTTCCCTAACACTGATGTTGGTTGGATAATATAGGCTACGTGAAGCGTGATGACTCGGTTAAGCTGATTTTACTATATTTATTTACCGGTTAAATTAAAAGTCTGATCGTGGGTCAGCTTGCATGCGTGGGCATAATTTGATGTCTTTACCTAAAACTTTAAACATTCATAGGCCTGTTATTTAAAATAAAACGGATATAAGGAGAATAACATATGATTTAAAGCACTCGTTTGGCACTAAAGCTATGATCCGTCTGCATTAATAAGCGGTATGCATCGTTAATAAAATTCGTAATAGCGAAACTGCATATTATTATTACTATTAAAACGTAGCCTATATTACTGCCTTAGGTCAGTAACTTAGGCAGTAATGCAATGTAATAATAAATGTGAATAAATAGCCAAAATGAAAGAAACAAGAGACCAAAATCAGTCACCAGGTCTAGTGCCCCCCTATGGATTTAAAGTGCCCCCTCAGTTTTGACTTCCTGGCGCCGGGCCTGTTCCGGGACATGCAATTTCAAGAGTTCATGTACATTTTCATTTATTCAATTTCTTAGTCCCCTTGTTAATCAGGGGTCACCACAGCGGAATGAACTGCCAACTTACACAGCATATGTTTTTTTTACGTAGCAGATACCCTTCCAGCTGCAACCCATGACTAAGAAAGATCCATACACATTCATTCACGCACATACACTACGTACAACTTTAGTCGCCTACCCAATTCACCTGTACCACATGTCTTTGGACCCACGCCAACACGGGGAGAACAGGCAAACTCCACACAGAAATGACAACTGACCCAGCTGAGGCTCGAATAAGCGACCTTGCTGTGAGGCGATCATGCTACTCACTGCGCCACCGTGCAGTCCCTCATGTACATTTTATGGTTACAAAGATAAATAAAAATTAACAATATTAATGTTAAAAATCCTACCATTTTCCTAAAAGACCATTATAATATGCTCCAGTCCTGCATTTCTGAGGAAATTCAAGGTAGCTTTGCTAATTTCCCACATTTTTCTCATTGCCCCAATAATCATTTCAAACTCCATGCTTGATCTAAATCATAATTTTTTTTTCAAGATTCTCCTTTCTGTTTTATATTTGATACACTTCATAATAATGTACATACTTCATAAACATCTTCTGCAACTTTACACTCATCACACTTATCTGATATACTTTTAACATTAAAACGAGGGTGGATTTTAAACTGCGTGTCCAAGTCATTCATTCATTCATTCATTCATTCATTCATTCATTCATTCATTCATTCATTCATTCATTCATACATCCTCATATTCATTTATTCATTCATTCACTAACTTATTCATTCATTCATTCATACATTTATCCTCATATTCATTCATTCATTCATTCATTCATTCATTAATACATCCTCATATTCATTTATTCATTCATTCACTAACTTATTCATTCATTCACTAACTTATTCATTCATTCATTCATTCAAACATTTATCCTCATATTCATTCATTCATTCATTCATTCATTCATTCATTCATTCATTCATACATCCTCATATTCATTTATTCATTCATTCACTAACTTATTCATTCATTCATTCATTCATTCATTCATTCATTCATTCATTCATTCATTCATTCATTTATAAATTTATCCTCATATTCATTCATTCATTCATTTATACATCCTCATATTCATTTATTCATTAATTCATTAACTTATTCATTCATTCATTCATTCATACATTTATCCTCATATTCATTCATTCATACATCCTCATATTCATTTATTCATTAATTCATTAACTTATTCATTCATTAATTCATTCATTCAGTCAGTCATTCATCCTCATATTCATTCATTCATTCATTCATTCATTCATTCATTCATTCATTCATTCATTCATTCATTCATTCATACATCCTCATATTCATTTTTCATTCATTCACTAACTTATTCATTCATTCATTCATACATACATTTATCCTCATATTCATTCATTCATTCTTTCATTCCTTCATTCATTCATTTATTCATTCATACATCCTCATATTCATTTATTCATTAATTCATTAACTTACTCATTCATTCATTCATTCATTCATTCATTCATTCATTCATTCATTCATTCATTCATTCATTCAGTCAGTCATTCATTCATCCTCATATTCATTAATTCATTCATTCATTCGAATGCCTTCTCCAAGTCCACATTACATTAAACACACATCAGCATAAAATAAAAAAATTGTCAAATGTTGATAATTTAGGGCGACACAGTGGCTCAGTGGTTGGCACTGTCACCTCACAGCAAGAAGGTCGCTGGTTCGAGTCCCAGCTGGCATTTCTGTCTAGAGTTTGCATGTTCTCCCCGTGTGTGTGTGGCTTTCCTCCTGGTACTGCGGTTTCCCCCAACAGTCCAAACACATGCGCTGTAGGTGAATTGAATAAACCTGGCTGTAGTGTATGAGTGTTAAGAGAGTGTATGGGTGTTTCCCAGTACTGGGTTGCAGCCGGAAGGGCATCCGCTGTGTAAAATGTGGCGACCCCTGATGAATAAAGGGAGTAAGCTCAAGGAAAATGAATGAATGAATGTTACTAATTTATGTTGCTCAATACAATTACAGGACAATAAGATAAACATGGGAAGATCATTGTATTTATGAAAGGTTTAGCAGCAGCCATAGGTAACTGATGCCTGGTGTTCCTATAAATACTAAAGCTTGCTCTAGCACTTATGGAAGCCTTCTTAATGTGTGTCTTCGTTTAATCTAGATATTATCAAACTGGGGCGACACGGTGGAGCAGTGGGTAGCATGATTACCTTAAAGCAAGAAGGTCGCTGGTTCGAGCCCCGGCTGGGTCAGTTGGTATTTCTGTGTGTAGTTTGCATGTGCTCCCTGTGTTGGCGCGGATTTCCTCTGGCTGCTCCCCACAGTCCAAAGAAATGCGCTATAGGTGATTTGGGTAAAGCTAAATTGACCATAGTGTGTGTGGATGTTTCCCAGTGTTGGGTTGCAGCTGGAAGGGCATCCGCTGCGTAAAAAATATGATGGATTAGTTGCCGGTTCATTCCGCTTTGGCGACCCCTGATTAATAAAGGGACAAGCCAAAAAGAAAATGAATGATCAAACTGAGAATTACTAGAGGAGAACATATTTAAAGGAACAGTTCATCCTAAAATGAATGTTTGCACAGTGTTTACTCACCCTCAGGTGGTTCTAAACCTTTGTGAGTTTCTTTTTTTCTTGCTGAACACAAAATAAGACATTTCGGAGTAAAAATGTAACCGTTGACTTCCATAGGAGGAAAAACAAGTACCAAGTCAATGGTTACAGGTTTTTAGCTTATTTCAGAAACAGAAGAAATAAACCCATAAATATTTGAAACAGGGCAACACGGTGGCTCAGTTTTTTGTACCGTCACCTTACTGCAAGAAGGTCGCTGGTTCAAGTCCCAACCTGGCCAGTTGGCATTTCAATGTGGAGTTTGCATGTTCTCCCCATGGCTTTCCTCAGGTTGCTCTGGTTTCCCCCACAGTCAAAACACATGCACTACAGGTGAATTGAATAAACTTGGCTGTAGTGTATGAGTGTGAATGAGAGTGTATGGGTGTTTCCCTGTATTGGGTTGCAGCTGAAAGGCAATCCGCTGAATAAAACATATGCTGGATAAGTTGGCGGTTCATTCCGCTGTGGAAACCTTTGATGAATAAAGAGACTAAGCTCAAGGAAAAAGTAAAGGGTAACTAAATGACAACAGATTTTTCACTTTTGGGTGAACTAACCCTTTAAAAACAATACAAGCGCTGCAGTATGATGGTGATAAGAGAGTTGTTATGAACAGGATTGCAAAAAAATTAAAAAAGTTGTTTATATTTAAAAACGAAAGAGACAAATATATATAATAAGACATATTTAATTACGGCATGTCTTCTTAAGGCCACTAGAGGGAGAAACTGCATAATAAATGTGTTCTTCATGGACAGATTTCCATTTTTGATCTGTGGGATTTCAGCGAAAATATATTTGTATTTATATATTTTATTGATTGCACTGTGATATTCATGTCGTATAAAGGATATTTATGCTAAATAACCGTAAGAAATATTTAAAACACATTTAGCTACTTTTAATGTTTGTATGTTTTGTTTTTCACATAAAGCATGCTGTGTTTCTAATAAAGCGAACTCAAGATTATGAACCTGTCAAAAAACGCAGAATGAAATCATTAGTTAATAAAAAAAGTCATTTTTCTTATCTTGATCTGTAACTCGTTTGGAGATGCGCGTTTTGGTGATGCGCGTAATCCTCCACGGTCGCGCGCACGGTGTTTGGCAACAGTTCCCGCGCACAGAGTGAAGCGCAAACTGCAGCTGAGCGCCAAACAAACCGGAGAAATCCTCAAATGGGCTAAAAATGCGCTCAAATCTCTGATGGGAAGCACAGACAACGTTTGGATGCAGAGTTTCATGCATGCGAATGCTGGGGAGATATAGAAAAACTTTCAATTCGGAGTGCGTAAAACGCGTAAAATGAGCGTTGTGTGGGATTTAGGAGTAAAGCGTTTTTTTGGGGATCCAAATTTCAACGAAAACTTGTTTATCTACAGCATTTGAGACAGTTTGAGAAATTACCCAAGAGTGTTTCACAGATTTTTTTTCTTCCTCTTTGTTTCTGGGATTGGGGTTTATACCCATCATGGATCAGTTTGGGATTTTGGATTTACATCAGCGCAATAAATGGAAAATGCGTGGACGCAGTGCTGCGATTAACGGAGTTTACATGTAAGATACATATTTTTTTATTTATATTTTTATAAAAATGCTAAAAGTTGATGCCCATCGGTTAAAAGTTTGGAGATATTAAAGTTTATTTTTTAAGAAGTCTCTTTTGCTCACCAAGGCTGCTTTTATTGCACTAAAACAGCAATGTAATATATAGTGTAATTTTTTACAAATAAATTAAAATATATTTAAAGAGGTCATTTATTTCTGTAATGCAAAGCTGAATTTTTATCATCACTCCATAACTATAATAAGCTAATTTGCTTGGCAATAAACATTTATTTATCTATGTTAAAAGGTTTGTAGTTTTACAAAAAACTGAGATGTTGGATTCTATTCAAGAGTTTTTCTTTCTCTTTTAAATTCTTTTTGTTAATTAACAACAAACAATTAATCAAAATGGACAATTAAAAATGTAAATATATATTGTATTTCAAATAGTGTATTTTTATTTTTCAATTAATCAAATAAAGTTCCACCAAAATATGAAGCACGATTAGTTTTTTCAACATGGGTAATAACAATTATTATCAATGATTGAGCACGATAATTAATAAAAACTATGTGAGATCAAGGACGGGTGAAGATGCTGAAAATTAATCTTTCGATATTATGAATTATTTATATGAAAATAGAAAATAGTTATTAGCCTTGGTGAGACTTTCCAAAATCTTCAATTTTTGACCTTTAGTTTTCCCATTTCTTGCTGATTTAATGAATTATTAAGCATCTAAAAAGAAAATGTGCTGAAAATAAAAAGTAAAAAGTCAAAGAGAGGAGAATGAAAAAAGTTCTTTTAGTAATTCCTTAAGATTTGGTCAAAAGACCGTCTGTCTTTGACATATACAGTCTATAATATTTAGTTATTTATATTATTTTTATTGGGGAAAAACAAATAGTTTCCAATTTACAATAGGTTGATTAGATCATTTACATCATATCCCAAAAAGAAAATCTCCAAATGCCTGAAAATGCATTTAAAGTAATGGACTTTATTGTCATTTCAACAGAATAAGTTGAAAAAACTCTTGTCGCTGGGACTTTTTTCAGAAAGTCAGTTTAAAAATAGACAAAAATAAATAATAAAATAAAGTAAATGAACAAAAATGTGATTAAAATAGTAATAATAGAATATTCTTATTTATTTTACAGCCATTTATTTATTCATTTTTATTTATATTTATTTATTCATTTTCTTTTCGGCTTAGTCCCTTTATTAATCAGGGGGCACAGCGAAATGAACTGCCAACTTATCCAGCATATGTTTTACACAGCGGATGCCCTTCCAGCTGCCAGCCATCACTGAGAAACTTTATTTATATTTTCATTAATTTTTTTAGTATTTCTGCAATTACTCTTAGGCCTATTTTATTAATAATAAAAATAATATTCATTAATAACATACAAAATATTAATTCGTTTTTTTTATATATATATATATATATATATATATATATATATATATATATATATATATATATATATATATATATATATATATATATACATACATGCATAAATATACATACAAATATATTTATATATATATATATATATATATATATATATATATATATATATATATATATATATATATATATATATATATATATATATATATATATATATATATATATAAAAATTAAATATTTATATTACAAACCACACATAATTTCATATTTCAGCATGAGGAGAATGTCGAAAACACTGAAAGTGCTTCTTCTGAATTACAAATTTCAACCAAAATATAAAGCAGAACTAGTTTTTTTTTTTCAACACTGATAATACAATAATTAATAAAAACAACTCGACACTAAGGACAGTTGCTGAAATTTCAGCTTTCAATATCATAAATACATTTTTAGGGGAACACGGTGGTGCATAAGGTAGTGCTGTCGCCTCGCAACAAGAAGGTCGCTGGTTCGAGACAAGACAAGAAGCCTTCGCTGGGTCAGTTGGCATTTCTGTGTGGAGTTTGCATGTTCTCCCTGCATTTGCGTAGGTTTCCTCTGGAGGCTCCGGTTTCCCCCACAGTCCAAAGACATGCGGTACAGGTGAATTGGATAGGCTAAATTGTCTGTAGTGTATGAGTTAGAATGAGTGTGTATGGATGTTCCCCAGAGATGGGTTGCAGCTGGAAGGGCATACGCTGTGTTAAACATGTGCTGGATAAGTTAGCGGTGCATTCCGCTGTGGTTCCCCTGGATTAATAAAGGGACTGAGCCCAAAAGAAAATGAATGAATGAATGAAATAAATTATTAAAAAAATTTTAAAGTCAAATAATATTCCACATTATGCATGTATTTTTGAATTCATAAACTCAGCCTTGGTGAGCAGAAAAAAGTCTTTCAAAATCAACAGAATCAATCTTTAGTTTTCCCATTTATTGCTGAATTAATGAGTTATTATGCATCTAAAAAGGAAGTGTGCTGAAAATGTGGGTAAAAAGTCAAAGACAGAAGAATGAAAACACTGATCATGAAATTCCTTAAGGTGTTGTCAAAAGATCGTCTGACATACAGAGTCAGTATTATTTTTTACTTCTGTTATTTATGGGGAAAAAATAAGTTGTTCCCAAATTACAATAGGTTGTTTAGATCATTTACATCATATAAAAGAGAAAAAAACTGATCTCCAAATGTCTGAGAATGCATTTAAAATAATGTACTTTACTTTTATTTCAACAAAATAAAGAAAAAACTCACGTCACTGGGAATTTTTTTCAGAAAGTCAATATAAAATTGGCCAAAAATAAATAAAAAAATAAAGTAAACTAATAAAATGTGATTAAAATAGTAGTAATTGAAAATTCTTATTTATTTTGCTGTAATTTATTTATCTTTGTTTATATTATCATTATTATTTTTAGGCCTATTTCACTCATAATAGATAAATAATATTTATTAATTATTTATTCATTATTTTTCCTTCGGCTTAGTCTCTATTTTAGAGGTTGCCACAGCGGAATGAACCGGCAACTTATCCAGCATGTTTAACGCAGCGGATGCCCTTCCAGCTGCAACCCAGTACTAGGAAACACAAAACATTGATTATATTTTCCAAACCAAGTTCACTCTCAGAAACAAAGGTCCAAAATCTGTCACTAGGGTGGAACCTTTTTAAAAGGTACACTTTTGTACTGTACAGGGGAACATTAGTACCTTTAGAGTACACTTTTGTACATTTAAGTTACTATGAGGTGCACATTTGTACTTTTTATCTACACATTTGCATTAATATGTAGCTTTAAGGATCTGTTAGGAACGAAAATATAGATTTTGAAAAGGTACCACCCTGGTGACAGATTTTATATAAATATTTCTGAGAGTGTATAATGCCACTTTCATATGTAGTCTTAAATCAGACACAGATCTGATGTTTTGCAATGCGACTGCAGTGTGAACGGTTATGTCATGTGACTTATTCTGTGCTGCAGACATCAACTACTCCTCAGCAGCATAGTAGAATGTCACTCAGGGAGATTACAGTATCACAGAAAGTTGGTTGTTAGTATTGAAAATATTTTGAAGGCAAAACTGGTGCTTGTTAACTAATCTGGTTAATGATTAAGGCAAGGGTCGATTGCGAAGCTGGAGAGCGTCGTGGGTGGTGCGGATAGGGGATCCATGTGCAAAGGACAGGAAACTTTCTCTCAGAGAGAAAAAGGGCAGGTGCTCGAGCACCCAAACCCCCCTTTTGCACAAGTCTGCTGTTTATAACGAAGTAAAATGAAATAACTCTGCAAATGGAGATAGACAGGCCTGGATTAATAATTCAGAGGCCCCTGGGCACAATGTCTTGTAGGCCCCCTATAGCCGCACCCCATAGTTGAATTATAAAATAAGCTTAATATAATATTTGTTATATAAAATTAATCTATAATGTATTGCCCACATTTTTTAAATAAATGATATACACTACATTTCTAGTCTACAAAGATTTTACTTATTTTTAAAGCATTTAAAGCACAAAAAAAATACTAATACAACTAGGGGAAATTAATGGATTTTAATATACTTGTTCAAGTTCACTGAAGCAGTACTAAAATGTATATTTAAGGATATTTTAATGTATACCTTCTACAAACTTAAAATGCACATGAAATCGATAACACCTCTCCAATCCAGCTCTAGGAATATGAGTCCTCCATAATACACACACTTGTTAATGATTCCTACTTGTCTTCCTCGTGATGAAAAGTAGGCAAAATCTTTTATATATATATATATATATATATATATATATATATATATATATATATATATATATATATATATATATATATATATATATACATATATATATATATAATTTGTTTATTAAACTTTTCAGATACAACAAAGTATTTTTACAGAGAAATTTAAACAAATATTATTCCCACCCCTACCCTCTACACAAGTTGAAATTACATTTATCATTTAAAGAAAGAAGAAAAAAATTACTCATGATAATAACAAAATAATAATCAAATAAATAAAAACAATTAAGTAAATAAAATGAATAAATTATAAAAAATACAAATTAAATAAATAACTCAAAATTATAAAAAATGAGTCTTCGGATATTTAATCATGTGATACCTAATCATGTGACATGCTCAGAAAAAAAAAAAGTCTAAATGGGTCCCATGTTTTAGAAAAGGCCCTAGTATTGCCATTTAGTGTAAACCTAATTTTTTCCAAGTGGATGAAGCTCATTGCATCTCGCAACCAGTTGTCAAAAGTCAGAGGAAATCTTTGTTTCCATAATAACAGAATACAACGTCTTGCTAACAGTGTCAAAAATGCAAGGGCATTTGCAGAAAAGCTTGTTACCCCTACTATATTCTGGGAAAAGAGTAGGCTAAATCTAAGTGCGGATAGGCCCCTGGGTCTGTGGCCATAATGCCCATTGGTTAATTTGGCCCTGGAGATAGACCAACTCCGCCTTCACAGTTCAGTCTGCGGCTGCTCATTTGCCATTTATATGTTCACTACACCGGTGGTCAGAGCGCCACGCACCACGGTTGTCATAAATCACAAATGATCAGTGTTTTCAATCACAAGAGACTTGTGTTAGGTCTCAAATGCCGAAATACACATTAGTAGTAGCAGAACAACCCTTTATAGTTCATGAAATACACCATGGTTGTCTGTGAAAAGGGTAATAATCACATAAGCATGATCTGACAACGTGCTCACTTCATACAACACACACTGTGCATAATTAGACATTTTGTGCTCTCCGTAATGTACTTCTGCGCATGCGAGTCAGTCTGGGACCATAATCTGTTCACACTGCAAATCTGAAATCGGCCACATTTATAAGAGAAGTGTGAACAGCCATGCAAAAACATCAGATCTGAAGAAAAAAAAAATCAGATCTGATCACTCCTCGCAGTGTGAACGTAGCCTAAGTGTCATTGACTGAACAGACAATTGCATTGATCACCTTTGATATAAATGAAACCTGAAAGAAACTGCATTTGTTGTTTGCTGACCTTACAGTGACATTGTGACCTTCCTGTAACAGTCTGGAGTCACTGATTGAGCTGCGGGTTCAATCCCAGTGTTTTGACTGCACTTAGGACAAAAGCAGCTGCCAATGAAAGTGTGCAGGAGTGTGTGTTCCTCTGAACCCCGCTGGTTCTCTGTCCTCACTTGCCGCTCATCGGTTGAGTTTAGCAGCGTGTTCAGATGGCCTGCAGGGAGGACACAGATATAATGCATCATGGGTAAACTCGCCACATGACACCACCCATTTAATGATCCTTAATGAATCTGTTGGGTTGATCAGGCCAGCTGAGAGAAATCACTGGAAGTTAACGTGTGTGTGTGTGTGTGTGTGTGTGTGTGTGTGTGTATGGGGGCTCATTTAAAAAATTATGATTCTAGAAGAAATCACAGAAAATATGGTTTTTGTGTAACACATTTGTTTTCTCTTTAATATAAATTAGCAGAAAAGCACAATTAGCTGACTACTTGAGTATAAGGATGCCTTAAAGAGGATCTATTATTAAAAAAAAAAAAATTTTATGAGGGGATCAAGCACAGTTGTGTGGGAGCAGTGTGTGTGAATATAACCAAAGTCAAATTGTAAACATTTATTAATTATATTTATTATAATCACACGTCTGCAGAAACACCTTGGTTGACATTCTCCCTTTGTACGTGTCATCAAAAGGGAGAAGCCCCGCCCACTAATGGCAATTTCTCCCTCATTAGCATAAAGTTTTAGGCATTTGTAGCTCCGCCCTCTTACAAAAAAGAGCACCATCTCATTTGAATTTAAAGCAACAGTCGCCAAAACAGCACAATTCGGATCAAAGCCTAAAAGAGTCAGTTTTAAAGATACCTTAGCATCATCTCTTCACAGGTCTTTGATCAATGCAGCATCAATGGCACTGCATAATCTCTAGAGGCCTCAGAATGAGTATACCCTGGTGGAAATAGAGAATAAAGAAAATAATAAGTGTAGCTGCTGTTCACAGTGTATTAAAATATAAAAATGAAGTGCTATAAATGACAATAGTAGTTACATAAACAGACATAGAAACAAACATGTAAAGCATACGAGTACTTCTAACAAAATTTTGGCTGCATCAAGACAGGAGTGTGTCGTACAGGTGGTTTGTCAAGTCCACTCAGCTGCATGGAGCACTCTCATGCATCATACTCTTATGTGATGCACTGAGTGTATGCTTAAACAGATAGGTATTTAATTTGGTTTTGAATTGAGAGATTGCGTCTCAGACTTTATCAGGAAGGCTATTCCAGAGTTTAGGAGCCATATATGAGAGGGCTTGACCTCCTTTAGTAGATTTTGCTATTCTGGGTACTACCAGAATCCCTGAGTTTTGAGATTTTAAAGAGCGAGTTGGATTGTAGCGAGACAGAAGGTTGGTTAGATAAACAGGAGCTAGATTATTTAGAGCTTTATAGGTGAGAAGTAATATTTTATAATCAATACGAAACTTAACAGGCAGCCAGTGTAAGGAGGATAAAATTGGGGTGATGTGATCATATTTTCTAGACCTGGTAAGAACTCTGGCAGCTGCATTTTGTACAAACCGAAGTTTGTTAATAGAGGATGCTGGGCAACCAGCGAACAGAAAATTGCAGTCATCCAGCCTAGAGGTCATAAAAGCATGGACTAGCTTTTCTGCATCAGAGATGGATAGCATGCTTTGTAACTTAGCGATATTTCTCAGATAAAAAAAAGGCGGTTTTTGTGACGCGGGAGATATGATTTTCGAAAGTTAATTTGCTGTCTAATATGACACCAAGATCTTTTATAGTAGATTATACAAAGAGTTTTAAAAAATTATTTGTGTGGTATTTTGAGCTGAAACTTCACACACACTCTAGGGACATCATTATTTTACATCTAGTAAAAAGAGGCACAATAGGTCCTCTTTAAAAGTGACAAGCAGACTAAACCCATAATGACTAATCTTTTATAATTATGTACATAATTCATTAAGTTAGTTTTAATGCAGCGGCTTAAAGCACTTTTATAAAAGTAAAATCAATTAATCACACTTAAAAATGACACAACTCAATTCCTGAATCCAAATAAATGTACAAAACTGATTTTACTATACATGAATGTAAATAAAGTGTCCAATTTGAGGTTTCTTGTGATCATAAAAATTTAAATATGTGTGTAAAACATTCAGCGTATTTATGTAAAAGTCATTAAAAACTTAACAGGGTTAGGGCTCAGAATATGTTAAAATATTCTCAAATAGTGATTTATCAGCCTTAATTGATTATTCATAGATTAATTTTCCTTCAGTTTAGTCTTTATTTTAGAGGTCACCACAGCGGAATGAACCGCCAACTATTTCAGCATATGTTTTACACACTCATACACTATGGGCAATTTAGCTTATTCAATTCACCTATAGTGGACTGTGGGGGAAACCGGAGCACACGGAGGAAACCCACACCAACACTAGGAGAACATGCAAACTCCACGCAGAAATGACAACTGGCCCAGCCGGGACACGAACTTGTGACTTTCTTGCAGTGGGGTGACAGTGCTAACCACTGAGGCACTAAAAACATTATATATACCTTTAAAATGATACATTAGATATAAAACCCAGCCCTAACTCTTAGTAACATTGCAGTAAAAGTCAGTAAATATTTATACGGCTTCTGTTTGCGGTCAAGTGTCTTTTGTCTGTTGGATGATGCTGTATGTAATATAAGTATGTCTAAATGACCCACTAATTTTCATATTGACCAACCAAAATAGATGATGTGAACCATGAAATAGACGAAAGATTAAAATATACATCATGAACATTGGTCTACTAAAATGAAGTCTAAAATGAATACCTAAATCAGCTGCGTGATCAGTCTAAATCTAAATCCAGACGTTTATTAAAAATAAAGAAGTTAATACAATCAAGAGCAGAGATACAAAGAGATGACGAATGTACTGAAAGCAAAAGTGTACAGCACAGAACAAAATATGTACACTCACCGGCCACTTTATTAGGTACACCTGTCCAACTGCTCGTTAACACAAATTTCTAATCAGCCATTTACATGGCAGCAGCAAAATGTAGACATGGTCAAGACGATCTGCTGCAGTTAAACCGAGCATCAGAATGAGGAAGAAAGGGGATTTAAGTGACTTTGAATTTGAAATGGTTGTTGATGCCAGACGAGCTGCTCTGAGTATTTTAGAAACTGCTGATCTACTGGGATTTTCATGCACGGCCATCTTTAGGGTTTACAGAGAATGATATAAAAAAAGAGGAACTATCCAGTGAGCGGTAGTTCTGTGGACAGAAATGCATTGTTGATGTCAGAGGTCAGAGGAGAATGGCCAGACTGGTTTTAGCTGAAGCGCAACAGTAACTCAAATAACCACTCGCTACAACCGAGGTCTGCAGAAGAGCATCTCTGAACATGCAACATGTCCAACCTTGGGGCGGATGGGCTACAGCAGCAGAAGACCACACCAGGAGCCTCTCCTGTCAGCTAAGAACAGGAAACTGAGGCTACAATTCACACAGGCTCACCAAAAATAGACAATAGAAGATTGGACATTCGGATGGTCGGGTCAGAATTTCAACAAAATGAAAGCATGGATCCATCCTGCCTTGTATTATTGTTTCAGGCTGATGGTGGTGGTGTAATGGTGTGAGGGATATTTTCTTGGCACACTTTGGGTCCATTAGTATCAATTGAGCATCGTGTCAACGCCACAGCCTACCTGAGTATTGTTGCTGACCATGTCCATCTTTTTATGACCACAGTGTACACATCTTTTGATGGCTACTTCCAGCAGGATAACACACCATGTCCTAAAGCACAAATCATCTTAGACTGGTTTCTTGAACATGACAATGAGTTCACTGTACTCAAATGCCTACTAAATACCTACACAGTCACCAGGTGGAACAGGAGATTCACGTTATGAATGTGCAGCCAACAAAATTGCAGCTGATGCTATCATGTCAATATGGAGCAAAATCTCTGAGGACAATTTCTAGTATATTATTAAGGATTAAGGCAGCTCTGAAGGCAAAAGGTCCAACCTGATACTAGTAAGGTGCACCTAATAAAGTGGCCGGTCAGTGCATAGTTATAGAAAGTACAGTTTGTACAGTATAAAAATCATTATGTCAATGGGAAGTCCCGATAAAGATAGCTATTCAAGTATATGAGCGTATGTGTGTGTGTGAAAGTACTGCTTGTTAAGACGATTACCCAAATCCAGAGGACTTTGATTACATTACGTCATTACGTTGTAGAGAATGTGCCGTTCGTTTGGACTGACGGCTCAGATCACACTGATTTTGCATTATTAGCTGCAGGACGGCTCTAAATTATGAATCCAGATATTTGCAAACATTAATTTGAGCTTGATCAAAGGTCAGGAAATGACGTGCCGCATTTGTAATTGAAATGACTCTTTTTATGTTCTGAATGGTCTTTGTTGTGGCTGTAAGGCTTTAGAAATACTGTAAACGAGAACAGAGACTATTAATATGGCACTCTGGGTTGGTGTGGGTTTGGGTAATAAAATGGGTCGTTGGATTGAAGAGAGTTTTTAATCAGTCTGTGATGTTCCCTGCAAATAAAATCAGTAGCAAGGATGCATTCAATTGTGATCCTTAAAAGTAAACAGTAAAGACATTTATAACAACATTATAGAAGACTTTCATTTCAAATAAAGTCGTCACAATTAATATGAGGCAGCATAACTGAATTATAAATGCTTCAAATCAGCTTTTAGAATGACCACAAAACCAGCCATAAGTGTCAATTATTTTAAAATTGGGATGTAGACATCATTAGAGCTGAACAAATAAGCTTTCCATGTTTGGTTTGAGAGAAGAGCACATTTTTTTTTGTCTGAAAGAAAACTATTTGGGTTCAAACCAATCAAAATAGTAAGAAAATCGCCTTTAAAGTTGAACACATTGTCCTTGGCAATGGATAGTCATTCATTTAATCATTTGGTCACACTTTATTTTGATGGTCCGTTTGTTGAATATAAGTTACGTTGCATCTACATGCCAACTAATTCCCATTAGATTATGAGTAGATTGTTAGGGTTGGGGTTAGTGTAAGTTGACATGTATAGTTGAATTCAGAATTATTAGCCCCCCTGAATTACTTGACGGCTTGTTTATTTTTTACAAAATTTCTGTTTAATGGAGAGAAGATTTTTTTCATCACATTTCTAAACATAATAATTTTAGTAACTCATTTCTAATTATTGATTTATTTTATCCTTGCCATGAAGACAGTAAATAATATTTCACTAGATAATTTTCAAGACACTTCAAGACAACTTAAAGTGACATTTAAAGGCTTAGGTTAATTAGGTTAACTAGGCAGGTTAAGGTAATTAGGCAAGTTATTGTATATCGATGGTTTACTTGTTAGATTATCGTGGAAAAATTTAGCTTAAAGGGGCTAATAATTTTATCCCTAAAACAATGCTAAAAAATTAAAAACTGCTTTTATTCTAGCTGAAATAAAACAAATGAGAATTTTTCCAGAAGAAAAAAATATTATCAGACATAGTGTGAAAATGTCCTTGCTCTTTTAAACATCGTTTGGAAAATATTTTAAAAAGAAGAAAAAAATTCGAAAGGAGGCTAATAATTCTGACTTCAACTGTACTTGCAAAGTTTCTTATAGTCAGTTAAAAGTCTGTTAAAGGAGCAGTATCAACACATATTAAGCAGACAGTCCACTAATACTCAAACGGACCATCAAAATAAAGTATTACCATTAATTTTCCTTCGGCTTAGTCTCTATTTCAGAGTTCACGACAGTGGAATGAACCACCAACTATTCAGCATATGTTTTACCCATAGAATGCCCTTCTAGCTGGGAAACACACATACACTCTCACATTCACACACAGTCATACACTATGGATTGTAGCTGGAAGGGCATCCGCTGCATAAAATATATGCCCGAATAGTTGGCGGTTCATTCCACTGTGGCAAACCCTGATAAATAAGGGACTAAGCCGAAGGAAAATGATCAAATGAATGTTTCAAATTACCAAAAATATCAATAAAAGTGACTTTGTTAAACTGCAGATGAGTTAAATTGATTTTTCAACATCAAAGTCGAGAGAGCAGAGATCAACATCCCAATGCAATTAATTACCATAGATCAGGGGTGTCCAAACTCAGTCCTGGAGAGCCAGGGTCCTGGAGAGTCTAGGGTTGTTTTTCAATTCCAAAAATATAGAGAACGTTCTTGTGGAGACCGGTCTTGCCAGGTGTCCTATGAAGAACAAACTCTGGAGAACAGAGAACGCGTCCTGTGAGAAATGAGATGCTGCGTTCTTCCTGATGGTCACACGCGTTTTTAATGGTAAATTATTTAAACATTACAGCATTCATCCAACGAGTTATTGATTTTCCCCTTTTCAGTATATATACTCTGCATAAAGACTTTACAAATAAACGTTGCACGATATAAATAAAACAGATTTTAATACGAATTTCAGCAAACAAACACCCTTAATATGTTTATTCCTTTATTAAAATGTCCATGGTGAGGTTTATAATATTTACCATCTCATTTAGGGAAACTCCTGAGGTAAATAAGTGATTTCTCTAAACTTTAAAAATAAATCGAAATAAAATGCTGCGCTTTCCATCTCCAGTTGCAATGACTTCTGGGACTTCTATCGTGAGTTCAGTGCTCAAGTCTGCATTGTTGCGTCCTCGATATCAAGAACACATCCGGGAAGTTTCACGCATCCTCCGTACTTGCGGTCTTAGGTATTGGAACTGAACTTTGGCAGCTGATGATGACGTTACATGAGAACACAAGGACGCAAGACCGCTGAAGAACACGTATTGAGAAACAGCCTAGCTCTAACCCTAGCCAAACACACCTGAACCAGCTAATCAAACTCTCACTAGGTATACTAAAAACCTTCTGGTAGGTGTGTTGAAGCAAGTTGGAGATAAACTCTGCAGGACACTGGCCCTCCAGGAACGAGTTTGGACACTCCAGTCTTAGATGAATGGGAAACACTAAACAAAAAAATTTATGGATTTTTTTACAGCGTAGAAAGTTAGAAAAGGTCTAATTTTTAAGTTTTGATAGAAGATTGTTAATATGTTAAATACATAAAATGTTCTAAATGTTGCTTTTTTTAGGCAAGTTTATTTATATAGCACATTTCATACACAGTGGCAATTCAAAGTGCTATACATAAACAGGAATAAAAAAGACAAGTATTAGAAAATTTAAAAAAATAACAATTTAAATGAATAAAACAGAAAAAAAAAGATTAAAATGTGTTAAAAACAGGTTATAAAAGAATCAAAAAAAATAAAAGAACATAATTGTGCGATCTGTCGGACGTAGCACAGAGCTCATTCAGTAAAGACAGCTAAACAGATGCGTTTTCAGTCTAGATTTGAATGTGCCTAATGTTGGAGCACATCTGATCATTTCTGGAAGCTGATTCCAGCAGTGAGGGGCATAGTAGCTGAAGACAGATTCACCCTGCTTTGACTGAACTTTTGAAATTTCTAGTTTATTTGATCCTAAAGATCTGAGTGATCTGTTAGGTTTTAACTATTTTTACAAGCATAAATCAAATTCTAATAATCAAAATCTAAAGGCTACTAAAATACACTAACGAGAGTTAGTTTACATACAGTAATTTTAAAATAAAAGTAGTTAAATAGTAAAATAAGTAGTTTATGTTAAAGTTAAGTCAACAGAATGGGATCATTCAAATAAATTTAGACGTCTTTAAAGTCTTAATCTAAATGTAGTCACGTTGCTAAAGCCAGTCACTGCTAAAGAATTCTGGCCCAGATTTGGCATTAATGCGGCAAAGCAGGCATTCTTCAGGCACTGGCATACAGCATATGGGCCCTACATGGCTTGGGTTTGACAAAGGTGGCACTGTCTTTAAAGGGCACCTATGGTGAAAAATCTACTTTTCAAGCTATTTGGACAAACATATGTGTATATATAGTGTATAGACCATCATATTGGGGTGATATAAACACACCCAGTCCTTTTTTTTTTCAATTTAAAAACATAAAAACGGTGGACCAATTGGAGCGGTTTTCAGACCGACCGCAACTTTACGTAGGAGTGCGGTACCCCCGCCCACCGAATTGATTGACAGCTGCGCGCATTAACATGTCCCGGTAGTCACGTGTACGTCAACAAGATTAGACATACGCAAAGCAACCGGGAATAAAAGGTCTGTTCTGTTTGCTAGGATCAGCAATCATCATCAAATGTGATTAAGAGTAAGTTTCTCATGTTTAAAGTGTTTTAAATCAGTGCACGTGTGTAATTAATTACAGCGATTTACTTCAGCTTTACTTCATCAGCACAGCCGCGTGTCAGAACAATTACTGTATAAAAGAAGACGCTTCAATCCCGGTTTGTGGACGTTAAATCAGGTTAATTTTGTACAATAACATAACAGATATCCACACAGCAGTGGAGGTTAGCCTGCATCCTGTCACATTTAAGTGCGAAAACTAAGCTAAAGCTAAGCGAGCTCTGTCAGTCTGCCTTTCTGTGTGTGTGTGTGTGTGTGTCAGCTGCGGTGTGCGTGTGTATCAGTGTGTGTGTGTGTGTGTTTGTGTGTGTGTGTGTGCGCGCACACGAACTTTGTAACGATATTGCGTGTGACTCATTAATGCAACTTCACAACAAATACTGATTAATAAAGTTCTTACTGTAGTATTTCTCACAAACGCTACGTGAGACCTTCTTCTTTTAAGTCTGTCTGTTGTCTGACGCAGCCGAGGGAGGAGATTAAGGCATGCGGGAAGGAAAGTAGAAACAGTAGGCGGGGTGGACTCGTCTTAAAGGCGCAGTACGACAAAACCACCCCCTGGTGGAAATATGTATAAAAAAGGATCTTGTAAAAGGTATAATGAAAAATCTGATGGGTGTTTTGAGCTCAAACTTTACATACACATTCTAGAGACGCAAACGACTTATTAAATCTGAAAAAAGGGGTAACCGTAGGTGCCCTTTTAAGGCGGCACATAAAACTTGGGCCCAGATGTTAAAAATTGATATGTGGGCCATGTAAGTTTGGCTTGTCTTGAGCAACATTTAAATACATGAAAATTTTTTAAGTGAAGAAGAAAAATCTACCAATCAAGCCACTTTGAGAAAAAGCGTGACAGACCATCATGTCCGACCCAGTTCAGGCCTAGTTATGGCTTATTAACTTGGCTGAGACTTGACCCAAATATGGTCCATGTTTGGCCCTTGAGAAATGTTTCCAGTGAAAAGCTGCTATGTGGGATGCTGTTCTACCTTTATTCTTACATACAATGCTCAGTTTTCACAAGCTGATGGCTGCAAAAATTTGATGTACTGTTGAAGGCTAAATTATTCCCTACCTGTGAAACTGATTTTTATCCCCAAATATTTCCAAAGTGATGCTAATTCATTTATTCATTCATTTTCCTTCGGCTTAGTCCTTTATTCATCAGGGGTCACCACAGCGGAATGAACCACCAACTATTCCAGCATATGCTGTTTACAGTGGATACCCTTCCAGCTGCAACCAAGAACTGGGAAACATCCATACACACTCATTCACACAAATACACTACGACCAATTTAGTTTCTTTAATTCACCTATAGCGCATGTGTTTGATCCCTGCAGTCAACAATATAACCACTTTAAAGACTTAAGCAAGCCAGTAAAAAGCTTTAAATTTGATGCCTGCGGTTTGTGGTTGGTAATAGCATGATACTAGCTTGATTCTAGCATGCATTAGCATAATCCTAGTATAAATTAGTAAGATTCAACCATGAATTAACATGTTGTTAGCATGATTCCAGCATGAAAGTATGATTCCAACATGGATTTGCATGTTGTTTGTATGTTTCTAGCACAAATTAGCATGTTAGCATGATTCCAACATGAATTAGCATGTTGTCAGCATGTTTCTAGCATGTTGTTAGCATGATTCCAGTATGAATTAGCATGTTGTTGGCATGATTCTAGCACAAATTAGTATGTTATTAACATAATTTTAGCATGAATTAGCATATTATTTGGATGATTTTAGTAAAAACTTGCATGCTGTTAGCATGATTCTAAGATGAATTAGCATGTTGTTAGCATGATTCCAGCATGAATTAACATGTTAGAATGATTCCAGCATGAAAGTATGATTCCAACAAGGATTTGCATGTTGTCAGCATGTTTCTAGCACAAATTAGCATGATTCCAACATGAATTTGCATGTTTTTAGCATGTTTCCAGCATGAATTAACATATTGTTACCATGGCTGCATCCGAAACCGCCTACTACTCAGTAGGTACTGCATTTGAATTTAAACGTACTACTCGACTGTTAGAAAAGTACGTTCTATACAGTATAATTGTTAAATGTATGAATGGAATTTGGACGTACTACATCCGCCTTTTTGACATAGTCACGTGACGTACCTGCGTCATTTGCGTCGCTTTACTCCTATTCATGTATTCGCTCGCGAGGCATTAGGGAATAGCGCAGCATGCATGGGATGCGCACTTCAGAATTTCACCGGAAGTAGTAAGTCATCTGGGTACTTGTCGCATACTGATTTTCGAATTCTCTGAATTCGGACATACTATTCGGCTCACATACTAATTTTAGCGTACAATATAGTATGGAAGTATGCGGTTTCGGACGCAGCGCATGTCTCTAGTACGAATTAGCATTTTATTAGCACAACTGGAACGTGAACTAGCATGTTGTTACCATGATTCTAGTATGAATTAGGATTTTATTAGCATAATTTCAATGTGAATTAACATGTTGTTGGCATGTTTCTAGCATGAATTAGCACAGTCTTAGCATGTTTCTAGCATGAATTGGCATGCTGTTAGCATGTTTCTAGCATAAAATAACATGTTGTTAACATGTTTCTAGTGTGAATTAACATGTCGTTGGATGTTTCTAGCATGAATTAGCATGTTGTTAGCATGTTTCTAGCATAAAATAGCATGTTGTTAGCTCAACCCTTGTATGAATTAACGTGTTGTTAGCATGTTGATAACATGAAATAGCATGTTGTTTGCATAACTAGCATGTCACTAGCTGGTTGCTAGCATGTTTCTAACAAGACTGGCATGTCAGCAGGATGTTAAACATTGTAGCATGAATTAGTATGTTGCAAGCATGATTCTAGCATAAATTAGCATGTTGTTAGCATGTTTTTAACATGAATCAGCCTGTTGTTAGCATGTTTATAGCATGAATTAGCATGCTGTTAGCATGATTCCAACATCAAATAGCATGTTGTTAATATGTTTATAACATGAATTAGCATGTTGTTAGCATGATTCCAACATTAATTAGCATGTTGTTAACATGTTTCTAGTATGAATTAGCATGTTGTCAGCATGATTCTAGTATGAATTAGCATGTAACTAGCATGCTTTTAGCATGTTGCTATCATGATATCAGCATGAATATCTAGCATGGATTAGCATGTTGCTAGCATGGCTAGCATGTTGCTATCATGTTTCTAGCAAGATTGGCATGTCAGTAGGATGTTGCTACAACAATCTGATAACGCTTCAGACGACTGTTCTAGAGCCTACATCTAATCAATCTGTCAGATTCTGGAGTGCTTTACAGGTCTAAAGAAAAATATAATTGATAAACGATCTTAAATAAAACAAATACATTTACAGAGATGATATATAAGTATATAATTTCACTCACCTGGTAAACGCACATAGCATGCCATATCATCTGATAATTGCAGGAAATAATTACAAAAGGCAGTTGACTGTGTAAAGCCACATAAAACAACACAAAAATACGATGAACATGCCGAGTTCAGCAGCTAATCAGCCGGAATCAGCTGAGGTGAAGTGACGGCGAGCAGCGAGACCTAGCTGTCACTCAAGTGGCCACGCCCTTAATTATGCAAACTTAATATAACTTAATATAAATGAAACGGATGAGTTATAAAAAAAATTCACCCCCCTCACAGTTATCATGAAAGGTAATATCAGCTTTATGAACCAAAATCGTTCTTTGTACCAGGCAGTAAACACCTTTTTTTCTGCTGTAAAGTTGGCCATTTGAACAGTGGGCTTATTAGACATTTGCTGCATATGGAGCCAGGAATTTCTATGAATTGCAGTTTCAGTTAATTCCGTATTGACTTCCGAGGGTGAGTGGGAGGTTGCCGCTTGGTCAAAAGTAGCTAAATCCACTTGTGCAAAAACCTCTAAATCCACATATTGACACAGGACAGTGTTATTGATTTAAAATCACTAAAAATGCAATTAGAAATTATTTTAGCAAACATAAAACGCATAACACAAACCAGCTGAAATAAAAATACATAAATCTGTCAAGTAAGTGGCGGTTCATTCCGCTGTGGTAACCTCTAATAAAGGGACTAAGCAGAAGGAAAATAAATGAATGAAATCTGTCAAGTGCATTAATCAATGACATTAAAACTGACATTAATTAAATCTGAACAATCTGTTGTCATTTCTGATGACAACAAAGCACCTATATAATGTGTTTAATGATTGTATTTTCATACTTAGTTAATGATTTATTTCTCATTTCTAAATTAAGTATCACATTATTTACAAACTAGTTGTATTTAAGAGTAGTTGAGGGGTTTTAGGATCATTCAGAATGAGTTAGTAAATGATTAATAAACTATTGAAATCAACGTTTATATATCGTATTATTCTGGCATATACTAAAAGTTAACTAATATGTTAATAAATGCTTTATTAACTCAACTTCATGCAGTTTTGTGACCTAATCTAAAGTGTGGACTATTTATGCTTTATAAATCCCTTATAAATGACAAATAAAGGCTCAGAATCAATTGAACAATAATCTTTGCAATCTTTCTAAAAAGTAAAATTACTGTAAAGTTTAAACATTGCTGAATAACAGGAGTGTCAAAATATGACATAAAACTGGATAAAACAACAACAATATAATAATTAAACAATATAATAAGATGCAATGTTTAAACTCTACAGTGATTTTATTTTAGGTAAGGTTGCAAAGATTTATTTTTCTTTTGAAGTACGGTTTCATTTGTATATCTTTAAATGAATAGGAATGAATAATGTAATTTTTGCTGTTTATAATTTAACTGAGCCTTTATTTGTCATTTATAAGGGATTTATAAAGCATGAATAGTCCTCACTTTAGATTAGGTCACAAAACTAGATGAAATTGAGTTAATAAAGCATTTACTAACATACATAGTAACCATTAATATATGCCTGAATAAAAAGATATAAAAACGTTGATTTCAATAGTTTATTTATCATTTACTAACTCATTCTGAATTATTCTAAAAACCCTCAACTACTCTTAAATACAAATGGTTTGTAAATAATGCGATACTTAATTTAGTAATAAAAAATAAATCATTAGCAAAGTATGAAAATACTATTATTAAGCACATCATAAATATGTTTGTAAGTCAAGAATAGAGCACTTGTAGCTGCAGTTATAAACTGCTTACTAAGGCTTACTAATGTAGAGTTAATGCTTAACAGATAATGAATTCACCATTTGATAATGCTTAATAAAGGATTTATAGTGTGTAGTTATTATAAAGTGTTACTGAGTTTCTTTCTTCTGATAAACACAAAAGAAGATATTCAGAAAAATGCTAGAAACCGGTATTGACTTCAATAGTACATGAAGAGTTTCGTTATATCCATTTTAAAAAATGTTACTTATTTGACATTATTATTTAAGACATCAACGGTCAAGTTCATTCACAGTTATTGTACATTAAACTATTACTTGAGCTCAGCGAAGGCCAGGAACACAATATTTTCAAATCCAGGATATTTTTTATTTAACTTTATGTCCATAAATAGTTCATAAATAAGTCAAAAACCAAGCCAAAATGCAACATATTTATCTTAACATTGTCAAACATCTTAAATTGATAAAAAAAACTATACATCATAAATATATGGAATAATATATACAAAGATTGATTGATAATAATAAGATTCTGAGTTAGATTTGGCCAGAATGTACAGAACATAACATTACTTTTTTTATAATTTTTTTTGTAAAACGCTATATCCAGCTTAGGCTATATTCTATTACAGTAATACCATTAAGAAAAGCGAGTGAATCAATTTTTGTTTGATAAGCAAGATTAAGTTCGCCTCGCCCTGTCATATTTAATGAATCATTTCACTGCAATAATAATAATAATAATAATAATAATAATAATAATAATAATAATAATAATAATTATAGCTTATTTATTTGGTTGTTGTGAAAAAGTAAAACCGTTTATTTTTCTCCATAAAAACCTGTGCCCTTTAGGTTCCCTTATAATAAATCAACAACAACAGCATTAACGTGAGGTTTTCGGCTATAAATAATAGGTGCAACCGCATAAATAAATGTTCATATAGGCTACTCGGCTACATGTATGAAAGTGTTTAAAAGATAAACTTACAAAGGACACTTAGGAATGTAGCCTTGCAGACAGGTATCTTGTGATGGGGAGGAGCGCAGGAAAAAAGGCACTCCCTGGCCTTTCTCTTGACATCAGCGGAGACTCGTTTCCTGCTGCATTTGTGTATTGCTGACAGATGCAGGAGTATTTTATTCTGGTTCACTTTTGTAGTGTTTTTATACATTTTTGTGAAGTTGAAGGCTTCATCTTCTATTGCTAAATCAATGAGCAAACTCGGAGCACTTTACCGGTAGTGACTCTTTTCCCAGGGGATGCTGAGCACTGAGCATGCCAGGGGATGCTTTGTAAAGAAACTGGTCTGGCAGATATCGCGTTTTGTGAAAAATACATTTTGTAGTAGGCCTAAAATGTACATTCCTTAATGTTATTAAGGGCAGCAATTCACACAGATTTAAGGTACATCTGAACAGTGATTTCCAATATTATAATCCAAATGTCAAAAAGTGGCATTTATCGCGTTTTGCAACTCTTCATACGTTTTTCCTATGTTCATATGTATATATGTTTTTCCTACTATGGATGTCAATGGTTACATAATATCTTCCTATGTGTTCAGGGGGTGAGTAATTGATGGCAGAATTTAAATTTTTGGGTGAACTATCCCTTTAATGCCTTTGGACGGCATGTTTATTCGCCTAACAATACCAAACATTGCATGTGTTTCTGTAGTTCTTACATCAGATGTGACGTCCCACATTAATGTGTGTCTGAGTAATTTCCTACAGCTGAGACTTATGGGTCAGATGAAGCTGTAAGTCGTAAGCCACTCTGAGGTCGTGGGTTAGATAATGTGGAAATGAGGAAATGAACAAACGTCTGCCAGCAGAAGAACAGCAACTTCCTTCTCTATGCACTAATCTGCACTAAGTGGCGAGCCATACAGTAACCATAATAAAAGCTGAGGTTATCAAAGGGTTAGTTCAGCCAAAAATGAACATTATTCTGTATTATGTATGAATATTATGTAATCCATATCCAAGAATATCACTAGATGGAATTGATCATCGAGTCTTTACATTGCTGGCACACGGGCACAAGGTCATGCTCCTTTCCGCATGCAGTCTGTGACATTATTTCCACAGCAGATAAGCTCTTTAAACTCTTACTGCAAATGCAAAATGTACAAAGCATTGAAGCATCATTGTGTTATCCTGCCATTCATGTGTGCTCATTCAAAAGAACACAGAGTACACACTACATTTGACACACTCAACAAAAAAACGTTTTTTATTTTTATTTTTTTTATACTACTTATTTACTCATTTCTTGAGTTTTTTTGGGATTGAACAACTTGTTTGATGTTCAATCCACTTAGGGCCAGATGGAAGACTTTTTTTTTGCTATTTCTGCAGAGAATTTTGGAAAAAATCTGCAAATTTCCGCAGAATTATTTTGGGAGTATTGTAACTAGAACCTTAATATATGAAATAAAAATGATATTTTTTTTAACTTTTATTTATGTTTAAAATGCAAATCCAATTAGATTCACTTTATTTGGTAAACAAAGCAAGTCTCTCATATAATATATCTACTAAAAGACAGAAAATATTACTGTACAAACTAGGGATGCCACAGTTCTCATTATACTATTGAACCGTTCGGTACGACCTCCATGGTTCAATACGTGCTTGGGAATTGCCGTTTTCTTGGTTTTGCGTTTAATAAATTTATGTGCGTTTATATCTCCCTGAATTGACTGTGTGTGCCTGTAAGTCCATGATCTGAGATGAGGAAACTTCTCCCCGCGAGTAAATATCCAATCACTATGCTCTAAAGTTAGGGGGTGCTTAACCTTTATTCCACACTTTAACATGGCGAGCGGCGGTAACGTGAGGCTGAGGCAACAGTACAAGGAAGCGCCGGCGAAGTGAGGCAACAGTACGAGAAAGCGCTGACATCTTTCAAATCAGTGGTGTGAGGACATTTTAATTTTGTATATTGCCAATAAAAAAATTTTTAAAAAGTTGTACAAAAAATAACTGTGTGCAAGCATTGTTTTACACGAATAACCATGACTGCACACCTGAAGCGCCATCACCCAGCAATATCACTGTATAAAGGCAATATGGTAGAAAAGGTAATAAAGTCCTCCAAATAGCAACAATCCCTCACTGAATCTTTCAAGCAAACATACCCAACTGGTTCCGAGAGACACATAAAACAACAAAGACAGTGCGGCTGTTTATTGCTAAAGATTTGCAGCCGTTTTCGGTGATTGGAGATGCGGACTTTTGTCATCTTATAAAAGCACTCGATCTGTGTTGCAGACTACAGTCTCGAAATTTTTCAGCAACGAGATAATTAAGATGGTGTTTACTTAAGTACAAATATGTTTATTAGAAATGGCCAATTCATCTTTATTAACTTCACATGTATGTTTATTTTCAAAGTGTAGGATTTTATGTGTTCCCCAGTTTGTACATGGGCTACCCACAGCTGTGAGATTTCAGTGTTAATTTTTTTTACAATATACTAGTGTACTTTTCTTGGCTTTTAAGTAAAACAAAATGAGTATTGCAATAAATCATTTTTATTTTTTTTCTCCTTAACCTCTTACTGTTCCTATTGCCTATAGAAAAAAAAAAAAAAAACACGTGTCAAGCCATGAGAACCAAACCGAACCGAAAACCGTGTTAAAAAACCGAGGTATGTATTGAACTGTGGGCTAACTGTATTGCTGCATCACTAGTTCAAACTGCATTGTACATGAATCAGATGAACATTTTCACATCAGTCAATAATATTACTGTAATTAATTTGTAATGTGATGTAATGTGTATTTATATAGAGCATTTACTGTGTATGGCCATGCACTCAAAGTGCTTCACATTCATGAGGCGGGGGGGTCTCTCCACACCACCACCAGTGTGCAGCATCCACTTGGATGATGGAACGGCAGCCACAGGACAATAGTGCCAGTGCGCTCACCACACACCAGCTATTGGTGGAGTGGAGAGACAGTGATAGAGCCAATTCAATGGATAGAGATGATTGGAAGGCCTTGATCGTAAGGGCCGATTGAGGGACTTTGGCCATTTACTCAGTTAAATAAACAGAATTAACGATGGGCTACAAATCTGCGGAAATCTGGTGCGCAGATTCCGTGTGGGCCTAAATTAACTTGGGGTGGCACAATGGTGCAGTGGGTGGCATTGTCGCCTCACAGCAAGAAGGTTACTGGTTTGAGGCCTGGCTGGGTCAGTTAACATTTCTGTGTGGAGTTTGCATGTTCTCTCTGTGTTGGCCGTGTTGTATGAGAGTGTGTGTGAAATTGTGAGTGTATGGGTGTTTGCCCAGCACTGGATTGTTGCTGAAAGGGCATCCGCTGTGTAAAACATATGCTGGATAAGTTGGCGGTTTATTCCACTGTGGCGACTTATGAAAAATAATCAATTAAGTCAAAGAAAAATGAATGAAGAAATGAACAAAAACATTTGTATTCATGACTTTTTTTGTCCTATTAATTTTTTTACAGTCTACTGAAGTGTTACCATATATTTAAATTGGGTTGTTTTTGCATCTTTAAAGGCCACCTATTTCACACCTTTTTTAAGATTTAATATTAATATTATGGTTCTTCTGAGAGTGCCAGTTTAGGTATAATTCAAAACACAATTCAGAATTGTTATTCTAATGTGTTTAAGAGTCATTTTGGGGGGTGTGCACACAGCTCGTTGTTTTAGGGGTGTGCTGCTTCACATGAAAATTAGTTTCAGCTTCCCACCCAACTTAACAAGGGTGCGGAGCCAAGAGCTCATCCGCTTTGTGGATCCGCATGTTAAGTGGTGACGTGTTTGTTATGTATGTAATACTGTTTCCGGGTCCAAGCCGCCATTCATTTGAGTAGAGAAATCATTTGTTTATAATCACGTTTTATTCCTATTACACATTAAAGTTAATTTTATATAAAATCATAGTGTACACAACAATCTCTGGGCTTGCTGCATAACAAATACCAACATTTTCACAATTTATCAAAAAATTAATCACTTTCTGGACATCGGATATTAGGCATGGACATATATACTACGATCGTGACTTTCGAAAGCCTTAAATCGCTTTGTAAACGTTTATTATTACCATTTCATTAGTCTCCCCATTCAGTTGAATAGAGCACTTGGACCCGGAAGCTGCTTCGCGTGACGTCACACTTAACAAGCGGATGGGAACAGACAGGCAGACAGAGAGAAGCAACATGAGTGAGAGGACCAGCGTTCAGCCGTACATGTACGACCCGGACACAGACTAAGCAGAGACTACTGTTGAGGAATCAATATTCCTAATGTGCCAGAATATGTGTAACTATCAAAATAAGTGGCAGTTACAAAATCATTTGTTTTATTCTTATTAAAAGTTCCAAAGGCCCACCTCAAAAGTAAGGGCGAACGTGCTTTTGCCATAGCAGGTCCTCGCCTTTGGAACTCTCTGCCATTAGAACTAAAAAAGGCTTCGTCGCTGCCTATTTTTAAGTCTAAATTAAAGACGCATTTATTTTCTAGGTCTTTTGAAGCATAAGTCCTTACCTTTCAGAAGGGGGGGTGTTGGGAGTGGGGAGGGGGATCAAAACGGTCATGTTCTCTATCGTGTTTAGGGTTGGTCAACTGTGGTAGCATCTTTTAATTAGGAAAAAAAATATTTTATTATTATTATTATTATTTTTATTTTGCTCTTTTATTGATCTTTCTATGTTCCTTCCTATTAAGTGCTTATTGCTGTTTTTACTGTTTTATGCTCATATCATGTGTTTATTTTCTCTCTGTAAAGCACTTTGTGGAGCCTTGTGGCAGTTGGAAACGTGCTTTATAAATAAATAGAACTTGAACTTGAATTTGTGTCTGTTTAGTTTTACAGCCGCCATGTAACAATGCATGCGTCATCCTTATAGGGATGTAATGATTAACTGGTTTTACTATTGACAGTGCTTTAATTCGTCACGGTTAATTAATGTGTGCTAGTTTAAAGTTCCGAGCTTACACACCCAAACTAAAAACCACAAACACTGGATTAACTTTGACTGTGGCTACAACTAAGGCAAATTCGTTATTTCCAATGGGGGACGTGCAATAGAGGGGCGAGCATGTGAGGCAACGCGTTCACACTTTCCAGCCGCACCTAGTTGAGATGACAGTGAGCTTCTGTGACCATGGGAAATGCAAACAGCTACAGTTTTAGGAAGGGGCAATGAAAAGTACACGTTTGCAAACCCACCTAAAGTTACAAACAATGGCGCAGATGAGAGCGATCATGTGGTGAATGTTGATCCACCAGCAGAGATCAATCGATTGTTTGAGAGAGAGTGCTGAAAGACTCGGTGGATCAGCTGTTTTTAATGGCCCGAATCTCAATACGTTGCATTCACTGCGTGTTCAGCGCAAACGGCTGCTAAATGTAAAATCTCTGTTGCTTATTCGCAGGAAGACAATGAAGGCTCTTGTGTTGAGCCCAGTGAGCCTTACATCTTAAATAAAGCAAGGGTGCTTCTTTTGGTGACATCGCTTTGACTCACATGCTGAAAATGGCGGACGTGAAACAACAAACTTAGGATATGGTAATGCGCACCTGTCAATCAATATTGGTGGATGGAGGGACTGCACTCCTACGTCAAGTTGCGGTCGATCTCAAAACTGCTCCAATTGGTGTTGTTACATAAAAAAAAAAGGACTGGTTGTGTTTATATCACCCCAATATAGCTTTCTGTGCAATATACCTACACACATATCTGCCCAAACAGCTTGAAAAGTAGATTTTTCACCATAGGTGCCCTTTAAAGTGTGTTTTTTGCAAATGATATTTTTATAAACCACACACAGACTAGTCATTGAAATACCATGAGTGTTAACTATCAAACTAAAGGTTAACCATCCAGCTATGTTAGCTGCGACCTGGGAATTCAGATATTGCAGCTCCCTAATAAGTACACGCCGTGATCTTGAGAGTCCCTAAAGGGAAACCCGTCAAGCCCTCGAGTCATGAACAAGACTCCAGAGAGATTGAGCTGCAGTCATTATATTGTATATGGCAAAAACAACAAGATTTTCTAACAGTGCTGTTCTCTCTGTTCCCCTAATCCAGCTTTGAGTAACTTCTAGTACAGGCCGATCAGGATGAAAAGATGGCGACCATGCTCTTACCAGCGGGTCCTGATGGCTTGCGACCGTTCACTCGAGAGTCTCTGGCGGCCATCGAGCAGAGGATCAGCGAAGAGCGGGCCAGGAACACTAAGGATTACAAGGCGGACCCCGGGGATGTGGAGGAGCCCAAACCCCGCGCTGACCTGGAGGTCGGGAAGGTGCTGCCTCGCATCTTTGGAGAAATCCCTGCCGGACTGGTTGGAGTCCCGCTGGAGGACATCGACCCATTCTACTTCAGAAATCAGAGGGTGAGTCAGACTCCAAACAAGGTATCATAAGTTAAATTTAAGACATTTTTTAAGACCACTAGGAATCAAGTTTTAGACTTATACATGTTTTTTTTTTTATATCACGTAAAAATATATATATAATTTAATACAATTAATAATACAATAATAATTTAATGATAATAATTAAGGTCAGTATCCTCAGCTGCATTGTTGGGCACATTTCTTTTTCAAGAGTAATCACTTATAGTTATTAGGTCCTTTCACAAATAGTCACTGAGTTACATAATTATAAAATAACTAGTCACCAGGGAAAGCAACATTGCGTTACTTAAATTCTAATTTGCCAAATGACTATAATAATTAATAATAATTAATAATAATAATAATAATAATAATAATTCCTTACATTTATATAGCGTTTTTCTGGGCACTCTGATGCGCTTTGATAGTGGTGGATCTCCTTATCCACCACTAGAGTGCAGCATCCACCTGGATGACGCGACGGCAGATATTTTGCGCCAGACCGCACACCACACACCAGCTGATTGGTGGAGAGGAGACAATGATGAAGCCAATATGGGGATGGTTAGGAGGCCATAATGGACAGAGGCCAGTGGGCAGATTTGGCCAGGATGCCGGGGTTAAACCTCTACTCTTTTCGAAGGACATCCTGGGATTTTTAACGACCACAGAGAGTCGGGATCTCGGTTTAACATCTCATCCGAAAGACGGCGCTCACTGAGCAGTATAGCGTCCCCATCACTATAATAGGCCATTAGGACCCACACAGACCGCCCCCTGCTGGCCTCACTAACACCACTTCTGGCAGCAACCTAGCTTTCCCATGTGATCTCCTATAAAGAGAGATATAAAATGAACTATAAAATGAAGCTAAAATATTGTACACTAATCTACACTATTTTAATGTTGTTGTTGTGGGACAATGTAAGAGACAACCATCAAATTCAACATATCGTTGTAAACAGGGCTTGACATGAATTTTTTGATCACCAGCCACTGTGGCACGTAGTTTTTCAACATTACTAGTTCGGCATTTTCACTAGCCACAATTCTGTTGTTGGAAAAATATATTTTATATGCATAAATATGAATTTGACATGCTAAACTTACTTGATTTAGATTTTGGGTGCTTTCACACCTGCCTTAATTAGTTCGATTAAATCGCACTAGAGTTCGTTTCCCCTTTTGGAGCGGTTCGTTTGGGCAGGTGAGAATGCAGCAATCGTACTCGAGTGCGCACCAAAAGCGGACCAAATAAGCGTACCGAGACCTGCTTGAAGAGGTGGTCTCGGTATGCTTTCAGTCGAACCCTGGAGCGGTTCGTTTGTGGTGAGAATATGACCCGTACTAAAACAGGTCCAACCGCAAAAAGTACTGCGCGTTTTGGACTAATTCAGCTGCCGTACGCCGATGCGCTGTGCATTATGGGATATGGAGGAAAAATATTTGTTGACCAACAGAGAGAGAGATGAAAACGTTACCTGATGGATCGTTGGTAATATTTCAGCAAGATGACCATGTCGCAGTTTAGCTAAATTAATTCACGTCTCCTACTGAAGTGACGAGCGATGCATTAAACACTGTTTACCAGCCGCGGCCGCACTTCATTTTCGTAATGTATAGTTTGTCTAAAGCAGGCATACAATCAGCCAGCGCAGTCGTCCCTCCAGAGTAAAAGGTTTTGTTTACCTGCGGGAGTTCACTGGCATTTTCCCGCACGTGAATTCTGACCAATCAATAAGCAGTTTAGGAAATATGTTCAACAACATCTGGCCAATGAGAGATGTGGATTTTGTCAGATGACTGCATTATGGTTCGTTTCAACTGGTTCGGACCAAAGCCAGCAGTGTGGTGTGAAAACGACCCAAAGACGGCAGAAAATGCAACAATGTATCATTTATTGCGCTTGGTCCGGACCAAATGAAGCGAACTACAGATCTGCACATCTAGATTCTTTGCTTGCAGGTTGAAATGTTTTGCTTGTGAGTTGAAAAGTTTTGAACCCATAAATGCCAGGGTTAATACTGTCTTTATTATTCAAACAAACATATAAAGTTTTTACCAAAATTAGGTACAATGCAATTAAAAAATAAAAGAATTCAAATAATTACTTTTTTTTTTTTTTAAATTCACACTGCAAAAAATAAACTATTGCCATTTTATGCAGTTTCCACCATATTAATTCATTGTGTGCTCATTCATTTTGCTTTCGGTTTTGTTTCATTTTTGCGGATCTAAAATCTTTGCTTTTGAGTTGAAAAGTTTTGCGAGTTGAAAACTGCAGCTCAGTGGGCGGGTTCTTCTGAAACACCTTATTCTATTGGTCATCTTGATTGAGGTCACAGGTTGGCCACGCCCATTACATTTTTGCGCATTTGGCGAGCAGCAGGTCTTCTTTAAGGTAAATTAACTGAAACTGTATAATAATAAAGACACAAAATTAACCCCGGCATTCATGGATTCAAAACTTTTCAACTCACAAGCAAAACATTTCAACCTGCAAGCAAAGATTCTAGATGTGCAATAAAAGACAGAAAAATTAATGAGTGTGCAATGAAAATTGTGGTAACTGCATATTAGGACAATTGTTTATTTTTTGCAATCCAAAATATTTTATTATCATTGACATAAGTTTTTAAATTAAACGTGTTTTTTATTTCAAATCTTACATTTTTTAATTACTACATACATAATTTTTCTTTAAAACTAAATATTTTTGATTGAATATTAAAGAAACAAATCTAGCTCCATACGAGAGCCAAAGAAGGCCATGTCAAATGTCAAATTACTGATCCTACATATAGGAGTCTGAAGAAAAACGAACTTAACTTTAGAAGACAATATGAGATGGCATTAAGTGTTTTTTTTTTTTACATCTAAACTCTTCATTTTTACAGTTCAGTAAAAAGAGAGTAAAGTTGATGAAGTTAGTAACCTCTTATATATTCTCAATCTTCAGACCTCAAACTACATAAACATATATATTTTGTTTCTCCAAAATTGGTGTTTTAGAAAAAAAAATACTGCCTATTTGTCAACTACTCGAATGCATCTTAATGACAGCAGAAAGTGCAGTAAATGAACTCTAATGGACATCAGGTTCATGTTTTAGAAGGTAATTGCAGCAGTGCTTCAATACACAGATGCATTTATGTGAGTGCAGGTAATGATTTTTGTCATGGGTGGCGATGAGTGATGTGCATCTGCATTTTGTTGAAAACATTTTCCATCTTTTTATAAATCATCAACCTTGATTTGACCTGGACGGACACATTTGCATACTGTACTACAAGCTTAGAGGTCACAATATACACCACATAAAATGAGGAGGGCCACAAATTATAATTTACATTATAAGACTTTATTTAATTTATGGAGTTTTACTGACTTTAAAAGCTGTCGATTACCAAGTCCGGTGGGGCCTGTTTCTATTTAAAAATTAATACTGAACATTATTCATTTATTTTCTTTTCGGCTTAGTCCCTTTATTAATCTGGGGTCACCACAGCGGAATAAACCACCAACTTATCCAGCACGTTTTACGTTGCGGATGCCCTTCCAGCCACAACCCAAAATGATACATTATGTCTTGTTTATATAGTTTCACTCTAGGTCTAAACAACAATATTGCCAGAGATGCATAAAGTACTAGAGACCCAGACTTAAGTAAAAGTACAAGTACTCTATGAAAAAGTGACTCAAGTAGAAATTGAAGTGCTCTTTAAGCACCATACTTAAAGGGCCATGAAACCCCCTCGTTTCAGCAGTGTGTTTTCACACCTCTACTTTGGAAAAAGTCAGAAAAGTGGGCGTGTCCAGCTCTGTTTAGGGGGGAGTGTCGGAGGAAGAAAAGAGGCTTGGTGTGGGAGTGTCTATTTGGGCGCGCTGAATTTCAGAGTCAAAACACACACCCACAGCGGACAATGTGACTGTGTTTACATGGACATCTGTAGTCGAATTATTTGCCAAATTATTAAATGGTGGACTTTAACTGCAGTTTGTCTCTTTCATTCAGGGAATTCATTAATGTCCCTCGCGACAAACGTGATATTTGATTCGAGGAACTGCTCTAACCTGTATTTTTTATGCAATGTTTGATACCGCACGGCGAATGAGAGAAAAAAAAAACTCAGCATTTCCTGGAAACTTAGATGCACACGACAGGTAGCGTCAGAAAGCCGCGTGTGTTATTCCGGTCACAAAATCCAACACGAGGTTATAGTTTGGTTGTAACTGTTAGTGCTAACTATTGCACTCGGTGCAATAGTTTGTTTGATACGAATAAAATACGAACTGAATAAACAAAGAGCACTGGTCGCTCACTTACCAAATAGAGACAGGACAATCACCAGCAACTAGAGCCGCGTCTTTATTTAGAGGAGACTACAATCTGGATCTCAGCGTTTGCAGATGAGAACAGCTCTCAGGTAAACAATAATCCTCCTTAGACACGCAAGTTATTGTTGTCGAGTGTCGCGTACACTGTTAATCCACGCGTGAGTTTGAGCTCTCACAGAGAGAAAATGAAAACGAAACTTAACTGCAGCAAACTATAAAAGCAACACTTCACGCTTGTTTTGCCAACACAACGTGGCGTCTTTGCCGTCTACACTGTGACAGTAATGAATATTAATGAAGTTGCACAATAGAGCGCGCTGATTGGTTTGAACCAAGCCTTACTCATGCATTAATGCATCACACTGTAAGACGTAATAAGACTCGCTCTGGCACAGACGTCCAGTCTGCACACTGGAATACACGCTATTATATTATGGCCGTGACGCAGGTTCAAAAATTAGTTTCAAACAGGAAGTACGAATTTGCTTGAAATAACGCAAAAACAACCAATTTACACTTTTTAGTGAAATATAGGTGTCCTAATAGTGTTTTTAGCAGTGTGGGACACATATACGACTGTCAACAGCTCAAAAAATGTGTTTTGGTGTTTTGTGACCCTTTAAGTGAAAGTAATAAAGTATTCAACATTTTGTGTGCTTAAGTGATTAATTTCAAAATGTACTAAAGTACTGAAAGTACAAGTATTGTGTAATGTAGTTATTAAAGAAAGCAGTCAAAAGACCTCATATTGTTTTGTTTATTTTAAATATCTTTTTTTTTTTGGCACGTGATGAAGCAGAGTGAAAAGAAACAGGGCTTACGATACTGTTTTTCTCTCATGCTTGAACCATAGATCTGAGAGTATAACAGCTTTAACACACACCTTTCAATGTTGTGTGTCTCAAAAACACTCTGTAATCCACTTAAAACGCTGTTGAAACCCATTTTCAGATCGCAAATTACCGGTTGTAAATGCTGTAAACGGAAGTTCTAAACATTCTACCGGAAGACGGTCACTATGGCACCCTCCATGCAGCAGCCAAGAAAAAGGTCTATAATTGTAACAAGTAGATGTGTGAATCTACACTGGTTTCACAGTTTGGTTCAGTTTGGTTCAGTTACGATTATCATGCCATTGATTCGGTTCAATTCTATATATTGGTGCACTGACGATGCTTTCCATACATAATTTGATTTATTCTTTAAAACACAACAAAATTTTTTTTAAATATATTGTTCAATTATAATGATTAAAAATAAATAAATAAACAAATAAATACACACACACACACACACACACACACACACACACATATATATATATAAATAATCTTTTTTTTTTGTCGATTTTTGTGGCTAAAAGGTATCGGATCAGGCACCGTTTTGGCATGGGTACCGTTTTAAAGGTATTGATTTAAGCACCAGTATCGGAAAAAACCCAAACGAAACGATACCCAACCCTAATATATATATATATATATATATATATATATATATATATATATATATATATATATATATATATATATATATATATATATATATATAAATATATAGCTCCAAGCTTGGCCAACACACCTGAGCCAAATAATTCGGACCTGAACAGCACTTGATAATTTCACGCAGGTGTGTTTGAGTCTGCTGGAACATAGATCGCCTGGAACAGAATAGCTCTACCTTGATTTAGATACACAAAAATCTACACACACAAATATATTTTGTAAATATGAACTTTCATTTCAGATGCGATCAATTGCAATTAATTGTTTTACAGCAGTAATTGAAATACAAAATTTGAACAATGTCTCTATGTGTGATGGTATAACTATAATATAAGCGTATTAAATGGTCTGTTTAATATAAACCATTTCAAATCCATTATAAGGAATTATTGCACAGCTAAGCTGTAATGGCCACTCCACTTTGTTTGAATGAAACATTAGCCCGTATCCTTATCTCTTCTACTTCTAAGTTCATTTAAATACACTAATACCGGCCTATTTGGCTTCGTATACATTGTGCTATTACTGTTTAATAAAACAATGTACATTTGTAAGTTCAGAACGTTTCATTTACCTATCAACTGTCTTTTTTTGTCATGGATTATTGGACCATTACTGCTTTAAAGAATCCACTGCATTCATTTGATCAAACATAAATCTAAACAGCAATGTAATAAAATAATAGTACAATTTAAAATGAGGCAAAGTTGTAGTTTCGGTAACACTTTATAACACGTTTGCATTAGCTAGTTATTATTAACATGAACAAACAATGAACAATACATTTATTACACCATTTGTTCATGTTAGTTAAGGTTAGGCATAGATATATACACTAGATATCGCATAGGGACCCTGAGCATGCGTCAATAGCGCCGCCACATTGGTACAGTGCTCCCAGGACAAATGTCATTCAACCGCACTAGTCAAGACAGTGTTATTACGTGAAGATGCGGGACTTTAGCGCTGTGTACGGGTGTAGTAACGAGCAAACAAGGAAAACGAAGCACAAAGGCAGAACATTTCATAGGTAAGATTAAGTTTTTTTCTGTTTATGTTTGTTCTGAACTTTTGTGCTAATCAGGTTACGTTATTGATGATGACAGTCACTGCATTCACCATACGGCAAAGAAGCTCCAACTCGCACTAAACACTCGGCTTATGCTAATTTTGTTGAATAAAATCAGCAAACAATGCAAAAGAAATATGACAACGAGATGCTGCGCTGCCAGAAACTTGTATTATTGTCAGCTAACGTTAGTGAAAGAGTCGTTCGGGGAATTCATTCACAAACGATTCGCTCTCTCCTTCAGTATGAGAAGTGAAAGCAGGAAAGGAGGTGTGTTTCAGGGCACGGATTAGATTAAATTTAACAGGGAGGGTGAATAGTACATTTCTGTACACACAAACACAAGCTTTTTGGCAGGAATGGCCGCGCGGTCACTGATCCATCAATGTAGAAAAGTGATGTAAATTATAATTTTCGTAATTAGGAAAAAAAATTTACATACTAACATCCAGGAAAACTCCCGATCATGGATATATGTGTATATCTCTGGCTTTGGATGGCCACAGTCCTCCACTGTATCCCGCATTCATTTCAAAGGAGCGCTACCCTGTAGCTAGATGGCGGTGCTATTGACGCATTCCGTCCACTAGACAACTATAAGCCAGGCGACATCTAATGTATATATCTATGAAGGTTAGGTAATGAAAATACAGTCGTTCGTTGTTAGTTCATTAACTCACATGCTTTAACTAATGTTAACAAGGATTAATTTGTATGTTAATAATGCATTAGTAAATATTCATCCATGATTGATAAATGCTGTATACATGTATTGTTCATTATTAGTCATGTTAGTAAATACATTAACTAATGAAACCTTATTGCAAAGTGTAAACATATTATCAGTATCTTCAGAAATCATTGTAATATGCAAATTTGTTGCTAAAGATTATTGTAATTAGGATGTTTTGTTTGGAAACTGCTGTCTTTATATGCAGAACAATGACATTTCCTTTGCCCAGACTGACTGTTTCTCTTCTCTTCTCTCTCTTTTTTTTTACAGACCTTTATAGTACTAAACAAGGGAAAAGCCATCTTCCGCTTCAGTGCCACATCTGCACTCTACATATTCAGTCCCTTTCACTGCATTAGAAGAATCTCCATCCGAATCCTCGTCCATTCATATCCTTCCACAGCCTGAGAAGATTCAGAAGTCTTCTCTATGTGTGCAATGTTTACTTGCTTGGAGAATTACAGAGAGATTTGCTGTGTTTACAGCCGTGCTTGTGATTTACGTTTAATAACTTTCAACCCCCTAAGCTTCTCTAGAAACACAGCTGCACTGATTTCTTTTTTTAATACGTGAGACATTTTATAATCATATAAATCTGTTTTGCAAACGCACCCTTCTGAAAGGTATTTATGGAGGAGCCAGGCAGGCTATTTTTGACCTTATAGTACACATGAAATCAAAACTAACCCTTTTAATTTTGTTAGCTTACATTGCTTGCTTTGTATGATTCATCTGTGCATGTAATTAAGCAAAGAGAAATAGTTTGCTCTTGTAATTGAAATCTGAAAGTGCTCTTCATGTTTGTTTCTCAGTTAAACTCTCAAATTACGTCTGTCTGAGGTATTGGGCGGGGCTAACATGCTTAACCACGCCCCTCCAACTGTCAAGTTTGACATCGCTATGACAACAAACAGAAATGGTGAGGAGGAGGTGTCTGTTAGGTTGTAACAAAGAGCTTAGAATGACCAAGAGGCGACACTCAATAGAACGTTCCATTGCAACAGCAGCGCCCAGCAACAGCCTCGTGATTCCGGCATTTTGGAGTGAAAGCGATCGGCTGTCCATTGGATCTTATTGCTGTTGCGATGGCGAGCAGCTGCTTTGTTTTTTATTTATTTATTTAAAAAGCGCATTAAAGCTGAGATACAACCTGAAAGATAACAATACAACACTTACTATAACAGTTATCAGCCCTTTTAATAGTTTATTTTACAGACTTATAATTTGCTGTTGTTCTATTGGAGTTTTCATTCCAAAATGGCCATCGCACGGTCCAGTGGCGGTTTCCCAAATTGCACTAGTGTCGTCTCTTGGTGATTCTATGCTCTTTGGTTGTAATAACACTTGCGAAAACCATTTCCTGAATTTTTGCCTACTTTAGCTCGCAGTAGAAAAAGACACGCCCAATGTTTTGTCATTCAATATTCCATTTCTCTAGTAACTGTGTCCTAATACAAAAAAAAACAATAGTTGCAGCTTCCGGTTCATGTGGACTCATAATTAAAATCTGCATTTTTTTAACAAAACAAAACTAAACAAAATACAAAGCAAAACACAAAAAATAAAAAATAAATCAAACCAAAAAACAAAAACTAAACACAACAAAAAACTAAACACTGCAAAAACAAAACTGAAAACAAAATAAAAAACTAAACAAGACTAAATAAAATACAAAACAAAATAAAACAGAAAAAAACTAAACACAACAAAAAACAAAACAGAAAACAAAACAAAAAACGAAACATGACTAAACAAAATACAAAACAAAACAAAAACTAAACACAACAAAAAACAAATCACAAAACAAAACAAAACACAAAATAAACTAACCGAAAACCCAAAGCAAAAAACTAAACAAAAAACAAAACTAAAAATAAAATAAAAAAACTAACAAAAAACAAAACAAAAAAATAAAACAGAACTAAACAAAAAACTAAACAAAAAAACTAAACAAAACAAAAAACTAAACAAAACAAAAAATAAAACTAACTGAACTAAAGAAAAAACTAAACAAAACAACAAACAAAACAAAACTAAAAAAAAAAAAAAAAAAACTGAACTAAACAAAAAACAAAGCAAAACAAAACTAAAAAATAAACAAAAAACAAAAAAAATAAACAAAACAACAAACAAAACAAAACTAAACAAAAAACTAAACTAAACAAAATACAAATGTAGGTGAAAGATCAGAGGCAAAGATGAGAATGCCATCAACTATGATTATTTACAGTATAGGATCCTGTGCAGCGAGGTTGCAGAAAAAAAAAAAAAAAACGGGAGCGCTAGCATTTACAGTGAGGGAATGACATCCGATGCGGTACAGAGTTTGTTGTTGTTTTAGAGATAAGTTATATTGATTACATATTATATATATATTATTGACATAATGCTTTCAGCACATTATAACAGCTTATCACCCAATGATAAGCACAGTGATTCGGCTAAATTAACGCTAAAGTGAGCGGCGTTCATCTGACAGGTCCATTTGCGATAACACCCTCCCAATGGATATTGGATAGGATGAAATGGCCAAGCATCCAGCCCCAAATATACAACTATCTCATTAAAGCTCCAAGTGTTTCCACAAAAGAGAAGTTAAAGGCCTACAAGTCTTTGGATGCCAACAATGTTGTTCTGTGTGGTCATATGCAAGAAATAATGCTCCATGATGACCAGATTCAAAACTATGTAGTGCTAAAAAACCGAGGTTCTGCCTAGCCAAAGACAAGGAAAGAAGACGGAACTGTTCAAGGCCTGGGTAATCATCAACAAGCAAAACTTCTGCATTCTGACTGTGAACTGCACCTGTATGGAAGGGTATGTGAACTTACACTTGTTCATTTAATTCTAAGCATTCAGTATCCGCAGTTCATTACACCATATTTAACTGTTTTGCTGAAATCATTGCTGCAATCAAAAACGAGTGAAGTGTATGATTCAGCATAGCGTGAACTTACCTGATATAACATGAAAACTGCAGAGTCCAGCATTTTTTTTTAAGGTCCTCACTCCATTCAGCTCCCTTTAAGCCAAAGACGTCTGCGGTTGGCATTAAAAGCAGTGTGGTGTACGGTAAAAGTTACGTTTTCTATTTTTGGAATTTGGCATCCTTCCGCACAACACGACATGTTTGCTATTGCAACCGGCCTTTTTTTGGAACCCTTTGTGAATCCATGTGTGACGTAGGTTGGCAATTCCTCTATATATCCGAGACTTTATTTGTCAAATATAGGGGATTTACAAAGCCTAAATAGTCCTCACATTAGATTAGGTCACAAAACTAGATAAGGTTAAGTTAATAAAGGATTTATTAGCATAGAAAGTAACTATTAATAATGCCTGAATAATCAAATTTTAATAGTTTATTAATGATTTACTTTCACATTCTGAACGATTAAAGAAAAACAAAAAACACCAACTATTAATAAATAACTGGTTTGTAAATAAAAAAAATAAATAAAAATACGCATACGTGAGGCATGCGTGAACTGGTTATTACTCTAATCATTGTACCTTTACATTTGTGTGATGGTTTGCTTTATACAGCTGAGCGTATAGTCCTAGTAGAGACTCGTTTTGCACCGACCAAGTCCAAAGTAATCAATAACAGAAAACGGGAATTGCTAGTACATAATTTTATTATTATTATTATTATTATTATTATTATTATTATTATTATTATTATTATTATTATTATTATTATTATTATCATTTCATCAAAATGGTCCATTAATCATGTTTTATATAAAATATATTTAACAATGAAATCAAACAATTATAGTACAATAATAAAGTTCATTTTAAGCCCACGCAGGGCTTTCTCGCAGCCCACCTGCAGGATTGCTGAGGCCCAATAGTGGCCTGCGGCCCACCGGTTGAGAATCCCTGATTTACATTACTTCCAAATATTTAGTTCTAGTTCTAGTTTTACTATTCTAGCATCTAGTAGTAGTCTAGTATCTATTTTTTCAAGTTCTAGTATTAAAAGCAATAGTTCTAAATACTTCTAAATAGTTTTTATGTAAAAAATCTTTGTAACGTTTTAAGTATAAGTTACATTAAAAGTACCACCGAATGGTACAGAATAAACAAAAGCTCATGACTTGAGCCAGACAGAATCTGCGCAAATCTGCAGGCTTATTTGGAATGATTTTGGAAGTATCGTAACTAAAAACTTAGCCTTTTCTACTTTTATCTAGTGTTTACAATGCAAAACAAATTAGATCCACTTTTGCTGTAAATAAATAGCATGAACATTTTTATATGTCGATATATTACTGAAATTTAAAAACTGAATAAATGTAAATTTACTCAATAAATAAACTCAATGATGGGCTTAAAAAATTAATAGAGAACTCACAACCCATTTAAAACTGTTAATTATTTCTCATAATGCCTCTAAAATGAAGAGTAATATCATTAAAAGTCTGTGATATATCCAGCTGCTGACAGCGTGGGGTGAATGTCAAATATTTACCATCAGAGCTCTATTGGATTTGGTCTTATTTCTGCAACAGCTCAGTAATGTTGGTCCCTGGCATCGGCATCAAATCCGCTGATATTCCTCTTCTAATTCCCCAAATGAAATAAGAGCAGAGTGATTTGAGGATCACGTGAGCACTGCACAGATGTTCAGTCATCATGAGCGCAGGTGTCAGGCGAATTTCTGCGGTGGAGAAACAGTTCAATCTTAGTATTGTTGTAAATATGAACATGACAGAGATTTAAAGCAAACTGTATCACAATGTCAGCCCAGGTTACTGTTATAATGCATCAAAACACACATACGGTACATGCTTCATCCTGCATTCAGCTTATGGTGACATTCATTAAAGTTAATAAATAAATAAATAAATAAATAAATAAATAAATAAATAAATAAATAAAATTATATATATATATATATATATATATATATATATATATATATATATATATATATATAATTTTTTTTTACTATTTTTTATATAATACTTTATATAACTAATAAATAAAATATAATTTATATACTTTATATATATCTGTCGCAATGAAAATAACTACAATGAATATATTTATCTACCAATGTATTAATGTATTGTATTGACACTTTCCAACAATGAAAATATAACAAATAATAATAATAATACTTTAAAAAGTATATATAAATAGATGTAGAGACTTTCCAACTATGAAAATATAATAAATAATAATAATAATAATAAATAAGTATAATAAATAAATAAATACATGTTGACACTTTCCAACAATGAAAAGATAAAAAATTATAATAATACAACAACAACAACAATAATAATATTAATAATAATGGCGATGCAGTGGCGCAGTAGGAAGTGCTGTCCCCTCACAGCAAGATAGTCGCTGTATTTTATTTATTATTACCGATTAATATATTTAAGTCTATTTAAATAATTGGGTGGTTTTGGTTATAATATTTGTAAATATTTTACACACATTCAAAAACCTGACAGAACTTACCCAGAGTAGAGCAATAGATTTCTAGCTGTCAAACTTTACTCTGAAATTAGCGGTGTTTGGAAAAGGAGACATAATAATAATAATAATAATGATTTTAAAAGTATATATAAATAGATGTAGAGACTTTCCAACACTGAAAATATAATAAATAATAAAATAATATAGTAATAAAAAATAAATAAAAAAATAAAAATAATAATGGCGACGCATTGGCAGAGTAGGTGGTGCTGTCGCCTCACAGCAAGAAGGTCGCTGGTTCGAGCCTCGGCTGGGTCAGTTGGCCCCAGATTAATAAAGGGACTAGGGCGAAAAGAAAATGAATGAATGAATGAATGAATGAATGAATGAATAAATAATAATAATAATAATAATAATAATAATAATAATAATAACAGAAAGGAAAATGGTCAATTACATAAGTAAATAAAAACTAAATATTAGTAGGGCATTACTTAATATGGTCGGCATAATCAAAAAAATTATTTGTGGTTTTAAAAAAAATTATTAAGAATTAATATCATTCATTCATTCATTTTCTTGTTGGTGTTGTCCCTTTATTAATCCGAGGTCGCCACAGCGGAATAAAACGCCAACTTATCCAGCACAATTTTTCCGCAGCTGATGCCCTCCCAGCTGCAACCCATCTCTAGGAAACATCCACACACACATTCAACGGTTCGAACCAGTGACCCAGCGACCTTCTTGCTGTGAGGTGACAGCACTACCTACTGCACCACTGCGTCGCTTAGGGTTAATATAGTATAGTAAATTAATGTTATAATACAAACCACATTTTTTTTTTTTACTTGAAATAAAAACAAAACTGTAATTGAAAAATAAATGCATTAAACAAACATTTTTTTAATAGAGATAAATAAAATGGAATAAATAAATAAATAAAATGGAATTAAAGTGAACACAAATTATATACGCATACAGAAATGTAAGAAAAACTAAGCAAAAAACATAAATCTCAATGAACTAAATAAAAAAGTTAACATGTTATGGTTTGGATTAATACACAATATCTTATCTGTCAATACATGAATAAACAATAACCTATATACTTATTATTCATTCACGTTTGTTAACATTAGTTAATGAAAATAAAGTCATTCATAGTTCATATTAACTCAGAGTGCATTAACTAAAGTGAACAAACACAATTAGGAATTTTAAAAAACATTAATAAATGTTGAACTATAATTAATACATGTTTTTTTTCTATCCTAGTTCACGTTAGTAAATACAATAACTAGTGGAAACTCATTGTAAAATGTAACCAGAGATTTAAACGTGACCTTGGGTTTATCATATCTGATGCGAATATCGTATCTGATGCTAAATGAAATCTTTTATTTTGGGTGAACTTTACTATGCTACATAAAATAACATTAACTCAATAGTTTGTTCAAACTACTTATTTAAAATGAGCTGAAACGACTTCATTAAGTTTTGTTGGCGACAACTTAATAGAACTATAGTAACTTCAATCAATCAGTCAATCAATCAGTCAATCAATCAATCAATCAATCAATCAATCAATCAATCAATCAATCAATCAATCAATCAATCAATCAATCAATCAATCAACTTTTATTCATATAGCACTTTACAACAACCACGGTTGACCAAAATGCTTTACACAAGTAAAAGCAAATTATACAACACAACAGAAAAGGAGACGATGCAAAACAATACAAAAAGTACACTGAAAAAAGTGTTGCATGCAGAACTGTTGCAAAAAATTAATAAGTGTTGAATTTAAACAAACAAATTAAATTCAGTAATGTTCAACTAAATTTGTTTGTTTAAATTCAACACAAATAAATTGTTTAGAACAAATTTATAACAAATAGAAAAATTTAGTAAATCCAAAGAAATCGTCTTTAAATAATTTTTTTTATTCTATAAATTCTTTAAATAATTTAGTACGAAACTCAGTGGGTATTCCAAAGTTTAGGACGTGCCACGGCAAAAGAGCAATCACCCCACTGCTTGTATCTTGACCGAGGGACTTCAAGCAGAAGCTGGTCAGCAGATCGCAGAGCTCTGCTGGGTTTTGTGCACATGCAAAATTTTGCATAAATAAATAGGAGCAAGGCCATTGATGGCATTAAAAACAAACATCAAAAGTTTAAAATCAATTTTAAACTTAACAGGGAGCCAGTAGAGGAAGTAGAAAACTGGTGTAATGTGTTCACTTTTCCGAATGTTAGTTGACGATAGTATAGTATAGTAATTTATAGTATAGCAACTTAATAGATTTATGTAATGTTTAGATCCACTTAAATTTGTAAAAAAATAATAAATTAACTTAACCCCTGTGTACTGTTCAAATTGACTATGCTTCCGTTATGTTGGTGGCTGTCTTTGACCCATTTTTTTTGCACTGTAACTGATGATCAACAGTAAAAATAACACATTTTATTTCTTCCCGACAAAGAAAACCAGCAATAATCAAGAATTAGACATGATTGATGATGTCAGGGCTTTGCAATTTAAAAAATATCATTATAATGGAGGTCAATGGGGCAAAAACATCCTAACATGACGAACGTGTAGTCAATTTGCCCAGAGATGATTGTTGAATTTTTTAAAAGCATTTTCCTAAAATATGTCAAAATAAGATTAATCATCAAAAATCACTTCACTTGCTGAAACACAGAAAAAGCTGTGGCCAAAATGAGACTCAAAATCACCTCAGCGTGGATGAAAACATCCCTAACAGCACATAAAAGTTAAGTGAATTGAACATAAAAGGTTGCCCCAAATGTGTTCATTCAGCTCATTTCAAAGAAGTAGTTTGAACAAGCTTTTTTTGAGTGTATATTTTAGCACTATTGCCCTGCAACATATAGTATAAGGTACTAAAACCAGTGACATCAAAACTCAATTCTCCAATAGGTTGTAAGAATGACCCACTTATACTGTAAAGACGACACCGTGTCTCCTCTGATTGGGTGTTTATGTTGAGTGGTTCAGGCGGGGCCAGCGGTTTCCTCTGTTATCCCCAAATGCCACAGGCCACGAAAATCCCCAAGCGTCCACGATCAGGCTCTATTAAACCCTCTGATACAGAAAACAGAGGAAAGGAACAGCTGCTTGGTCAAATCCTTTCATATTTTCCAGTTAAAAGATCAACACACATGACATCATGAATATAGCACCTGAAATCAATACGCATTTCGTCAGTATGATCCAGTGTTGCGTGTATTAAGTTACTACTTACTTTAATTAGATTACTTTTTTGAAGAAAAAAGACACAGTAATTAAAAATGTAATTTAAATACAATATTATTGTAATTAGTAAATGTATGCAATTATTATGTTATATATAATTAGTTATTAATTACTTTTTTTTTTAAGTAACTCACCCAACACTGGTCTGATCACAAATGGATGATGCTAAATACAGGTGTAAATGTATAACTTTCAGTGCAATAAGCATGTCGTTTTTTTGCGTTTTAAAGACGTCTAATAGACATCCAAACATAGACATCTAAGAATAACCCACAATTAAACTCCTAGTCATTAACATCCTAGTACAGTTGTTTTCATTATTAGAATATGTAAAGTTAAATATGTTAATGCAACCATATAAACATAATTGGTGCACTGTGTCAAACCCATAACCTGCAGAATAAAAACCAAACCACACCAAGTTGAATAAATGTGCAGACTTGGCAAAAGATTAGGTTTAATAGATGTCTAAGAATAATCCAAAATTAGGCACACATTCATCAACTTGCTACTACAGTTGTTTTTATTGGTAGAATATGTAAAGTAAAATATTTTAATGCAACTACATTAACATAATTGGTGCACTGTCAACCCCATAACCTGCAGAATAAAAAACAAACCACAGCAAGTGGTTAAAAGCAGCCCAAATCTGCAGACTTGGCAACCCTGTTCAATACTGCAATCAAATAGATGTCTAATAGACGTCCAAACATAGACATCTTGGCTAAAACAAAGCTATAGATGTCTAAGAATAACCCAAAAATAGACTCAGTCATCAACACCCTAGTACAGTTGTTTTCATTGGTAGAATATGTGAAGTATAATATTTTAACACAACTATATACAGATAATTAGTGCATTGTGTCAAACCCAACCCCTGCAGAATAAAAATCAAACCACAGCAAAATGTTAAAAGTAGCGCAAAACTGCAGACTTAGCAACCCAGTTTAATGCTGCTATCAAATAGGTGTCTAATAGACGTCCAAACATAGACATCTAGGCTAAAACAAAGCTAAAGTCTAATAGATGTCTAAGAATAACCCAAACTTCATCGTCCAGTCATCAACATCCTACTACAGTTGTTTTCATTGGTAGAATATGAAAGTTAAATATTTATTGCAACTATATACATATAATTGCTGCATTGTGTCAAAGCCATAACCTGCAGAATAAAAAAACAAACCGCAGAAAATAGTTAAAAGTAGCTAAAATCTGCAGACTTGGCAACCCAGTTAATCAATAGATGTCTAATAGACGACCAAACATAGACATCTTGACTAAAACAAAGCTAAAATCTAATAGATGTCTAAGAATAACCCACAATTAAACTCCTAGTCATTAACGTCCTAGTACAGTTGTTTTCATTATTAGAATATGTAAAGTTAAATATGTTAATGCAACCATATAAACATAATTGGTGCACTGTGTCAAACCCATAACCTGCAGAATAAAAATCAAACCTCAGAAAGTAGAATAAATGTGCAGACTTGGCAAAAGATTAGGTTTAATAGATGTCTAAGAATAGTTCAAAATTAGGCACCCATTCATCAACTTGCTACTACAGTTGTTTTTATTGGTAGAATATGTAAAGTAAAATATTTTAATGCAACTACATTAACATAATTGGTGCACTGTCAACCCCATAACCTGCAGAATAAAAAACAAACCACAGCAAGTGGTTAAAAGCAGCCCAAATCTGCAGACTTGGCAACCCTGTTTAATACTGCAATCAAATAGATGTCTAATAGACGTCCAAACATAGACATCTTGGCTAAAACAAAGCTATAGATGTCTAAGAAAAACCCAAAATTAGACTCAGTCATCAACACCCTAGTACAGTTGTTTTTATTGGTAGAATATGTGAAGTATAATATTTTAACGCAACTATATAAAGATAATTAATGCATTGTGTCAAACCCAACCCCTGCAGAATAAAAACCAAACCACAGCAAGATGTTAAAAGTAGCGCAAAACTGCAGACTTGGCAACCCAGTTTAATGCTGCTATCAAATAGATGTCTAATAGACGTCCAAACATAGACATCTAGGCTAAAACAAAGCTAAAGTCTAATAGATGTCTAAGAATAACCCAAACGTCCAGTCATCAACATCCTACTGCAGTTGTTTTCATTGGTAGAATATGAAAGTTAAATATTTATTGCAACTATATACATATAATTGCTGCATTGTGTCAAAGCCATAACCTGCAGAATAAAAAAAACAAACCGCAGAAAATAGTTAAAAGTAGCTAAAATCTACAGACTTGGCAACCCTCTTTAATACTGCAATCAAATAGATGTCTAATAGATGTCCAAACATAGACATCTTGGCTAAAACAAAGCTAAAATCTAATAGATGTCTAAGAATAACCCACAATTAGACTCCTAGTCATTAACTTCCTAGTACAGATGTTTTCATTATTAGAATATGTAAATATGTTAATGCAACCATATAAACATAATTGGTGCACTGTGTCAAACCCATAACCTGCAGAATAAAAACCAAACCACAGCAAGTAGAATAAATGTGCAGACTTGGCAAAAGATTAGGTTTAATAGATGTCTAAGAATAATCCAAAATTAGGCACCCATTCATCAACTTGCTACTACAGTTGTCTTCATTGGTAGAATATGTAAAGTAAAATATTTTAACGCAACTACATTAACATAATTGGTGCACTGTGTCAAAGCCATAACCTGCAGAATAAAAAACAAACCACAGCAAGAGGTTAAAAGCAGCCCAAATCTGCAGACTTGGCAACCCTGTTTAATACTGCAATCAAATAGATGTCTAATAGATGTCCAAACATAGACATCTAGGCTAAAACAAAGCTAAAGTCTAATAGATGTCTAAGAATAACCCAAACTTTATCGTCCAGTCATCAACATCCTACTACAGTTGTTTTCATTGGTAGAATATGAAAGTTAAATATTTATTGCAACTATATACATATAATTGCTGCATTGTGTCAAAGCCATAACCTGCAGAATAAAAAAACAAACCGCAGAAAATAGTTAAAAGTAGCTAAAATCTGCAGACTTGGCAACCCAGTTAATCAATAGATGCCTAATAGACGACCAAACATAGACATCTTGGCTAAAACAAAGCTAAAATCTAATAGATGTCTAAGAATAACCCACAATTAGACTCCTAGTCATTAACGTCCTAGTACAGATGTTTTCAATATTAGAATATGTAAATATGTTAACGCAACCATATAAACATAATTGGTGCACTGTGTCAAACCCATAACCTGCAGAATAAAAACCAAACCACAGCAAGTAGAATAAATTTGCAGACTTGGCAACCCAGTACATCAAACAGATGTCTAATAGATGTCCAAACATAGGCATCTTGGCTAAAAAATAAGATTAGGTTTAATAGATGTCTAAGAATTATTCAAAATTAGGCACCCATTCATCAACTTGCTACTACAGTTGTTTTTATTGGTAGAATATGTAAAGTAAAATATTTTAATGCAACTACATTAACATAATTGGTGCACTGTGTCAACCCCATAACCTGCAGAATAAAAATCAAACCACAGCAATTGGTTAAAAGCAGCCCAAATCTGCAGACTTGGCAACCCTGTTCAATACTGCAATCAAATAGATGTCTAATAGACGTCCAAACATAGACATCTAGGCTAAAACAAGGCTAAATTTGGGCTGTTAGTAAAAATCTAATAGATTTCTATAGAATAATCTACAATTAAATACACAATGAATGACTACACGCGTGAAGTCTTGTCGACAGCTAAAATGTAGCCTGATTTTAGCTATTAAGTCTATGTTTAGACATCTATTAGACATCTATTAAAAGTGTAGGATGTACCTAGTGGTTAAACTAGGTATAGCAGTCCAAATTCATAATATTGGAGGGTTTTTTTGGCCCTTTGACTCCATGTAAACGATGGTTGCCAGATTGACAAGCATTGTTGTGTTTACATTTGTAATATGTGTATTATTTGCTAACTGAATCAACCTCATGTGGATTTTCCGAACGTTGAATCTGCGTCTCATTTTGGAAGCTGCTACTGTTGCAGTTTTGGCTGCGTCTGCATACATTGACGGAGACTTGATTACAGAAATTAGTCAGTGGAATATAATTAGGTAAGTGGCAGGGAGCTGGTTATAGAGACCAACATAAAGACAGATACTTCAAAGGGGAATAACTGACTCTAGCATTGTTTAACAAGACAGATATGTTCACTTAGCATGTATTTTAAATATCTGCAAACATACTATGGTATATTTATGCTTTAGAAGAAAATCATCAAAAACATACATTTGAACAGAATACTGCTTGGTGGGTTCTTTCATGTTGTAAACGCTCACATTGTTGAAGGATTTTGAACAGATTTGTTCCTTAACTTGTTCACTTTGTTTAGCTTGTTCATCATGTGCACTATTTTGACAAACTGCTGCTTCATGGCGATGTCAGATCCTCCTCTCTGGACCAAATACCTCGAGTAAGCAGCACTTTTATTCTGCCATCCTGTTTTTCAATGTTTACACATATATGTTTGAAACTACTGTGGATTTTGTTGATTTAACTAGCAGGGTTGCCAGGTTGTCACAGCAAAACGAGCACAATGACCAAAAATAGTCCAATGGCCAATCAAACTAGCCCAATGATACCAAAACTCAAAATACACCACTCACCATATCTAAAATACACATTTTACATCACTGTATGCATTATACAATGTTTATTTTGTATAAATCACTGTATATTACTAATTACAAATATTCTGCTTTTATAAATAACATTGTATCTTCTGTCACTGTTACCTTTGAAACAAATACAGCCACACACACAGTATTCAACATCCTACTATAGTTGTTTTTATTGGTAGAATATGTCAGTTGTTCCCAAAGTTGGGGTCGCGGGACAATTAGCGGGGGTCACTTTGTGATTTGCAAAAATCAAATTTATTTTATATAACCAAGTTGAATTAATCTACAGAAGAAAAAAATGTAGTTACATAAAAAAGCTAATACAAAGTCATCATCGTTTTAATTTTTTAGCGACCCTTGGGGTGATTGCATCGTATTAAAGACACAGCATTAGCGTCAGATGCAGAAGATTGATTTTATGGCACCAGGTTAAACTTTGACACCTTTACGGCACTCACGTACAATAAAAAATAAATACAAGCTACAACTAAACATGGAGGATGGTCTCCGAAACTTGGGCCTATTAGTATGTCTGCACTGTTGTGTGCAAGGTTTATATATTTATAACCACCTCAGAAGATAATAGGAGCAGCAAATTGAAAAGTTTGGGAACCCCTGGAATATGTGAAGTATTTTAAGGCAACCATATAAAAATATTTGGTGCTGTGTCAACCCCATAACCTGCAGAATTAAAAACAAACCACAGCAAGTGATTAAAAGAAGCCCAAAACTGTGAACTTGGCAACCCTGTTTACTACTGCTATCAAATATGCATCATTTTGGTGGTCTTTAGATGACGTGCATTTATATACACTCACTTTATTAGGTACACCTGTCCAACTGCTCGTTAACGCAAATTTCTAATCAGCCAATCACATGGCAGCAACTATAGGATTGAGGCTACACTTCGCACAGGCTCACCAAAACTGGACAATAGAAGATTGGAAAAACGTTGCCTGGTCTGATGAGTCTCGATTTCTGCTGCAACATTCAGATGGTAGGATCAAAGCTTGACGTCAACGACATGAGAGCATGGATCCATCCTGTCTTGTATCAATGGTTCAGGCTGATGGTGTTGATTTAATGGTTGTAGGCGATATTTTCTTGGCACACTTTGGGCCCGTTAGTACCAACTGAGCAGCGTGTCAACACCACAGCCTACCTGAGCATTGCTGACCAAGTCCATCCCTTTATGACCACAGTGTACCCATCTTCAGATGGCTACTTCCAGCAGGATAACACGCCATGTCATAAGGCGTGAATCATCTCAGACGGTTTCTTGAACATGACAATGAGTTCACTGTACTCAAATGGCCTCCACAGTCACCGGATCTCAATCCAATAGAGCACTTTTGGCATGTGGTGGAACGGGAGATTCGCATCATGGATGTGCAGCCGACAAATCTGCAGCAACTGCGTGATGCTATCATGTCAATATGGAGCAAAATCTCTGAGGAATAATTCCAGTACCTTGTTGAATCTATGTCAGGAAGGATTTAGGCAGTTCTGAAGCCAAAAGGGGGTCCAACCTGACACTAGTAAGGTGTACCTAATAAAGTGGCCGATGAGTGTAGATGAAATTTGTTAATTATTTTAAACTGTAAAAACAGCTGTGTATTTAATTTTGAGACCTTGCTATCATGTTTTAAAATAAAACAAATTAAACTACTTAAATAAAAATTTAATAATTGTCATATTTACAAACAATTTAATACTCTACTAATGAAAATAATTACATTTTAGTTCAAATAAAGGCACAATAACTGCAGAACATGTATAAATTAATAACATTTATAACCTTTTATTTATTTTACTTTAAGTAGTATTTTTGTATAAAATATTTTATTAAATAATTATTTTGTGACCGCTAAATGTCTGTGTAGATTTTTTTAAACTCTAAAAACATTAAAAATGTAAAAATCTCAATGATTAAAGGGTATTTGCTTTTAAATAAATAAAGGGTATTGCTTTTTAATGATTTTTTTTTAACTTAAAATATGTTTTACATCCAAAATGATGCATATCTGAGTTTAAACAGGATATTTAATGAGAAACTACTGCCTATTAATTTTGCCTTTCATTCAATCCAGCCTCCATACATGCTAAATAGAGTTTTCCTCTTAATTTAATGCTTTGCTAGGGTCCCGAAAACCACATTGGTAAGAGCTGCATCTCTATAAGCCTGTCGTCACAGTTCTGCCTGCAGCATCAGCAATACCACACTGCCATGATGTCACGTCCCATTCGATTTTTGAACGTCTCTAACATTACGTGCATTCACATGGGAGCGTGAGAGTGTTAAATTTAAGCTAAAGCTGTGTAGCGCAGGTTTCCGGTGTCTAAGCCCTGGCCTAGATTTTAACAGATGACCAGAGTTTCCATATTCACTGATTATGCCTCTAATACAAAGCCACAGCGACCCAGCTCAAATAGAAAAACATCATATGCATGTGTGGAATAGATTTTAAAGAGATTGAGCATGAGCATGCAGCATGTTCACAATTCACCACTCGCATTGAAATAAACCTGATGCATGTTGATTTAAAAAGAGGCCACTTACTGTAGTCATCACTGTTAAATGTTTTCTATTGGCTGATGTTTTTTTCTCTTGTGTTTCTTCAGGTATACATTCACTGGCATTTACACATTCGAGTCTCTGATTAAGATCTTGGCCAGAGGGTTTTGTACTGAGTGTTTCACCTTCCTCCGAGACCCATGGAACTGGCTGGATTTCAGTGTCATCGTCATGGCGTGAGTTTAGTTTTTGGCATTTTAGAAACACACCCTTTAAATGCAATGATGTGTTTCCACAGATAGTACTGCATATATATAGCATTGCATTTAAAGGGATAGTTTACCCAAAAATGAAAAGTGAATCCCTTTTTTCCTCGCACTCAAGTGGTTCCCAACCTTAATGAGTTGACTCAAAAACTCTAAAGAAGATATTTTGTAAAATGTTGGAACCTGTAGCCGTTGACATCCATGAATTAGTAGAAAAGTTACAATGGAAGTCAGTGGCTACCAGTTTCCAGCTTTTTATATATATATTTATATTTTTAGAAGAAAGGAACTTTGGTTTGTGACAAGTGAAGAGTGAGTAAATGATAATAGAATATTCATTTTATATTTTTAATATAAATATCCATCACTAATGATGCTGTTACCTGAAATTCAAATATGCAGAATGTTTAGATTCCAAAAGGCACTGTAAGTGGTAGAGATAACAGCGATAACTTACAAGAGACTTGGTAAATTCACCAATTAGAGCAGAGTTCAGAGCTCAGAGTTGAGCCAATTGACTAATGAGAGCCAAGTTGGAATATCTGACCAGAGAACAATAGGGTTAGCTGACCAATCAGACTAGAATACAACCAACTGACCAATCAGAACAGAGTAAGACTAATGGACAATCAGAGGAGTGAAGGGTGAACTGACTAATTAGAACAGAGGAGGGTCATTTGACTAGAGCAGAGTTGGATAAACTGATCAATCACAGTACAGTGGGATTATATGGCCAATCAGAGCAGAGGAGGGTCAACTGGCCAATCAGAACAGAGTAATCTGATCAGAGCAAATTTGGAACAACTGACCAATCAGAGCAAGGTGGGACTACATGACCAATCATAGCAGAGAAGAGCCAAATAACCAATCAGAAAGGAGTAGGGTCATCTGATTGGAGTAGAGTACAATCAACTGATCAATCAGAGCACAGTGTGACCATATGGAAGTCAACTGAACAATCAGAACAGAGTAGTGTCATCTGACTGGAGCAGAATAGAATCAAATCACCAATCAGAGCACAGTGGGACCATATGGCCAATCAGAGCAGAGAAGAGTCAACTGACTAGAGCAGAATAGAATCAACTCACCAATCAGAGCACAGTGGGACCATATGGCCAATCAGAGCAGAGAAGGGTCAACTGACCAATCAGAACAGAGTAGGGTCATCTGACTGAAGCAGAGTAGAATCAACTGACCAATCAGAGCAAAGTGGGATGACATGACCAATCAGAGCAGAGAAGAGCCAACTGACCTATCAGAGCAAAGTAGGGTCATCTGACTGGAGCAGGGTAGAATCAACTGACCAATCAGAGCACAGTGGGACAATAAGTCCAATCAGAGCAGAGAAGGGTCAATTGACCAATTAGAACAGAGCATGACTATATGACCAATCAGAGCAGAGAAGGATGAACTGACTAATCAGAACAGAGTCATCTGACCAGAGCACAGTAGGACTAACTGTCCAATCAGAGAACAGTAGGGCCATATGGTCAATCAGAGCAGAGAATGTCAACTAACTAATCAGAACAGAGTAGTGTCATCTGACTGGAGCAGAATAGAATCAACTGACCAATCAGAGCAAAGTATGACTATATGGCTAATCAGAGCAGAGAAGGGTGAACTGATTAATCAGAAGAGAGTCATCTGACTAGAGCACAGTAGGACGAACTGACCAATCAAAGCAAAGTGGGACCACATAGCCACTCTGAGCAGAGAAGAGCCGAATGACCAATCGGAACAGAGTAGAGTCATCTGACTGGTGCAGAGTAGAATCAACTAACCAATCAGAGCAAAGTGGGATGACATAGCCAATCAGGGCAGAGAGGAGCCAAATGACCAATCAGAGCAAAGTGGGACCACATGACCAATCAGAACAAAGAAGAGCCAAATGACCAATCAGAACAGACTAGTGTCATCTGACTAGAGCACAGTAGGACCAACTGACCAATCAGAGCAAAGTGGGACCACATAGCCACTTTGAGCAGAAAAGAGCCAAATGACCAATCGGAACAGAGTAGAGTCATCTGACTGGAGCAAAGTAGAATCAACTGACCAATCAGAGCAAAGTGGGACCACATGACCAATCAGAGCAAAGAAGGGCCAAATGACCAATCAGAACAGAGTAGGGTCATCTGACTGGAGCAGAGTAGAATCAACAGACCGATCAGAGCAGTAAATGGACAACTGACCAATCAGAATAGATTAGGGTCATCTGATTGGAGCAGAGTAGAATCAACTGACCAATCAGAACATAGTAAGATTATCTGACATAAGCAGCGTAGGACCAAATGAACAATCAAAGCAGAGTAGGGTTAACTGACCAATGACAGCAGAGAAGGATCAACCGTCCAATCAGAACAGAGTAGGGTCTTCTGACCAGAGTAGGACAACATGACCAATCAGAGCACAGTGGGACCATGTGGCCAATCAGTAGGGATCATGTAGCCAATCAGAGCAGTGTCAACTGACCAATAAGAACAGAGTAGGGTAATCTGACAAGAGAAGTGTAGGATCACCTAAACAATCAAAGCAGAGTAGGGTTAACTGACCAATCAGAGGAAAGAAGGATAAACTTTCCAATCAGAACATTATCTGTCGCTTTGGATAAAAGCGTCTGCTAAATGACTAAATGTAAATGTAAATGTAAGAACAGAGTAGGGTCATCTAACCAAAGTAGAGTAGAACCAATAGATTAATTAAAAGCACAGTGAGACCATCTGGCCAGTCAGAGTAAAGCAGGGTCAACTGACCAATCAGAGCAGAGTAGTTATCCAAATGATCAGTCAGAACAGAGTAGGGTCATCTGACTAGAGCAGAGTAGAATCAACTGACCAATCAGAGCACAGTGGGACCATGTGGCCATTCAGTGCGGATTATGTAGCCAATCAGAACAGAGTAGGCTTATCTGACCAAAGCAGAGTAGGACCAACAGACCAAAGCACAGTGAGACCATCTGGCCAGTCAGAGCAAAGCAAGGTCAACTGACCAATCAGAATAGGATTATTTGAATAATTAAATCTTTATCTCCTTTCCTTAAAAAAAGTAAAAATCATGGTTCAAGTATATATCAAGTACTTATTCATGGTGCTGTCCATGGTGCTGAACATCATACTGTGCAAGGCCAGAGAGTGGATTGGATGCAGAAACAAACAGAGAGAATTCAAGAAAGATGAAAATCATGAGAAGCAGGTACCCAGAAAGAGATTTGTCAGGTGACCTAAATATGCAGCATTACAGCTCAACCGAATCAGAGGAGTGGATTAACTGAAAGAGAGAGAGAGACAGACTACTGCAGGATGAACATTTCCATCATTAACAAACCGCGCTGTTTGCAAAGTTTAGAGGGGTCATCTCTTCTGCTTTACATCTGATCTGCTGTTGGGGAAAGCAAATATAAGATGCTCTGTTTGTCTCACTATTATTATTATTAGTAGTAGTAGTAGTATAGTAGTATTATCATAATTAATTTTAAAATAAGATAAATAGAACAATAAAAAACAATGGACGGACGGACGGACGGACGGACAGACAGATAGATAGATAGATAGATAGAACAGAAGGATGGTCGGACAAACAGATAGATAGAAAACGGACAGACGGACAGACAGATATATAGATAAAACGGACGGATGGTTGGTCAGACAGACAGACAGACAGACAGACAGACAGACAGACAGACAGATTAACGGACGGATGGACAGATAGATCAACGGACAGACAGACAAATAGAACGGGTGGGCGGGCGGGCTTATGGACGGACAGACGGGTAGGTAGGTAGGTAGATAGATAGATAGATAGATAGATAGATAGATAGATAGATAGACAGACAGACAGACAGACAGACAGACAGACAGACAGACAGACAGACAGACAGACAGACAGACAGACAGACAAACAAATAGATCAACGAACGGACGGACAGACTGACGGACGGATGGAAGGACGGACAGACAGACAGACAGACAGACAGACAGACAGACAGACAGACAGACAGACAGACAGACAGACAGACAGACAGACAGACAGATAGATAGATAGATAGATAGATAGATAGATAGATAGATAGATAGATAGATAGATAGATAGATAGATAGATAGATAGATAGATAGATAGATAGATAGATAGATAGCTTGACGGACGGACGGACGGACGAACAGATAGATGGATAGATAGATAGAACAGAAGGATGGTCGGACAAACAGATAGATAGAAAACGGACAGACGGACAGACAGATATATAGATAAAACGGACGGATGGTTGGTCAGACAGACAGACAGACAGACAGACAGACAGACAGACAGATTAACGGACGGATGGACAGATAGATCAACGGACAGACAGACAAATAGAACGGGTGGGCGGGCGGGCTTATGGACGGACAGACGGGTAGGTAGGTAGGTAGATAGATAGATAGATAGATAGATAGATAGATAGATAGATAGATAGATAGATAGATAGATAGATAGACAGACAGACAGACAGACAGACAGACAGACAGACAGACAGACAGACAGACAGACAGACAGACAGACAGACAGACAGACAGACAGACAGACAAACAAATAGATCAACGAACGGACAGACTGACGGACGGATGGAAGGACAGACAGACAGACAGACAGACAGACAGACAGACAGACAGACAGACAGACAGACAGACAGACAGACAGACAGACAGACAGACAGACAGACAGACAGACAGACAGACAGATAGATAGATAGATAGATAGATAGATAGATAGATAGATAGATAGATAGATAGATAGATAGATAGATAGATAGATAGATAGATAGATAGATAGCTTGACGGACGGACGGACAGATAGATAGAACAGAAGGATGGTCGGACAAACAGACAGATAGAAAACGGACAGACGGACAGACAGATATATAGATAAAACGGACTGATGGTCGGTCAGACGGACAGACAGACAGACAGATTAACGGACGGACGGAAAAATAGATCAACGGTCAGACGGACAGACAGACAAATAGAACAGATGGGCGGGTAGGTAGGTAGGTAGGTAGGTAGACAGACAGACAGACAGACAGACAGACAGACAGACAGACATTTTTTTTTTTCTTTTTCTTTTGTTGAACCCTAAAGAATGTATTTTGATGAATGTTAGAAGCCGGTACCCATTGATTCATAAAGGTTTGAAACCACCTGAGGGTGTGAGCACATTATATACTGTTGAAGTCAGAATTATTAGCCCCCCTGTTTATTTTTTTCCACAATTTCTAAACATAATAGTTTTAATAACTCATTTCTATTGACTGACTTATTTTATCTTTGCCATGATGATAGTAAATAATATTTAACTAGACATATTTCAAGACAACCAGGTTTAACTAGGTTAAATAGGTTAAATCGGCAGGTTAGGGTAATTAGGCAAGTTATTGTATAATGACAGGTTGATCTGTAGACTATCAAGAAAAAAATATAGCTTAAAGGGTGTAATAACTTTGACCTTTAAATAATTTAAAAAAAATTAAAACCTGATTTTACTCAACCCGAAATAAAACAAATAAGACTTTCTCCAGAAGAAAAAATATTAGCAGACATGCTGTGAAACTTTCCTTGTTAAACATCATTTGGGAAATATTTAAAAAGAAAATAAAATTCAAAGGGGGGTAATAATTCTGACTTCAACTGTATATATATAAGATGTTAAATGAAACATTATTATCTTTTTTGGTGTTATTATGTTTGTATTTTGGTGGTTTTCAGTTACTTAGGATCATCTATGAAGTCTATGAAACCTGGAATGATGGTGTGTGATACCAAAATACAAAATATCCGCTTTGCTCGTTATTAATTATGCAAAATGTTCAAAGCGCATAAAGCCAAGCTGATTAGATTAATGTGGCGTCTCTCTCTGTGTAGTCATTAAGAGTGACAGAGCCGATTTCTCTGGTGCAGAACTATTATAAAATATACACAGACCCGTTTGGAGGGCCGGTCAATCTCTAAGACCCCATTAACACTGCCAGTGAAATGTAACACAATTCTGATTTTTTGCTCGTATGAGACACAGATCGGATCTGTTCTATGACCGTGGAAACACGAAAAAAACGCATGCATTCGGAAATTCACAGATCGGTTTCAGGCCTCCTTCATATGTGGAAATCAATCAGATATAGATTGGATATGTGACAATGCGACTGTCGTGTAAACAGGCAGATCGGATTTATTGAGGCATTCCGCTCTGTACATCATTAAACTTGCGACAAAGTGGTGCTTCTCCGCGGTTTAATGACAGAAAGAAGATTGTGTGTGGAGATGCCGACGCAGTAAACAACATCAGAGAAAACACAGAGGAGGAAAATAGTCAGTCGCCACAATTTGCTCCCACCAGACCTGAGATCTCTCTCGTACCCACAAATTCCTCTGAATGGTGGAGGACACCATATATAAACCATAAGCGAAAGCTGCGACGACAGCTCTTTCCCACCTCTGGATCAAAATAACTTTTAAGTTGTACAAACTTCGTTTTGTAACTTTTGCTTTTTGTTGCTATTTATACACGCACTGCGGGCTACACATAGAACAACTTTATTCTCCACCAGTATAACACCAGTGCGCACACAGACAAAGGCTACATCTTTAACTACACACACACACACATCAGGGCCATACCATTACATAAACTGCGCGGGAGTAAGTTTGGACTGAACCATTCACTTCTTATACTACATTTCACAGAACTAAAAACAAGACAATTTCTTCCATCGTGGCTAGTGTGGCACAGATGCTAGAACCCGCCTTTATGCATGCGTGACATCGTAAATTGTATGGCAGGTGTAAACACATGAATTGAATATGACATAAAACATGATATAAATATATAAAACATATTATATGATATAAAACAACGTATAAACAGACAGGCAAACAAATCAAATATAGGCAACAAATCGGAATTGGGCATCAAGATCTGACTGTGTAAACGGGGCCTAATGGTCAGTTTGACGCTTCAGCCACAATAATCTTAACCACGCCCCTTTTACCATTAGTTTGCTAAAGGAGAAGGATGCAAAAAAGCCCCGCCCCTACTCAATATTGCATTTCAGTTGGAAGTACATCAATATACTGAAATAAAAGTTCCGGTTTAGGTCTTCAAGTGAAGTTTCACAAACTAATTTCGAGAGGAGCACATGATATGATTGACTGCAGCTGGCCACCCAGCTACATTCATTAGTTAGCCAATCAGATTAATCCAAACTCACTATAAGTAGCCTAGCTAGAACTACTCCCTTATCTTCGTTTTCCGAAGAAACCCCCCATCCACCCCTTTTCCTCCTTTACCACAGGGGAGCTCTCGAGAACCACCTGATCTCGTACTCCCCTTACATGCTCTATGGACCTGGCGGGAGCCCTGGGCTCAACTATCTCCGAGCTCAGGGTTCTCTCCCGGGACAGCATGCCAAACCTGCAAACAGTTGACAAACGATATCTAAGTGTGAACTCTTGAAATGAACATAAATCAATGTTCATACTGCTGAGTGACTGCTGTCCCTGTCTTTTTTTACAGGTATGTGACAGAGTTTGTGGACCTGGGAAATGTATCAGCATTGCGGACGTTCAGAGTTCTGCGGGCTCTAAAAACAATATCGGTGATCCCAGGTGAAACACACATTCACTTTCTGCTTCTATACATGCTCTAGATTCAGTCACGAGTTCATGTGTGCTGTTTATTTGACATATTTTAATATTAACCTGACACTACTATGTTTAAAGCTGTTCGTTCATTTATTCATTTACCCTTTATTAATCTTTGGTCGCCACAGCGGAATGAACCGCCAACTTATCTAGCATATGTTTTACGCAGCGGATGCCCTTTCAGAAGCAACTCATCACTGGGAAACATCCATACACACTAATTCACACACATATACTACGGACAATTTAGCCTACCCAATTCACCAATAGCTCATGTTTTTGGACTTGTGAGGGAAACCGGAGCACCCGGAGGAAACCCATGCCAACACTAGGAGAACATGCAAACTATACACAGAAACTTACCCAACCAAGGCTCAAACCAGTTAAAACATTTACTATTAGCAGGTTAGCCGAATAATATCAAAACTCAAAAACCCACTCGTAAAATACATATTTTAAAAAAAGCGTCAATGACTGTTGCGAGTCTTTGGTGGCTGCAATATTCATTCATTCATTTTCCTTCAGCTAAGTCCCTTATATATCAGGGATCGCCACAGGGGAATGAACCGCCAGCTTATCCAGCATATGTTTTACACAGTGGATGCTCTTTAAGCTGCAACCCAGTGTTGGGAAACCCATACACACCCATTCACACACACTTATACACTATGGACAATTCGGTTCATCCAATTGGCCTATAGCTCATGTCTTTGGAAAGCAACACAATCTTACGGCAATTTGTAACTTTTTAATTAAGTGGCTAAATCGTATGAATTTGTGCGACCTAATTCGTACAATTTAGTACGATTTGCTCATCACCCAATGATGGTGGGGGTTGGGTGCCACGCCTCCTTTTTAAAATTTTCGTACGACTGAACTCGTACGAATTCGTACAAATTATCCACTAAACTGAAAAAACGTAAAATACTTACGTTTCCTCCTGAGGTCAGGCTGGGGAAACTGGAGCACCCGGAGGAAACTCGTGTCAACACGAGGAGAACATGCAAACAATACACAAAAATGCCAACTGACCAGGCCAGGGACTCGAACCAGAGACCTTCTTGCTGTGAGGCAACAGTGCTAACCACTGAGCCACCATGTTGCCCCGCTGCAATGTTTTTGGACTTGTGAGAGAAACCAGAGCACGCGGAGGAAACCAACTCCAACACTAGGAGAACATGCAAACTCCACACAGAAACGCCAACTTACCCAACCAAGGCTCAAACCAGTTAAAACATTTACTATTAGCAGGTTAGCCCAATAAAATCAAAACTCAAAAACCCATTCGTAAAATACATATTTTTAAAAAAGCGCCAATGACTGTTGCGAGTCTTTGGTGGCTGCAATATTCATTCATTCATTTTCCTTCAGCTTAGTCCCTTATATATCAGGGGTCACCACAGCGGAATGAACCACCAGCTTATCCATCATAAGTTTTACACAGCAGATGCTCTTTAAGCTGCAACCCAGTGTTGGGAAACCCATACACTATAGACAATTCGGTTCATCCAATTGGCCTATTCACCTTATTCTCAGCTGTCGAGCGGGCGCTGCCATTTGAATCTTTTTGTCTCGCGACTTCCGGTCACATTCACTTCCATTCATTTTTTGACGTTAACAACTGCTCGTTACGCTGCTTGATGTTGCAATTTAATATTTTCTTATTATAATATGCTACTTGGTCTGTGCAGTCATGCAAACATTTGTTTGTTGAGCAAGTAGTTTGGCCATTTTCTGCCGTTTATTATTCCTAATCATTTCTCCCATAGGCGACTGAAACGGAAGTTCTAAAACAATCTCGAAAACAGGCGCACTTCCGCATTTTAGAATAAGGTCAATAGCTCATGTCTTTGGAAACCAACGCAATCTAACGGCAAGTTGTAACTTTTTAATTAAGTGGCTAAATCGTATGAATTTGTGCGACCTAATTCGTACAATTTAGTACGATTTGCTCATCACCCAATGATGGCGGGGGGTTAGGTGCCACGCCTCCTTTTTAAAATCGTACATTTTCGTACGACTGAACTCGTACGAATTCGTAAAAATTAGCCACTAAACTGACAGGTCAGGCTGGGGAAACTGGAGCACCCGGAGGAAACTCGTGTCAACACGAGGAGAACATGCAAACAATACACAGAAATGCCAACTGACCAGGCCAGGGACTCGAACCAGAGACCTTCTTGCTGTGAGGCGACATAGCTAACCACTGAGCCACCATGTTGCCCCGCTGCAATATTACTTTATTCAGAAACAACTCAGTTTAAATAATATTTACTCCTACAGGTCTTTTTACAATGTATATCGCTTCAAAGCAGCTTAACATAGATGAAGTTCTAGTAAATTGAAGCTGCTTCAGTTCAGTTGTAGTTCAGTTTAGAAGTTTGGTATTTTCTAGTCCTGTCTCCACATTGTAGATCCTGCGATATGACACACGTTGCAATATCGATCCTAAAACTATATATCGCGCAGCCCTATAGCTAATATGTACTATTCTATAAAACACTCTATAAATACATTTGACTTAACTCTTTCCATCTCTCCAGGTTTGAAGACCATTGTCGGTGCTCTGATCCAGTCGGTGAAGAAGCTGGCGGACGTGATGATCCTCACGGTTTTCTGTCTCAGTGTCTTCGCTCTGATCGGTCTGCAGCTCTTCATGGGGATCCTGAGACAGAAGTGCGTCCGCAGCATCGGCCACTGCGTTAACTCCACATACCCCGGAAACGGGAGCTTCATCTGCAACAACAAGACCTGGCTTTCTGTCAAAGACTTCCTCACTAATGAAGGTGCAGATCATTTATTTTGAATAAGACACATTCTAGAATTGCGGGAACATTTCAAGCATGCTTGAAATCAATTTGAGTACTGAATTTTTTAGGCACACATGAAATTAAAACTAACCATATTGTTTTTTTATTAGCTCACATTGCTAGTTTTGTGGTGAACAATGCATCTGTGTATGTCATTAAGAAAAAAAACAATAGTTTACTCTCATAATCTATAATTGAAATCTAAAAATGCACTTCTCGTTTGTTTTCAGTTAAACTCTCAGATTATGTCTGTCTAAGGTATTGGGTGTGGCTAACATACATAACCACGTTCCTACAGCTGTCAGTATTGACGACAAACAGAAGTGGTGAGCAGGAGTCTGTTAGGTTGTAATAACTCTCCCAAAACCCTTTTCCACGTCGTTCTGAACAAAATGCCTACTTTACTACATCCAATCAGCTCGTAGTAGAAAAAACAAGCCCTGCCCGTTTTTTGTCAATATTTCGTTTCTCTAGGAACTGCGTCACAATATGAAAAAAACAAGTCACAGCATCTGGTTCATATGGACTTTCACTCTCTAATTTCAGTATATACCCTGTAAACATAAACACACATTGTTTTTAGGCATAATGTGATAGTATTTGTGTTATTATTCAAAACAGTTTCGTTAAAGTGTTTGTTTTATAAAAACAAAAGAAGGTTGATCTTGGAGGGTTTATCTTGAATGTACCCACAATTCTAGAATCAGCCATATATTGCATCATTTATTTTTTATTTATCGCTGAGTGTGTTTACATACATGTTTTTAATTGGATTATACTCCATAGTGCGCATGGTCACTGTGTAGCGATTTACTTAATCAGCATGATGTCATAAACGGCTTAAGCGTAAGCCACTGACAGCTCGATTTTCACTCATTATCCTTTTTTCTCCAATAATAGGAGAAAAATCTTTAAATTGTTTGACACATTTGACTGTGCCACATAAACTGCAACATTTGCATATTTGTTTCCATTTTAATTTCAAATTTAAATGAATTTAAAAATGTTTTATTTCTATTTTTCTATTATTTTTCAAATATATAATTTATTTTAAAAAAAGTTTCTTTTCTTTCAGTTTTTGTTGCATCAAGGTAAACTGATTGAAAAACTATCTGAAATTTCTGGCTGATACCAATAATAACTCAATATTTGAAAGCTTTTATCTTATATACAGTTGAAAGCAGAAGTTTAGATACACTGTATAAAAAGGCACATAACCATTAAAAAAAAAAGTCAGATGTAATGACTAAACTTTTTCTCTTTTAGGTAAGTTAGGATTATCAAATTTGTTTCTGTTATGCTTAATAGCAGAATAATGAAATATTTATTTTTGAAAAATGTTTGAGAAAGAAAACTTTTCTTGAAAGTCAAGTTTAAATACAATAAGATTATTCTGCCTCTGAAAAGGCTCAGATGATAGTGTCAATGTTTTGGAAGTTTCTGATTGGCTAATTGAGAACATTTGAGTTAATTGGAGGCACAACTGTAGAATAGTATTTAAGGAAAATCTCAAACACACTGCACAAGCCTAGGAACACCATCCCAACTGTGAAGTATGGGGGCGAAGAAAGAACATTATGTAGAAATACTGAAGCAACATCTCAAGATATCAGCCAAGAAATTAAAACTACTGCCAAATTTGTTAAAATGTGCTTTAAGGACAACAGAGTGAATGTTTTGGAGTGGCCATCACAAAGCCCTGATCTCAATCCTATAGAAAATTTGTGGGCAGAGTTAAAAAAAGACTGTGCGAGTAAGCCAAGAAAGCTGACTCAGTTACAACAATTCTGTCAGGAGGAATGGGCCAAAATTTCAGCAAACTATTATAAGAAGCTTGTGGAAGGATACCCAAAACATTTGACCAAAGTTATACAGTTTAAAAGCAAACCTAAAAAATACCAAAGAAATGTGTGTTAACTTTTGGCTGTCTAGAAATTAATAAAAAAAATTCTCAAAAAGAAAAAATGAATAAAAAAACAAAAAAAAAGTGGAAAAAAATGAATAAAATCTTGATATGTATTTGATTATAAAAACAAAAGGCAAATGCAGTGGACAAACTATTTTTTTTTTTTCAAAACCTTAACTAACATCAGGGAAACTGCATTAATTTACCTATCGTGATTGGCTGTTTTTGATAAAGGGGAGGAGCTACTTTATGTCCCACCTAGTCTTCATGTTTCAGTTGAGATAACATCAGACAACGAATGACAAATGCACTTAACAAGACCTTAAATATGGTTAATTTTATATTTTATTTTCATTTGATTCAAAGAGAAAGGTTGTTAACTAACTATAACAAAACTCTGATTCAAATTGAGTTTCAAAGTGTTTTGCAGAAGTCACTGAATTTTACTTTTGCCCCCTTAGATAATTTCTACAAAATTGAAGGATCCAAGGATGCCTTAATATGCGGATACAGCAGCGATGCTGGGTGAGTGATCTGACTTATCACATTATGCTAAAACAGCAAGGTTTTCGATTTCCATTTGTTGTTACGAGTTCAGTTTGCAGACATTTTGTGTGCGGCAACTCTGATTTACATACAATTGAAGTCAATTGAAGAATTATTAGCCCCCTGTTTTTATTTTCCCCCATTTTCTGTTTAACAGAGAGAAGATTTTTTAATAGTTTTAATAACTCATTTTTAATAACTGATTTATTTTGTCTTTGTCCTGATGACAGTTTATTATATTTGACTAGATATTTTACAAGATACTACTGTAGTATTCAGCTTCAAGTGACATTTAAAGGTTCACAAAACCCTTGAGTCCTTTTTTTAAATTATTAACAGATTTGTGTGTGTTGAGCATTAGTTAAGACAATGTTAGCATCTGTCAGCTTTAATTGTGGGGAAAACTGGATAATTTAAGCTTTTGTCAGCTAATTTCAGCTTCCGGTTTAAAATGATTTTTGGGGCGGGATCAAAATAGTCGACGCAGTGCAAAACTGCAAGTGCAAAGAATGACACGTCAGTTTCTCATTATTATTCATGGCTGAGTTTTCTTATCCTATGAGAAGAGCCGGCTTCTTAATTATTCATGACTGCGCGTGCTTTCCGAAGGCAAGGCAGACCTGCCAGTGCCAAGCTGTGAGACACGTTGATGACTGGGTTAGACCGCGTCCACGGACCCACAGCACACAGTATTTAGCTGTTCATGAAGGGTCGTATGTGTTTGTTTCCATGATCCACGGGGTTAGTTGCATGTTTTTACCCACGATCCTGTCAGGGCCGATACAGCAAGGCTGTTTGTGTGCAGCAAGCATTTTTGTCGGGAGAGCAGTAGGAGAATTGGAGAATGGTGGTCGTTGTCTTTTATCAGGAGCTCGTTCACATTCAGACACATCGCCGTGCTGCTGCGTTTGCCTGAATCCTCTAGATTACCAGCAGGGCTAATGGTTAAAATAGACAGGGCAAGAGACCTGCTGCACTCTGCATTCAGACCCAGGGATTGAGGGAGAAGGCCTCATTTTGTGTTTATATGAACACGATTATCTTTATAATGATATAAATTGTGGTTATCTGTATATGAAATTACGAATAACAAATGTTGCAGGACATTAAATCACAGTTTATTTCTTTACATTTTAACTTTGTGGACTATAAAATCATGCGTCTCCTCACAGTTTGTATGTCATTTTGTGAGCTGATAACAGTTGTTCGCTCCCCTCCTTCTTCCCTGCTGGCCACGCCCACTCCCGCCCTTTGCTCGTGGAGCTCCACGCCCATTATCATGCATCTTTTAAAAAAAAATCTGAGGTAGACCTGAACTGAAATTGGGGGGGTTTCATGGCCCTTTAAAGGCTTAACTAGGTTAATTAAGCAAGTTAAAGTAATTAGTCAAGTCATAGTATAACAATGGTTTGTTCTGTAGACCTACAAAAAAAAAAAGTATTATAATAATTTTAATAATTAATAATTAAATAATAATAAACTAATAATTTTGACCTTAAAATGATTATAATTTGTAAAAAATATTTGTTATCAGACATACTGTGAAAAATTCCTTGCTCCATTAAACATCATTTGGGAAACATTTGAAAAAGAAAAAAAACTCAGAGGAGGGCGAATAATTTCGACTTCAACTGTAGATAATCACTCATCTACCCCGTTTCATTCATATGAATCATTAGTAGAAGTTTCCAAGAATCCTAAATAGGATACCGCTTAATGTGAGAACACAGCGCTGTCTCTGCGTGTGAGAAGATGCATCCGTCTGCATGTGGACATGTGGGATTTAATCAGAGCTTTATGACAGTCTCTCATGATATCACGGAAAGATGAGCTTCCTTTAAAGCTTACATAATGTCATTACATGTTAGCTAATTAGTAAAAGGATAGGTGTATTTTAAAAAATAAACATGGGTTAAGATAGGCATGGGTCGGTATAAGATTCTGACGTATGATAACCTTGGATAAAAATATCACGGTTTCACAGAATCACGGTATTGTGATCACTGCTCTAAAATTGATTCTTTTTAAATGTCTGTGCAAAAAATGTAAAACTTTTTTTCCCTTTGAACACAATATAATTTATTTTAAGAAACATTTAAGATATTTTGGAGAAGTAAACCATCAGGCTAAAAAAATAAAATAATCCATTGACTTCTGCTGTATTTGTTAGTTTCATAAGCACAGATTTCTTTACAATTTAAAACACCATCTTTGGATATCTTTTCTGCTGGAGATACTGTCATCCTAAAAAAAAATAACAAAAAAAAATTATATATATATATATATATATATATATATATATATATATATATATGTATATATATGTGTGTGTGTGTGTGTGTAAATAAAAAATTGTACACATACCTTAGGAATAGTGTAGCACAACATTCTGATGATTTTAAAACCTTGACTTTTCCAAAGCACGGTATACCTTGAAAACGGTTATCGTCCCATGCCTAGTCAAAATCAGGTAACAGATTTAGGTGTCTGCACCACATCAAATTTAGAAAAAGGATTTAATGTTTATATATAAAGATGTCTTCTGTAAATAATAACAATAACAAAACTATAAATAGACACAATTTTTCATTTTTGCTAAGTTTTAGTAATGAATTAATTCGTTAAGGTCATTAAAATGAACTCAATTTTGTTGATTTAAATGCTTATATATATATATATATATATATATATATATATATATATATAAGCATTTAAATCATATTATATATATGATTTTTTTAATATATATATATATATATATATATATATATATATATATATATATATATATAAGCATTTAAATCATATTATATATATGATTTTTTATATATATATATATATATATATATATATATATATATATATATATATATATATATATATATACAGTTGAAGTCAGAATTATTAGCCACAATGAATTATTAGACTATTATTAGATTATTAGATGAATTATAATTCCAGGAGTTTTCAGGGAGACAGACCAAAATGGGAGATGGGTCTGAGATACGGGAGACTCCTGGGAAAAATGGCAGTGTTGGCAGGTATGACACACACACACACACACAATTAATAAAACCTAAATCATTAAAAAGTTAAAAACGTAAAAACTTTACGTTTAATAAAAATTTAATGTATGTTCACTACATTTTTAAATAATATAACAAAACAAAATCACTGTACCAAACAAACAATACAGCATTTGCAAATGATAACAAATAAAGAGAAAATTGATGAGTATTTTGGAGCTGCAATCTCGAAAGTCATTAAATTCATTCATTCATTTTCTTTCCTGCTTAGTCCCTTTATTAATCTGGGGTCACCACAGCGGAATGAACCGCTAACTTATCCAGCACATGTTTTATGCTGCGGATGCCCTTCCAGCCGCAACCCACACTACGGATAATTTAGCTTACCCAATTCACCTGTACCACTTGCCTTTGGACTTGTAGGGGAAACTGGAGCACCCGGAGAAAACCTACACGAACGCGAGGAGAACATGCAAACTCCACACTGAAACGCCAACTGACCTAGCTGAGGCTCGAACCAGCGACCTTCTTGCTGTGAGGCGACAGCACTGCGCCACCACGTCGCCAAGTCTTTGACTATGTCAACAAATTATTCTTGCTCCAAATTAAAATAAAAACTATTAATAGACACCATTTCTCATTAAGTTTTAGTAATAAATTATTTCTTTGAGCTCGTAAATAAAAATGAACTCATATTGAAGTATACTAAAAGTAGCAAGTCAATTAATTATAAAAAATACACATACACACACACACACAAACGCAATAAATAAAAAACTATCAGCATTAAAATGAACAAAAACATAACAAAAATTAAAAATTAATGTACTTATTAATGATTATTATGATTACTTATTAATGATTTTAATTACTGTATGAATAAAATATCTCTGTCCCAAACACGTCCTTCAATACACTCCAGCATTTACACACACAAGAGGAACTAATCTAGTTGTCTCTGCATTATATGCTGGGATTAGAGAAAGTATATGCACATAAAAAAATGCATCTTTGCTTTTAAGCAGCATTAATAATAATAATAAAAAAAGCGAACAATATTTTTAGAACATGTTGCTTTATGGTTTACCTAAAATACCCTATTAATCTACGTAACTCCACACGGTTCGCTATAACATGCAGAGCTTAAACCAATCCTCATGTGGCATCTAAAGGTTAACCAGTCCAACCTAGTCTGGTCACTTACCCTAACTAACCTCTTCCCTAATAAACCTGCTCTGATTCTCCAGTGGGAAAGGGGAGAGGGAGAGATTATAATGCACTTTTCTAAAGATCTTAGATTGCATTGAGGATTACTGAGAGACCATTCTGTGCAGGACATCACATCCCATACAGAAATCGCGTATATGGCCATACTGAAGGAACAAAACACATATATATATATATATATATATATATATATATATATATATATATATATATATATATATATATATATATATATATATATATATATATATATACATACATATATATATATATATATATATATATACAATTATTGCTAATATATTTTGAATATATGTTTACATTTTTGAAATTTAATGCTTGAAATATAATATGTAAACAATCATGTTTGCAATATTTTGCAATATGTTGCATAAATTACATTTTATATACAGTTAAAGTCAGAATTATTAGCCTCCCTTTTAATTTTTTTTCTTTTTTAAATATTTTCCAAATGATGTTTAACAGTTTGCGTGGGTTTCCTCTGGGTGCTCCGGTTTCCCCCACAATCCAAAACATGTAGTTCAGGTGAATTGGGTAAGCTAAATTGTTTGTATGTATGATTAATAAAGTGACTAAGCTGAAAATAAAATAAATGAATGAATAATATAATATTCATTATATTATATTGGCTCCAGCCGGGACTTGAACCATTGACCTTCCTGCTGTGAGGCGACAGTGCTAACCACTGAGCCACCATGCCATCATAATATAATATTAAATAAATGAATTTTTTATAGTTTTTTATAGTTGAATGCTGTAAACTGCGATGCATTTCAGGACATAAATAATAACAGCAAATTACTTACAGGATAATACAGTATTTTATTAGTAACGGATGACTCAGGACACCTTAGCAACAGCAAAGCAACTCTCTAACAACCAATCATTCATTCATTTTCCTTCGGCTTAGTCCCTTTATTCATCAGTGGTCGCCACAGTGGAATGAACCGCCAACTTATCCAGCATATGTTTTACACAGCGAATGCCCTTTTAACCGCAACCCAGTACTGGGGAACACCCATACACAATCTCTTTCTCACACACACACACACACACACACACACACACACACACACACACACACACTACGGCCAACTTAGTTTATTCAATTCACAAGTGTTTGGACTGCATGTGATGCGCGGATGGCGGTTATATCCGCGGGCACTGTGGATAATCTGCGGGTCGGGCCAGTCGGGTAATTAAAAAATCCGTTACGACAAATTGCGAGTGGGTTGCGGGTGGATGTAGCAGGACATGGCAGTGGACCAGCAAAAAAGCAAAGAGTGGGCTTTGCAGAATGGCAAGATGAGACGCCCACAATAATGGATGAAGTGCAAGAGTAGCCTACTATTTAAAGTTTCAGTTAAATGAGTCAGAGGAAAATCTGCTATCGCTCTGGGAAAAACAAAAAAAAAAAAAATCGCTTATTTTCCACGATTGGAGCACTTTGCGAGGAGAATCTTGTTCACTTCTATAACAAGCAGTGCGAGCAAATGCTCATTCAGTGCAGCTGGCCGTATTTTGGAGGCGAGACGGAATCGCCCGGATCCAGGCACAGTAGATGCTATTCTGTTTTTGCACAGAGCAAAGAAAAAGGCCAAGTAAACAAGTGGCACCTTTGGCACAAGTTTGGCACCTTTGGCACAAGTGAAGTGGCACCTTTTTTGTTATCTTGATCCTGTATCTGTAAAAGCTAAAATGTCTTGTTTTTACTTTCTGTATCTATTTGAAAATGAAGAAAATGTTGTCTAAAGACAACCTATTGTTTTATAAATTAAATGTTCATTTAAAAGTGTTGACGATTAACGTATTACAGTGTTTCCTCTAGGATTTTTTCCAGCTGTGGTGGCTGGCCATTTTTTTTTTTTTTTTTTTTTTTTTTACACAGACCAACTTCCTTTGGAGTTATTTCAATGACAAATGTCATTGTATTAGAAGTCGAGTTCACATTTATATAATAGCCTATGAGCATGCGAATCTCTGTGCTTGCTCGCCGATTTCCTCTGCTCGTCCACAAAAATTCTTGCACGCCCCCTAAATTTTTAGCTGCTTCAAGGGCGATTTAGAGCAATTTAGTACGTTTATGTAACGAGAATGTCTCTAGCATTTATTAGATTTGCTAGGATTATTTATGAATGTCTCCAATAGACAAAGAGTAGCATTAATGCGTCCTGAGGTAAAGTGAAACGGCTATACATCGTGTTTGCTGGCCTTCTGCATCAAGCACCTGTCAGCCAGTCAGTCAGCACGTCACCTTAATGGGTTAAACAAATGACGCACAGCTCTACTATGGTTACAAAAAAGTTTGCGCTGTTATAATTCACTTACCTTTTATTACCTTTGGTGTGATTATTACCCGCTATTAAAAACATAAAATGTTTTGAGTGAGAAGCTGTAATGTAGCCGTGGCGGGATGAATTTTGGCGTGGCGCCCCACCATGGAAGAATGAATGTAGCGAAAGCCATGTGTAACCCCGCCGCTCCTATGCCGCCCAACCCGTTTCGAGCTGGGATCAAACCGGCGACCTTCCGCATGAGAGTCGGTTGCTCTAACAAGGAGGCTAAAGACTATGGGCTCTAGTGTCTGTCGCTAGAGCACCTTTAGAGGTCAGAGAAGTGAGGTTTACTTGCACAGCACTCACTAGCTGGCCTCCGTTACACATGTATTATTTTACTATCAGAAATGCGCAGATTAGCTCACTGAATCTGCTGTTAATATCCACAGTGACCAATCATCATGCCTAAAACAAAGAATTAAATTATTAAAGTGACGATCGGATGCGGATACATACAGTTGAAGTCAGAATTATTAGCCCCCCTTTGAATTTTTGTTGCTTTTTTTTTATATTTCACATATGTTTAACAGAGCAAGGAAATTTTCACAGTATGTCTGATAATATTTTTTCTTCTGGGGAAAGCCTTATTTGTTTTATTTCGGCTAGAATAAAAGCAGTTAATAATTTTTTAAACACCATTTTAAGGATAAAATTATTAGCCCCTTTAAGCTAACTTTTTTTTTGATAGTCAACAGAACAAACTATCGTTATACAATAACTTACCTAATTATCATAACCTGTCTAGTTACCCTAATTAACCTAGTTAAGCCTTTAAAAGTTACTTTAAGCTGTATAGAAGTGTCTTGAAAAATATAAAGTAAAATCTTATTTACTGTCATCATGGCCAAGCTAAAACAAATCAGTTATTAGAGACGAGTTATTAAAACTATTATGTTAAGAAATGTGTTGACGAAATCTTCTCTCTGTCGAACAGAAATTGGGGGAAAAAATAAATAGGGGTTCTAATAATTCAGGGGGGCCAATAATTCTGACTTCAACTGTATATCAGATTAAACCATATGTGCGGGCGGGTGGATTATTAGTATGAAGCCGAGGATTCGGGTGTCATTTCAGCTGATCCATGCATCTCTAATGCAAACTCCACACAGAAATGCCAACTGGCCCAGTCTGGACTCGAACCAGCAACCTTCAGGGTTCTTACACCTTTTCCAACTTCAAATTCCAGTACTTTAAGCACTTTCAATGGGTATTTTTTATGCTTTTCCAGCACCTAACCACCAACGTAAATTACATTTACTGTATATATGCTGTATGTACTTTCACATTTAAATCCATTGTGCTATTAAAAAAAAAAAAAAACACAATATGACATTTCAACAGTGTAGAAAAATTAGCTTACAGTCAGATTGTGTTTGGGTGTAGAACCAAACTTTAATGACCAGTCGTTCATGATATTTCATGTGCAATGCTTTTAAAAATTCATGTAACAAATTAAATCCTTATGAGAACAATTTTATGCACTTGCACAAATGCTCACAGATATATATTTTGAGCTCGCATAGCTAAAATTTCAGGAATATATGCAACCAAAATGGTCGCAATTTCGAGCCCTGCGATTTCAAATTCAAGCTGTAACAAAGTGGCTGACACAGAGGGATCCACTTGCAGTATTTTTATTAAACACAGTTTAATAACTAATAGCACACAGATGTTGTGCGTGTGCAAACTCACAGCAAACACAGTAGTATAACATCGTTGGGCTGGCGGCTGGTAAACACAGGTTGAGTATGCAGGCATGGGTCAGAGGCAGGCGGCTAGTATCAGAGTCGGTAAGCAGGCTAGAGTTCAAGGCAGGCGGCGAGGATCAATGTCGGTAATCAGGCTGAAGTACAAGGCAGGCGGCAGACAGGACTGGGTCAGTAAACGAAGCAAGATCTAAGGATGGCTGACGTGAAACTGACGTTTCGACACAGTGTCGAGATCCCGAAGCGCAAGTGTTTCGAAACACTGCACCGAAGCATGATCCGAAACACTCAGGTCACGTGACTAAAGTGTTTCGAAACACTTGGTCACGTGACTAAAGCGATTCAAAGCATTGATCATTTCAGAGGCGTTTCAAGACCCGCAGAATCTGCATTTGACTGTCATGATCAAGTTGTCAACTGTGTCTTGTATGGCTTAGTGGATCGTGCGTGTGCACTACAGTACTGTGTTTCAAATTTGTTTTGGGTTCGAATCCCAACTAGTCCAAATACTCCAAAATCATGATTTTATATATTTTAATCATGTTACTGTTTTATGGTGTAGTCTAGATAGGATACAGCTGCGGATATGCCATCAATTTAGCATCATTTTTGTAACACTGTAAAACAATAATTCATATTTTTACAGTACTGTGATGGGTTAAGGTTTTGGATAGACGTTAATAAAATACAATGGGAAATTTAATTAATAATATAAGTAATTATTGTTAACTTCTGGCCACAACTGTATCTGATCTAGCAACAACCCTGTTTTATGAACAAAACAATACAAATTTATTTACAAGGTGTTTATTCGTATGTCAGAGCAATGTTGAAACAAAACGATACAATAACAAAGCATTACCAACTGGTATTAAAGCATTTCAAAATAACTGTTTCAGTCTGGATTCGAACCCATTATTCCCACATGGCGGTCATGAACTCTAAGCGCTCAACTAAACCATTTGCAGATTCAAGGCTACAAAGTGGGATTTCATACCCTAATTTGCTCAACTGTTCTTTGCTGAAGTTGTTTCAGTGAAATACAAATAAAATGACCACTGGGTGTCACCGTAGAGTGGTGTTTCGAAACGTTTCGAAGCTTCGACACATTTGCTTTGATAGTTTCAGTGTTTCACGAAGCCTCGCTTTGCCCACCACTAGCAAGATCACAACGGGGAAAGCAGACAAGGATGAAGAACGCTCAGTAGTGTTAGCCGGGGCAGAACAAGACTTTGCAACGAAGCTGTGTGTGTGTGCTGCTTATAAGCGTGAGCCAGGTGATTAGGAGATGTAGTGCAGGTGTGAGTGCTAATCAGTCAATGGATGATGTAATGGTTAATAGTCTGGTGATGATGACCTCTGCTGGCCAGCGAGGGGAATGAGTGGGACTGAGTCGGTGACACAAGCAGGTTCAAGCACTTTGTCCAAAATCCAAGCACTTTTTCTAACCTTGAAAACACTATATTAAAAATGTAGCATTTCCAGCACCTGTACGAACCCTGAACCTTCTTACTGTGAGGCGACAGTGCTAACCACTGGACCACTTTGCTGCCTTCCCTGACAACAAATGTTTGGGAACGTAACTTTTGAAAGTAATGCATTCCAATATTGAGTTACTCCCCAAAAAAGTAGCTAGTTGCGTTTTACTTAGTTACTTTTTATGGTAAGTAATGCAATACTTTACACTTAGAAAAGTAATATTATTATGCGTTACCCCCAACACTGCTGCCAACACCTCATCATGATGATGAAAGTTTCAATAGAAAATCCTCATGACAGTTACAAGCTTTGTTTTTCAATGATTTTAAATAATGAATTTTGAACCACTGTAGAGGTCATAAGCCTTAAAAGAGCAAATTCATTTTTTTTTTATTTGGCCATTTAGTGCATTAAATGAATTAAGCTTTAACGGAAGCACTTTATTATATACAATCCATGAACGCTCAGTGGGGATTTTTGTTTGTGCATAAACAATCTCACGCCAATAATCCGCTGAATTAAGAGTGAAAGTCCTTCGTTGCGAGTCTCACTGACCATCGCTGTCTCTGGGAAATAATCCCGCAAATCCCAGCAACACCGTTCAGACCCGAGCCGCAGGATCATGTCTGTAGGCCTGGGGCTATAGTTTAAGGATTTCATTGTGCTAAATTCCCATCTGTGCTCATGCCAAATTCTGCACTGTTTGATGGAAGCTTCTCTTTTTTTGGGAAACTGGAGAGAGCACACTACCTGACAAAAGTCTTGTTGTCAATCCCAGTTGTAAAAGCAACAAATAATAACTTGACTTTAGTTGATTAATTGGGAAAAGTGACAGAAGGTGGATTTTTCAGATTAAATTCTCTATTGAGCTGCATCCCAATCATCAAAAGTACTGCAGAAGACCTACTGGAACTCACATGAAGCCAAGATTCTCACGGAAATCAGTCAAGTTTGGTGAAAGAAAGTTCATGGTTTGGGGTTACATTCAGTATGGGGGCATGTGAGAGATCTGCAGAGTGGATGGCAACATCAACAGCCTGAGGTATCAAGATATTTGTCTTCAGCAGGATAACGCTCCTCATACTTCAGCCTCCACATCAAAGTTCCTGAAAGCAAAGAAGGTCAAGATACTCCAGGATTGGCCAGCCCAGTCACCAGACATGAACATTATTGAGAATGAAGGAGGAAATGAAGGAGGAGGCTTTGTAGAAGAATCTTGATGAACTCTGGGAGTCCTGAAATATTGCTTTCTTTGCCATTCCAGATGACTTTATCAATAAGTGATTTGAGTCATTGCAGAGATGTATGGATGCAGTCCTCCAAGCTCATGGGAGTCAGACACAATATTCATTCTTTTTGACTACAGAACAAACCCCTGTTGTGCAATTACGTTCCTAATTAATTAAACTAATTAACCCAGTTAGGCAATTTAAGCTGAATACTAGTATCTGGCAAAATAACTAGTCTAATATTATGTACAGCCATCGTGACAAAGAGAAAATAAACGAGTTATTAGAAATTAATTATTAAAACTATTATATTTAGAAATATTAAACAGCATTTGGGAACCTTTTAATAAAAAAATTAGCATTTCTATTAAATTAGTCTTCAACTGTATACATTTGAACTAATTCAGTGTCTGTATTAAAACAAACTATTGAATAACATACAAAAAAGTAAAAAATAATAACTAAAATATTGCTGGAGCACATTTTACAATATATTAATTCACTTTTACTGCATCATGTCTTGGTTAATTGTTATGATATCTGCTTTGTCTAGCGTGGAATAATGTATTAAGAATAATGTAATATTTTTCAATGTAAATAAATTATGTACAAAATGCAACTTGACTTGGTAATAATCATCATTTATAGTTGAAGTCAGAATTATTTGCATTAATTTTTTAAAATTTATTATAATAATAAAATAAATTATGTATTTGCATTAATTATTTTTCTATTTCAAATATTTCCCAAATGATGTTTAACAGAGCAAGGAATTTTTCACAGTATTTCCTATAATATTTTTTCTTCTGGAGAAAGTCTTGTTTTATTTCAGCTAGAATAAAAGCAGTTTTTAATTTTTTAAGAAACATTTTAAGGTCAATATTATTAGCCCCCTCTTTGTTTCGTTTGTCTACGTCAACAAAACCATCCACTTGCTTTATTAACCTAGTTAAGCCTTTAAATGTCACTGTAAGTTATAAATATCTATTAAAATATTTTGTGCTGTCATCATGGCAAATATAAAAGTTACTAGTAATAAATTATTAAAGCTATTATGTTTAAAAAACAAATTTAGAGGTGGGCTAATAATTTAGAAGGGCTTATAATTCTGACTTCAACTCTACATTTGATAATCGATTGAGATTAACAATTACTCTAATAAACCTCATTCCTTATATTTGTATCAGACTTTGATCTCTATAATGTGCTGTATTTTGTCTGTGTTGTGGATTTAACACTTTACACAGAGTTTCTGTCACCGCTCTGCATCCCGCAGAGGATTTTCCCTCTACATTCACATCTGATCCCTCCTAAGCCCTTTTGTAGGTTTGTTAATGGCTGTTTTTACGACAACAGAACATTGGGGATTAGCAATGTTCTTTTCTCTCTCTCTTTCTCTCTCTCTGTCGATGTGTCTGTATACAGTAAGTAACATGGGAGAGAGATTGACATGTAATGAGATACAGACAGAAAACACCATAAATGATGTTTACATTGGCGATTTACACTAGAAAACTCACATCAATTACTAACTCTTGGACAATAGTAGAATCAGATCAGCTTATACCAACACAGACTCATTGGAAATAAGCCTACACGTTTGTGAAACTGCAAAAAAACGTACTTAAACATACATTAGACTGCAGTTTCTTGGTAAAATAAATGCTACAGAGCAGTATAGTGGCAAGAATGTCCATTCCTTTTCTCATTAATGATATGTTCGAGCCGATAAAAGGATTATTTCAATGCCTTTTTTGCACAACACCAAATAAATAGCATAAAACAACTTAACGATTTTTGAGATAAGTAATTCAATATGAAGATTAATCTAAATCTATTTGAATCTAGGATAAATCATTTCTAATATCTCCATATGGACAACTTTTCTGCTGTGGTCAGCTTGCTTGGTAGCTCACCTTGTACGATGTTGTAGTTGTGCTGCAAAGCACTCGGGTTCGAGTCAAGAATATCCTTAAATGTATTACGGGACCTGGATCTTTCCCCCAACAACTTTTCAACAACCTTGAAAAGTAAAAACAAAGTTACTTTTATTGACATTTTTAATAGTTTAAAGTTATATATTGTCTGGGTTGGTGTTGTATATTGTGCAACAAAACCTTGTAATGAACTGCCAGCAATTATTTTTTTGTTGTTGTTATTTTACAGTCTTATTTCTCTATATATATTATTTCGAATACTTTATATTATTTCAAACTACTAAAATGTCAATAAAAGTCACTTTGTTAAACTGTAGAGCTGCCAAAAGTCAACAGAGCAGAGATCAACATCCCATAATGCAATTCACAACCATAAATAAATGGAAAACTGTTAATTAACAGATAATTTCACAGTGTTGTAAAGCGTGGTTCAACAACAGGGATAAAGCAATGCAAAATCAAGGTAAAGCTATGTGGTCGCAGCACATTTTTCATTTTAGCAAAAATGTAGACAGCCCCCTAGTGGATATTTTCATCTGAAGCGTGCAACAAAATGTACCCGGAGCAATGTGTTTCACATTTTGGAAAAATTGTAGGTATTTATATATTTTCGTTGTCGTAGTCAACTACTCTCTGCGCTCCAAGTCCGCCGACGTACACAACAAGCTAACTGGACAAACTGGTTGCGGCGGGAAAGCCCTCCACACAGAGGTAGGCCTGTGTGTTAGATTTAATAATTCCGGGAGTTTTTCAGGAGACAACAATACAGGAGATGGGCAGGAGATGGGTCTGAAATACAGGAGACTCCTGGGAAAATCAGGAGTGTTGGCAGGTATAAAGCAGTAAGCTGGTAAGCGCATAAAGGAACGGCATCATACCGCCCTGTTGCGTTCGCATAAGAAAATAAAATGCATATTTTTTTTTTAGCCTAGTGGTTAGCGAATTGACATATGGTGTTGTAGCACCCAAGTTCGAATCCCGGCTTGAGGACATTTCCCTTACCCCAACCCCTCTCTCACTGCACTTCCTGTCTGAAATACTGTCCTATCCACTTAATAAAGGCAAAAAGATAAAAATAAAGCCATACATACCTCCGGCTACATAATTTGCGGTCTTCAGAAACGTCCACGGGTCTGCATTTTCAGAATGAGCCTGTGTTAAAAACAAATATTGCTTAAAGGGGCTAATAATATTGATCTTAAAATGATGTTTAAAAAATTAAAAACTCCTTTTATTCTTGCTGAAATAAAACAAATAAGACTTTCTCCAGAAGAAAAAATATTATAGGAAATACTGTGAAAAATTCCTTGCTCCGTTAAACATCATTTGGGAAGTACTTGAAAAAGAAAAGAGGGCGAATAGTTTTGACTTTAACAGTATATATACACGATTACCCTGGTGTCAGATGCTTGCATACTTACTAAATTGTTAAGCGCTGGATATGAAAGGTCAGCTCTTACATGCGAGTGGGAAAAACTGGCGAGATGCTCTTATTACCACCTTTTTAACCGCCTCCAGGACATCTGTTACTATAGAGACCAAGAACCGCTGTCCTCATGGCAACCTCACAAGTGAAATTAACCTGTTAAGTGACAGTGAACTGGACCAGACCGACAGATAGAAAGAAAACATGCATGTCTCATTAGCCTCTCAGTTACTTCTTGAATGTCTCCTGCTTCTTTGATGTTTCTCCTGAGAAAAACTCCTTGGAAATATCAACATTTAGTAGAAGAGTAGTTTAGGAAGACTTCATGTAAAATATATATATATATATATATATATATATATATATATATATATATATATATATATATATATATATATATATATATATATATATATATATATATATATATATATATATATATCAATGCTTTTTGAAACATAATATATTACCTGAAAAAAGTCTTGTAGCCTATCCAAGTTTTAGGAATAACTAATAATAACTTGACTTCTAGTTGATTATTTGGTATCAGAAGTGGCTTATATAAAAAGGCAAAGGCCTCTAGATTACGCTTATTTTACCACAGTAAAATATGATCATGCCATGACCTTTAATTATTTAATTAGGACAGTAAGGTCTGACATTGTCACTTCACAGAAATAATGTCCAGTATAGAATATAAAGTCATGCTGCAGTGGAAGAATGAATATTGTGTCTGACTCCCATGAGCTTGGAGGACTGCATCCACACATCTCTGCAATGACTCAAATCATTATAAAGTCATCTGGAATGGCAAAGAAAGCGTTCATGCAGGACTCCCAGAGTTCATCAAGATTCTTTGGATTCTTTTGGCCTCCTCCTTCATCTTACCTGAGACATGCTTAATAATGTTCATGTCTGGTGACTGGGCTGGCCAATCCTGGAGCACCTTGACCTTCTTTGCTTTCAGGGACTTTGATGTGAAGGCTAAAGTATGAGAAGGAGCGCTATCCTGCTGAAGAATTTGCCCTTTCCTGTGGGTTGTAATGTAATGGGCAGCACAAATGTATTGATACCTCAGGCTGTTGAGGTACTGTAACCCCAAACAATGATTTTTTTTTACCAAACTTGACTGATTTCTGTGAGAATCTTGGGTCCATGCAGGTTCCGATAGGTCTTTGGCAGTATTTGTGATGATTGGGATGCAGTTCAACAGATGATTAATTTGAGAAATCTTTTTTTTTTTTAAGATATATTTTTGGCCTTTTTGCCTTTATTAAGTGGATAGGACAGTATTTCAGACAGGAAGTTAAGTTGGAGAGAGAATGGGGGGCGGGAAATGTCCTCGAGCCGGGATTCAAACTTGTGACAGCCTGAAGTGCTACAGCACCATATGTTGACCCGCTAACCAATAGGCCTATTGCGCCAACTTATCTGAGAAATCTACCTTCAGACACTTTTACAAATGATCAACAAAGTCTAGTTATTTCAGAAAAAACAAAACAAAAAGCGCTCTGGGGTAAGTTTAAATGTATGGTCGGTGCTCTTTGGGTAAGGGATTCATCAAATCTGCAACAAGAATCAGTCCAAGGCACTCGAGTAAAGTGAAAAAATTAAAAAGCCTTTATTCACATGGCTAGATCTCTAAAAACCAACGCGTTTCGGCAGAAGTCTGCCTTCATCAGGGTAACAGTGATCAGGTGCGTCTAGAGTCTCTTTTGAGTACTACGGTCACATGACTCATTTAAACATCTCAAATGGCACTCAAATAATTTAACAAGCAAACTCTACTACCATCATAAATTCGGCATAGATACACAAACACCCACTTGCATATGTGGGAAAAGAGAGAGAGAGAGAGAAGAAAAAAGAATATATATATATATATATATATATATATATATATATATATATATATATATATACATACATACACATATACGTATATATACATACACACATACATATACATACATATATATATATATATATACACATACATACATACATACATACATACATACGCATACATGTATACAATATATACACATACATGGAAAATACATACATACATATAAACACATACATCAATGTATAATGACGATCTGTAAAGCATCTATAGAAAAACTCATTTAATCATTCATTTTCTTATCGGCTTAGTCCCCTCATTAATCCGGGGTCGCCACAGCGGAACGAACCGCCAACCAGCTACTTTCTACGCAGCGGATACCCCTCCAGCCATGACTTCTGCCGAAACGCGTTGGTTTTTAGAGATCTAGCCATGTGAATAAAGGCTTTTTAATTTTTTCACTTTACTCGAGTGCCTTGGACTGATTCTTGTTGCAAAGTCTAGTTATTATTTGTTGCTCCTACAAATGATATTGATGACAAGACTTTTGTCAGGTAGTGTAGTTTCAATAATTAATATGAACAGTATGTTATTATAATCAGGGCTTTACATTAACACCCGCCAACCCGCCAAATGCAGGTAGATTTCGGCGGTGGCGGGTAAGACAGACACTCCCAACTAGCCACTTTGGCTGGTTGAAAATAATTTTCCAGATAATTATTCTTAAAAGCAGGGTTCGACAATAAGGAATGTCCAATATGCCATGTCAAGCTGCACAAAAATGCATATTTTGGTCCCACTTTATATTAAGTGGCCTTAACTAATATGTACTTACATAGGAATTAATAGTTTGTTTAATGTACTTGTTGTGTAAATACATGTATTTACTGTGTACTTATGCTTGATTCAATACATGTATGTAATTACATCTGTAATTAACTTTTGTAACTACATTTGTTAATACACTGTTGACCATCCCTTACACCTTAACGCACTCTTAAACCTACCCATACCACCAAACCTGTCCATAACCCAACCTCTATCCCAACTCAAGAGCACCAGAAGTGCTCAAATACATTATAAACACAGTAAGTACATTGTATTTATTTTTTTTGATGTAAGAACATAGTAGTTAGGGACACGTAATATAAAGTGGGACCCATATTTTTCTACTTATTATGCAAGATACTAGTGTGATTTAAAGAATAAACTAGGTTATTAAGTTAATTAAGCAAGTTTAGTTAATAAAAGTGTTTGTTTTTTTTTTGTAGATAACTGAAAAACAAAAAAAGATTACTTAAGGGGTCTAATAATTTTTATCTTAAAATTATAACACTTAAAATTATGTATATGTATATGTATATTATATATTATATATATATTCAATTTAACTACAAAAAAAAGGTTCGGCCAATTGGAGCTGTTTTCCAATCGATCGCACCGTTACGTAGGTGTGCGATCCCCCCGCCCACCGAATTGATTGACAGCTGTTCCATTAACATGTTCCGGTAGTCACGTGTATATGTCAACAAGACCAGACAGACATACGCAAAGCAACCGGGAATAAAAGCTCTGTTCTGTTCGCTAGGATCAGCAATCATCATCAAACGTGATTAAGAGTGAGTTTCACATGTTTAAAGTGTTTTAAAACAGAGTATGTGTGTAATTAATTACAGTGTTTTACTTCAGCTTTACTTCATCAGCACAGCCGCGTGTCAGAACAATTATAAAAGAAGATGCTTCAATCCCGGTTTGTGGAGTTAAATCAGGTTTATTTTGTACATTAGCATAACAGATATCCACACTTAAGGTTAGCCTTAACTAGGCTAAGCGCGCTCTGTCTGTCTGCCTGCCTGCGTGTTTGTGTATCATCTGCGGTGTGTGTGTGTGTGTGTGTGTGTGTGTGTGTGTAACGATATTGTGTGTGACTCATCAATGCAACTTCACAATACTGATTAGTAAAGGTTAGTTCTTACTGTAGTATCTCACGAACGCTACGTGAGACCTTCTTCCTTTAAGTCTGTCTGTTGTCTGACGCAGCTGAGGGAGGAGGCATGTAGTGGGCGAGAAAGTGGGCGGGAAAGAATCGGCTTAAAGGCGCAGTACGACAAAACCACCCCTGCTGGAAATCAGTATAAGACAGCATCTTGTAAAAGGTATAATGAAAAATCTGATGGGTATTTTGATCTGAAACTTTATATACACATTCTAGAGACGCAAAAGACTTATATTAAATCTGAAAAAAGGGGTAACCTAGGTGCCCTTTAATGTCTAACAATCAATGGAAGTGAATGAAAAAGTAAGAACTGTCGAGCCAAAAAGACTCCAATGGCTGCACCCGCTCATATGTGTAGATATAGGCGACACAGTGGCTCAGTGGTTAGCCCTGTCACTTCACATCAAGAAGGTCGCTGGTTCGAATTCCAGCCTCTTTCTCAAATTTTCAAATTCTGTTTGAGTTTGCATGTTCTCCCCGTGTTGGTGTGGGTTTCTTCGGGGTGCTCCAGTTTCGCAATCCAAACACATGCGCTATACAGTTGGTGAACTGAATAAACTAAACTGGCCGTAGTGCATGTGTGTGAATGAGTGCGAATGGGTGTTTCCCAGTAATTGGTTGCAGCTGGATGGGCATCAACTGTGTAAAACATATGCCGGATGAGTTGGCAGTTCATTCCGCTGTGGCGACCCCTGATAAATAAGTCGAAGGAAAATGAATGAATACTCATGAATGTTTCTCCTCCTTTGTATCACACAGGTTTTATTGTTACAGTCTCTGCATGTGGTGTTGTACTGCAGTGCATTATATAAACCTGTGTGTATTTGAACACACTGTCAGGGAGCTCATGTTAGCGCAGTCTCTCTCTTTCTGCCTCTGGGCGAGAGATTCACAGATGGCCTGGTTTTGCGGCTCTGCTCTCCAGCTGTTGGCAGTTCCATTACTAAATGATCCCTCTGTCAGATTGACACGCGTCTGTCCTCTGCTTGGGCTGCCACTCAAACTTAATGTCACCATGGCGACAGAGAGAAAAAGAGGATGGACTGAGGACGGGAGGGAGGGGGAAAAAATTAACTGCAACTCGATACCCATCTGTTTACTTCTAATCTTGCTGTTGGTGCATGTGACTGATGTGCTGCCTGATGTGATGAGCGTATTAGTGCAGATGCACACGGCCATTTCAAAGTTTTGGGACTGCTGTTTTAGCAAGAATGTAATAAAATGATCTTATAGTGACTTTTAAAAGATTTTATATATTGCAAAAGTTAATGTTTAAAGTACATTTTGTATTTGTATTCATGTAGTTTTGATTCTTAATCTTAATATGATAGCAAGATATTTTGAATAGTTTAAATTATAATAAAATGTACTATGAGCGCTTATTAACTTAGTGTACACACTCATACATGCGGACAAATTCACCTGTACCACATCTTTAGAATTTTGAGGGAACCGAAGCACCCAGAGGAAACCCATGCAAACATGGGGAGAACATGCAAACTCCACACAGAAATGCCTACTGACCCAGCCAAGACTCGAACCAGCGACCTTCTTGCTGTGAAGCAACATCGCTAATCGTTCAGCCACCATGTCGCCCCGGGACTAATTTTATGTTATCTAATTTGTACATTCAGCTTGAAGCAGACAACCAAAATATGACATGTTGCATTCGACTCTTACACTTACACTTTGAGCACATACATTCACTGGCCACTTTATTAGGTACACCTTCCTAGTATCAGGTTGGACTCACTTTTGGCTTCAGAACTGCCTAAATCCTTCATGGCACAGATTGAACAAGATAGTGGAAATATTCCTCAGAGATTTTGCTCCATATTAACATGATAGCATCACACAGTTGCTGCAGATTTGTCGGCTGCACATCCATGATGCCAATCTCCCGTTCCACCAAATCCCAAAGGTGCTCTATTGGATTGAGATCTGTTGACTGTAGAGGCCAAATGAGTACAGTGACTCATTGTCATGTTCAAGAAACCAGTCTGAGATGATTCACACTTTATGACATAGTGCGTTATTCTGCTGGAAGTCATCAGAAGATGTGTACACTGTGGTCATAAAGGGATGGACATGGTCAGCAACAATACTCAGGTAGGCTGTGGCATTGACACGATGCTCAATTGGTACTAATGGGCCCAAAGTGTGCCAAGAAAACATCCCCCACACCATTACACCACCACCAGCAGCCTGAACCGTTGATGCAACGCAGGATAGATCGATGCTTTCATGTTGTTGACGGCAAATTCTGACCCGACCATCCATACGTGGCAGCAGAAATCGAGACTCATTAGACCAGGCAACGTTTCTCCAATCTTCTATTGTTCAATTTTGTTGAGCCTGTGTGAATTGTCTCAGTTTCCTGTTTTTAGCTGACAGGAGTGGCACCCGGTGTGGTCTTCTGCTGCTGTATTCCTTCTACCTCAAGGTTGTATGTGTTGTGCATTCAGAGATGCTCTTCTGCAGACCTCGGTTGTAACGAGTGGTTATTTGAGTTATTGTTGCCTTTCTATCAGCTGAACCAGTCTGGCCATTCTCCTCTGACCTCTGGCATCAACAAGGCATTTGCACACACAGAACTGCCGCTCACTGGATATTTCCTCTTTTTCGAACCATTCTCTGCAAACCCTAGATATGGTTGTGTCTCCAAGTAGATCATCAGTTTCTGAAATACTCAGACTAGCCCGTCTTGCACCAACAGCCATGCCATATTCATTATAGCACCAAATAAATCCCCTTTCTTCCCCATTCTGATGCTCGGTTTGAACTGCAGCAGATCGTCTTAACCATGACTAAATGAATTGAGTTGCTTCCATGTGATTGGCTGATTAAAAATTTGCTTTAAAGAGCAGTAGGACAGGTGTACCTAATAAAGCGGCTGGTTAGTGTATATGTGTGTGTAACGCTGACGAGGTACAGGAGCATCAGAGCAGAGCTCATTAATATTCACAACTGTTCCAAATATGGTCATAACCGGCTTTTTCAATCTAGGTGAAATTTCTGTGGTTATAAATAAGCATGCAAAAATGTTTCTGGAGAATTGTTGAATAACCTAAGCCACATATCTACTACGTAGACATCAGAGAACAATAAAAAAAAATATATATATGTGGGTCTCAAAAATGTGGACTGTATTTTAGCTTTTTAATAAATGAAAAAGAGGTAAATGCAGTTATTTCAAAAATGATTTAATAATAAAAGATTCTTCAGGTCTTTTATTAGTCAATTCAGTTCAATTGAAGTTTATTTGTTATGCTGCTCGATGTTAAAAACAATTGTTTGTAGAGCAAAGTTTGATCGCTTACTGACATTAATTATTCCAGGTCGTTTCCCCATGAAGACTTATGAATGGGAAGCTGAATATCACTTTGAGTGAATGCACTATATGTCACCTTTTAAAACCTGTATATATTTCTTCCACACACAGGAAGTGCCCTGATGGATTTGACTGTTTGAAAACAAGTCGAAACCCAAACTACGGCTACACAAGCTTTGACACCTTTGGCTGGGCTTTTCTGGGTCTGTTCAGACTGATGACACAAGACTACTGGGAAAGCCTTTACCATCAGGTACATCACTGAACACTCAACTGCCAACATGGGGAATAATTACAGGGATAGTTCACCTACAAAGGAAAATGTACTCACCATTTACTCACCTTCGAGTAAACCTTCATGAGTTTCCTTATAAGAAGGTACTTTGGTAACACTTTATAATAACTGCACACTTAGAAAACCACCAACTGCTATTAAATTACTGGTTTGTAAGGGTGTATTCACACTATCTACAGTTGCTTCGAACCGGGCCAAAGCACGCTTGTCCCCCCTCCCGTCTCCCCCGGCGGCCCGCGCTCACATTACAATCGGGCCTGGGCACGCTTAAGTCATCGATGCTGTGCTGTTCAGTAAGCGCTCTCGCTCAGCACAGTGGACATTTCTTCTGTTATATAGCTTTAGTCCTTAGGGATGCGGTGACACGCAGTAAGATATTTCGCCATTGTTACCAATGTTTTAAAAAAAGCTGTAAACCTGTAATCATTGACTTCTATAGTAGGAACAACACATACTATGGAAGTCAATGGTTACAGGTATCTAGATTTATTTAAAATATCTTCTTTTGTGTTCAACAGTAGAAAGAAAGTCAAACAGATTTTCAACAAGCAAGGGCTGAGCAAATTATGACAGAATTGTCATAAAAAGGGTTAAAAAGTGTTACCAATATTTTTAAAGATATTTTGATGTTTAAAACCTGCAACTATTGACTCCCATAGTGGGAACAACAGACACTATGGAAGTCAATGGTTACAGGTTTCCAAGATTTTTCAATATAACTTAAAAAAAAAAAAAAAAAACTCAGAAGAAGATTGAAAATTTACAGGTTTTAAAGAAGCAATGGCTGAGTACATTTTCATTTTTGAGTGAACTAACCATGTAATAAATTACTCATGGTGTGCTGTTATTATACATTGTTACCAATATTTAATTTTTTTTTTAAAAACCTGTAACCATTGACTTCTATATCAAGAACCATAGACACTATGGAAGTCAATGGATACTGGTTGGCAACATTTTTCAAAATAACTTCTATTGTGTTCAACAGAAAAAAGAAACTCAAACAGGTTTTAAACAAGCGAAGGCTGAATAAATGATGGCAGAATATTCATATTCGGATGAACAAATCATTTAATAAATGACTCAGTGTGCAGTTATTATAAAGTGTTACCAATGTTTTGAAGAAAGCTGGAAACCTGTAACCATTGACTCTTATAGTAGGAACAACAAATACTGTAGAAGTCAATGGTTACAGGTTTCCAGCTTTCTTCAAAATATCTTCTTTTGTTATCAACAGTAGAAAGAAACACAAACAGGTTTTCAACAAGTGAAGGCTGAGCAAATTTGGACACAATTTAGATTTTTTGGTGAACTAACCCTTTAATAAATTTTACAAAGAAATATCAAGATTTAGAAAAATGTTTAGAACCTGTAACCATTGACTCCTAAAGTAGGAACAACAAACACCATGGACGTCGATGGTTACAGGTTTCCAGCATTTTTCAAAACAACTTCTACTGTGTTCAACAGAAATAAAGTAAAAAAGGTGAATTAATGATGAAAAATTTGTAAAGGTTTGGGTGAACTGTCCCATTAAAAACCTTGCTTCTGTTCATCTTCCTCCCCATGGCAGACTCTGCGGTCGGCGGGGAAGACCTACATGATCTTCTTTGTGTTGGTAATTTTTCTGGGTTCGTTTTATCTGGTGAACTTGATTCTGGCTGTGGTGGCCATGGCGTACGAGGAGCAGAACCAGGCCACCATCGCTGAAGCCTGGGCCAAAGAGAGAGAGTTTCAGCTGGCCATGGAGCATCTGCGCAAGGAGCAGAGGGTAAATTAAATATCAACATACAGCTGAAGACAGAATTATTAGCCCTCCTGAATGTTAGCCCCCCTGTATATTTCATTTCATTTTCTTGTCGACTTAGTCCCTTTATTAATCCGGGGTCGCCACAGCGGAATGAACCGCCTACTTATCATAAAATACTGATGAATGCACTAAGAATCTTTAACTGACTTTTTTTTTTTTTTTGTACATTTTTACATTCACTTATTGAGAGCTGGTCACAACAAAAAGTTATGATAAAAAAAAAAATTAGTTCTCTCAAGCAAGTCCGAACAGACCTGAGATGCAAAAACATTATACAGATTTTGAATACATTGTGGCGACATAGTGGCGCCTCACAGCAAGAAGCTCGCTGGTTCAAGCCCCAGGTCAGTTCTGTGTGGAGTTTGCATGTTCTCCCTGTGTTCGTGTGGGTTTCCTCCGGGTGTTCTGTTTTCCCCTACAAGTCCAAAGACATGTGCAACAGGTACAGTAAATTGAATAAGCTAATTTGGCCATAGTCTATGTATGTAAATGCAAGAGTGTATGGATGTTTCTCTGTGCTAGGTTGCGGCTGGAAGTGCATCCACTGCGCAAAACATATGTTGGATAAGTTAGCGGTTCATTCCGCTGTGGCAACCCCTGTTTAATAAAAAGACTAAGCTTATAAGAAAATGAATGAATGAATACATTGTGAAGATTAGAGTATGTGGACATTCATCACAGTATTTTTAACAGCTTGACAATTTTATAGGACAAAATTTTTTTTTATAAAACCTGAGAACTGTTTAAAACTATGATTGTATTGGCATGTTACACTGAATGTTTGATCTGATGCTTTTTTTCTGTTCACTTTTATATTAGGCTTTAGCAAAACAGCGCAGAAAAGAGGCCGAGATGGCTCTGGCAGCAGATTTTTGTCCATCTCCTTTCTCCCGAAAAGACTCGATAAAATGCAGAACCAGAACGAGATCCCACAGAACGCTCTCAGAGGAGATTGAGGACAGCTTTTTGCCAAAGTTTGAACCGCTTGATGAAAAAGTAAGTATTTACAGTTTTATTTATATTTACTCTATCTTTTTCCTCATTTTTACATTTACTAATCTTTTTTTTTTATATATATTGTATATTATAATTGCAAGAAAATTTCAGTTAAAGGGATTTACTCACTGGTACTTTACACACAAGGGGTTACAAACCTTTAGAAGTTTAATTGTTCTCTATTGAACACAAAATAAGATATTTTAAATCCAAAACAACCAAAAAGCACCCAGGGGTAGCTTAAATATTTTGTCGGTGCTATTTGAGGTAGGATTCATCAAAGCAAACAACAAAGAAAATCAGACCAAGGCACTCGAAAATGTAGACAACTTAAAAAGCCTTTATTCACATGGCTAATCCTCAAAAAAACCCACACTTTTTGAGTGTCTTAGACTGATTTTTTGTTGTTTGTTAAGATATTTTAAATGTTGGATACTGTCAGGCAAAAACATCCATAAAAGCAAACTATGGAGGTCAATGGACACTGGTTTCCGACATTCTTCAAAATATCTTCTTTTGTGTTCAACAGAAGAAAGCAGCTGCTTCGATTGTCATCACTCAATTGAATAAGCGTTATCAGTGGTTATCAGCTGATAGATATGGTCCAGTAGGGGCCTTCTGCGCTTACTGGTAGGCTCAGAAGGCTGTTATCATCTATTCACATGGTTAATCAGCTATACTAAAAGAGAAGACTCTAGATCCAGATATGTTTTTACATTAATGTGACGGTTGGGTTTCCGGTTGGGGTGGGCATAGACGTTAATAAAAACACAATTAATGGGAAATGTAATAAATAATATTACTAATTCAGGTTAACTTCAGGTTGCAGCATATAGCCGATTAACCATGTGAATGGATGATAACAGCCTTCTGAGCATACCAGTAGGTGCAGAAGCCCCTACTGGCCCATATCTATCAGCTGATAACCACTGATAATGCAAATTCAATCGAGTGATAACATTCAAATCGGATGAAGAAAGAAACTCAAGCAGGTTTGCAACAAGGGATGGGAGCGTAAATAAGAGTGCAACACATTAATAATTAACTAATGCATTTACTAATGTTAACCTTATTAATGTGAAGACCTAATTGATGTGAAATTTGACCTTTTTTAACCAGCAAAATTGATCTTTTAATCCGTTAAAATAAATCTAAATGCTTTTAAAGCTAAATCTTTACAAAAGGTGCTTGTTATTAAATTACAATAACAGTCAGAAAGAGCTAAAGTGTTGTGTATATTGTGCATATAGAATTTCCCTAATGCAGTGTTTCCAACCCAAGCTCATTCTGGAAACGTAGCCCCGTGGACGTTTCTGGAGACAGCGATTTAAGTGGCCGGAGGTACGTACGGACGCGTTTAGTTCTTTTTCGAGTGAACGCTGCGGGACGGTGTGGCGCTGCTCCACTCCTCCTCTTAGAGTGGAGGGCTTTCCTGATGCAACCAGTTTGTCCGCTTAGCCCACAGCGTTGCGTCGGCGGAGCGGAGGCCCCGGAGGAGGAGCCGGCCGCGAGGACGACGACTGGGATCGAGTCCGGGGAACAGCGGTTCCAGAAATCAGGTAAGACGAAAAACAGAATCTGAAAAATTAGGGCGAGAACGCGGCGGAATCCGAAAACGTGGTCGAAATCGAAGACGAGGGCTTTTGCTTTTTTTTTTTTTCTGGATGGCTTTTGCAAACCGTCGCTCGGGTTTAGGGTTAGCTTTTCGCGCGAGAACAGAGCGGGTGCGAACAGCGCGCTCCCGAAAGGCGCCCGAGACGCGAAAAAGCGTGCACAGCGGTCTCTCGCGGATCCGCAAAAACAAAAAACGCTCGAATACGTACCTCCCGGGACGTATCTTGCGGTCCGCAGAAACATACGTGGAGCTACGTTTCCACAATGAGCCCGGGTTGCATGTTTCCTAACCCTGTTCCTGACGGCACACTAACAGTTCGTATTAGTCCCTTATGTATCAAGGGTCGCCAGAGTGCAATGAACCACCAACTATTCCAGCATATGTTTTACACAGCGGATGCCCTTCCAGCTGCAACCGAGTACTAAGAAATATCCACACACTCTTACATTCACACACATTCAATGGCCAATTTTGTTTACCCAATTCACCTATACCACATGTCTTTGGATTGTGAGGGAAACCAGAGCACCCTGAGGAAACCCACAGCAACATGGGGAGAACATGCAAACTCCACACAGAAATGCTAAATTACCCAGCTGGGACTCGAACCAGTGAGCTTCTTGCTAAGAGGCGACGGTGCTAACCACTGAGCCACTGTGCACAATTTCAACCTCTCCCTAATCAAACTGACCTGAATCAACTCATCAGAACATTAGAAGAGACTCCAAACCCAGAAATGAATGGGTCAGATAAGGGAGACACTAAAATATGTACTGTTGCTGTGCCGATGGGAATAGGGTTGGGAAACACTTCTCTAATGTCTTGCATGTGCTGTTTTGTAGCCAGCTCACCCTCTCTTGGCCACACTCTCCTCTCATCCTCTGAGCACTCGTCGGGGAAGCCAAATGAGCATCTTCACCTTCAGGCCGCGCAATAGTTCCGAGGCCGACTTTGCAGATGATGAGCACAGTGTTGCTGATTATGGGCGGAGCAGAGCGGGATCCATGGCAACGCCGTGGCATAAACACCGCACGGGGAGCATCAGGAGTCACTCGTCTCAGGTGTTCACGCCAACACTCGCCAACGGCAGACTCAACATTTCTCTGGAGCAGAACGGCATCACTGGCATCGGCCTGCACACACCCACCACTGGCCCCAAGTTCAGCATGGAGAAGGTCAAGGAGGGAACGGTGAGTCTCGGACTTATTAGGAGGGATGATAAATCGAAATCATTTATAGCACCCTCATGTTTCTGGAAGCCCAAAAACAGCTCTAAAGTACACGGTAAAAACGATCTGTTGATTAACGGATTTTGTTTTTCTGTTCATTTACGGTTGTGAATTGCATTATGGGATATTGATCACTGTTTTGTCGACTTTTAATGTTGAAAATACACCTCTACAGTTAAACAAAGGGACTTTTATTGACATTTTAGTAGTTTGTAATAATGTAATGTATAACAAATAATATAGAGAGAAATAAGTCTGTAAAATAACAGAAGAAATGTACTGTAAAGTTTTTAGTCCCATAATATATAAAACAAAATTCCAGACAATAACACTTTGAACTATTAAAAATGTGCATAAAAGTCAGTTTTTCTAACTTTTTAAGGTTTAAAGTTGTTGGGAGAAAGCTCCCAAAATGCAATTAAAAAGCATAAATTAATGAGGGAAAATAAGAGTATGAATCACAAAATACAAAAAACTGCTCATTTACAGATTTTTTCTTACAGTGTAGAGAAAATCAAAGCAAGTCTTCAGTCACAAAATGAACACATTGCTACAATTTTAACAAAAATTATAGTAAAAATATATGTGAACTTGGACCACAAAACCAGTCATAAAAATCATTACTTTTTAAAAATTGAGATTTATTTATTAAGTAAAATCTGAATGAATAAGTTTTCCTTTGGTGCAGGTTTTGTTATGATTGGCTGAGATACAGCAATTTAATATTTGGAGTCTGAGGGTTCAAAAAAACCTACAAATTGAGAAAAATCCCGATCTCACGGCAATTCATAACTTTGATTTATTTATTTAAAAAAAATATATATATTTTTTTTTCAAACAAACTTTTATTTAGAAAAGGAGAAATTTACAATATAAATCAGGAAGTAATCTGTAGAAGACCGGAATACAAGAATATACAATTACAAAGTAATAAAAACAATAAGTAAAAAGAAAGGAGTAATAGAAAGAAAATAAAAAAGAGAACAAAATGAGGAAGGGGGAAGTACAAAATTAAATTAAATAAAAAATACAGAAAGCATTAATTACTAACATACTGGAAGCATGATATTTTCATAAGTTTCTATTAACTTGCAGAATTTCCAGTTGTTAGAAAGACATAAAGCTTTAAGCATGGAATCAATTTCGATTAAAAAATGGGCATACGAGGGAGAGGATTTAAGAAATTTTTGTTTGTGGATAAAGAATTTAGCATATAATATAAAAAAGTTATATATATATACTTATTCTTCATTTTTGTTCTTGGGATTAAAATAATAACAAATAATATCTTTCAGTTTAAAGATTTGTTTTGTTGCTTGGGAATAACTTTGATTTAGTGGCTAATAGTGTGGAGGAACTATGACGTCATTTTGTAGGCTAATCGGCTGCTAGCATAAAACTGGTTCCCTCATGAAAATCGAAGTCTTTCGAAGATTGCAAATAATAAGCTCTGTGTTCAAACACTGTTCATTACACTTGTTTTGTCCAGCCGGATAATCCTCACATGAAATCACAACTTTGAGCACTTTTGGATCTTAAATGCAAACGTAAGAATTGAAAAGCTAACATCAGGGTATAAACGGACTACAGTGCTCGGGGCGCTCGTCTGTGACGTCAGCACCACCCTGCTACAAACAACTTATCAAGCTTATTTTTAGAAATAATGTCCATCACAAAGAGTTAATTTCTCTGTTTATTATATTATAATCCACAGTATGTATTATAAACAAATAAATACGCAAAAAACACATAGATCTATGTGCCTTTTGGATCATTTTCATGTAGGAAATACATCTGTTTTGCTTTACGGTTGTTCTAAAAGTTTTAAAACTGCGTGTATAAATCTGCCTATATAGTATTTTTATCAGACATATTTAAATAAGTGTATCGCTGCGTGCACACAGCCTGCTTACCTTAACAGACGACAGAAATGAGGCGTGAGGAGGAACAAGTCTATCAAATGCCTGCAAGTTCCATCATCATGGACACAGAACAACAATCAATGTTCCTTTTTCATCAGGAAGTGCAGTGAAAAGCAGCCCGTACAGTCACATCTGCTATACATTTTATGGAGGAGTGTAAATATTGCAGTTATGGGAGAGTTAAATGTGTTCAGATGAAGAAAAAAAGACGAAAAATCACTTGATCACGTTAAAATGACAGTTATGAGAGCAGGACAGAGAAGGTGCACTGGTGAGCAGTATCTTCATAATATTGTTTATTAAAATAAAAGATCAACAAATGAATGTGTCTCGACAGCCTTTACAAGTGAAGGAATTATCTACACACAATCTGAATTCCCAATTAGAAAAATACTACAAACTATAAAATAATATTCATGAAAATACCTAAAAAACAGACAAATCCAAATGCCCAATGCATGTATAATGTCCCCGACACCGCCTGTAGTCCCATTTAGCAACTTGAACCGTCTTTTTAAAGAAGCATAACCGATTTAAAAATTCAAGAGTGTGCTGTAATTGATGTGTTTTATGTCGTAGAACAAAACGTGAAAGTATCTTGAGTTTGTGTTTGCCACGAACCTTATTTAAGCGATTTTACTGAAACCCCATTTAAAAAACCCTTTGACTTTGGGACGAGGGAACCGGAAGTGCTAAAATGCTAACTCGCTTCTGGGTTTTTGCATACAAATTGACGTCATCCTTCCTCCACTCTATTTGTATAAACTTGTACAAGCTCATTCGTACAATTTAGTTAGATTTTCTCATCCTCCAATAAAGGTTGGGTTTAGAGGTGGGGTTTGGTGTCACAACTCCTTTCTAAAAATCATACATATCCGTACAACTGAACTCGAAATCGATGAATTCGCCTCTAAACTGACAAAACATAAAATAGTTACGTTTTCTCGTTAGATCAGGCTGGAAAACTCAGCTTTAGAGTTGTCCAAATGAAGTTTTCAGCAATGCATATTACTAATCAAAAATTGTGTTTTGATATATGTAAGGTAATTTACAAAAATATCTTCATGGCACATAATATTTATTAATATTTCAATGATTTTTGGCAATAAAGAAACATGGAACATTCTAACTCATACAATGTATTGTTGGTTACTGTCAAAACTTTACCTGTGAAACTTAAGAGTTAGATCATTTGGTCCAGGGTCACAAATATGCAATAATAATATAATAAAATAAACATAATTAATATATATATTAAAATAAAATATTTACAATAAAATAATGCATGGACAAAGTTAGAGATATGTTAAAGTATTAATAACTAAACACTGTAATTTAGAGCACAAAACGTTCATGTTAATATTAATTTTTAGACAATACCAATGTTTTTACTTCAGAAGTATTAAGCAATACTTTGTGAAATAATTCTGACTTTTTAAAATGTTTGTTATTTTGACCAATTATTATATTGTCCCTAAAAGCTCTTAATGACAGTCTTTTCATTTAAAATGTGTGAATACTATCAGACATAATTAAACAAATATTAACATTTCAACACATGCATATTCAGAAAAAAATCTGAATTTTGACAATAAATCTATATAAAATATTCCATGTTTCCAAACATTAAATATTAGTGAAATATAAATGTGTGCAATATAGACAAAAACATATATTACATATTAAATGGATAGTTCACTCAAAACTGAAAATTACCATTTATTCTCCCTCGTGTGATTTTAAAACTGGGGAAACTGGGTTTCTTTCTTCTGTCACACAAAAAAGAAGATATTTTGAAAAATGCTGGCTAATGACACCCATATTGACTTCCATAGTAGGAAAAAGTCAGGGGGGAGGGGGCATCCAATACCATTCTTTAAAATAACTTATTTTGTGTTCAACAGAAGAAAGAAACTCAAATAGTTTTGGAACAAGCGAAATGTGAAATTTAACTATCCCCTTAAGTAAAATAAGTGTGACATTTGTTCAATAAATAACTAGAAACAGTGAGCACGTACTAGGTTTTGATGTTTTGATGTCAACTTTGATTGACAGGAGCCAGAGTGTCAGAATGAACAAGTCAAGCTGACTGTGGATGTCCAGGAGGAAGTCCTGCCTCCTCGCAGGAAGAGAGGACTGAGCTCTGTCAGCTTCTTCAGTGACGCCATGGATGGTGCGACACACTACAATTACAAAAATATACACATTTTAAAGAGTATAGTGCTAAAAAACAATGTACAGTTGAAGTCAGAATCATTAGCCCTCTTGAATTATTGATTATTAGCCCCCCTGTATATTTTCCCCAATTTCTTTTAAATGAAAATAAGATTTCTTCAACACATTTCTAAACATAATAGTTTTAATTACTCATTTATAATAACTGATTTATTGTATCTATGCCATGATGACAGTAAAAAATATTTGACTAGATATTTTTCAAGACACTTCTATACAGCTTAAAGTAACATTTAAAGGCTTAACTAGGTTAACTAGGCAGGTTAGGGTGATTAGGCAAGTTATTGTATAACGATGGTTTGTTCTGTAGACTATCAAAAAAAATATATATATAGCTTAAGAGGGCAAATAATATTGACCTTACAAAATTAAGAACTGCTTTTATTCTAGCCAAAATAAAATAAATAAGACTTTCTCTAGAAGAAAAAATATTATCAGACATACTGTGAACATTTCCTTGCTCTGTTAAACATCATTTGGAAAATATATGAAAAAGGTGAAAAAAAAAATTCACAGGAGGGCTAATAATTCTGACTTCAACTGTATTTAGCCACTCACATCTGAATATGCAAAACTGTTCACAATAAAAGCACTTCAAATCAGTTTGATACCATTCTTTGTTCCTTTGACACTTTTTTCTAGTATCTTGTAATAATAGATGCACAATATATTGGCATGCATATCGCTGGAATAAAAAATTAGGCCGATATTTTTAAGCCAATAAATTATGCAATATTGACACATTTTGTTAAATCACTGCACATACTTGCTGCCATCACTGTTTTATTAATTTTCAGGTATTTTCGTTAATGTTCAATAACTTGGTTGCTGCATTTATCTTTTGTTAGGTGGTAGATTTGATTTATAAAAAAGAAAGTCGGCCATAACAAAAAATATTTGGCTAATAAAGTTCAGAGATCAGTGAAACTTTTCTGACGTTAAAATAAATTCATTTATTCACTGTATGCATTTGCCTTTTGTTTTTGTAATCATGCAGAAAAAAATAAATATATATATATATATATATATATATATACATACATACACACACACACACACACACACTACCTGACAAAAGTCTTGTTGCAATGTGAGATGTAAGAGCAACAAATAATAACTTGACTTCTAGTTGATTATTTGGAAAAAATTCAGAAGGTAGATTTTTCTGATGAATTGATCTGTTGAGATTTTGATTGTTGAGCTGCATCCCAATCATCACAAATACTGCAGAAGACCTACTGAAACCTGCATGGACCCAAGATACTCTCAGAAATTAGTCAAGTTGGGTGAAGGAAAAATCATGGTTTGGTGTTATATTCAGTATGGGGTCATGCAAGAGATCTGCAGAGTAGGTGGCAACATCAACAGCCTGAAGTATCAAGACATTTGTGCTGCACATTACATTACAAACCACAGGAGAGGGCAAATTCTTCAGCAGGATAGCGCTCCTTCTCATACTTCAGCCTCCACATCAAGGTTCCTGAAAGCAAAGGAGGTCAAGTTGCTCCAGGATTGTCCAGCCCAGTCACCAGACATGAATATTATTGAGCATGTCTGGGCTAAGATGAAGGCATAGAAGATGAATCCAAAGAATCTTGATGAACTCTGGGAGTCCTGCAAGAACACTTTCTTTGCCATTCCAGATGACTTTATTAATAAGTGATTTGAGTCATTGCAGAGATGTGTGGATGCAGTCCTCCAAACTCATGATGGAGTCAGACACAATATTCAGTCTTTCTCCACTGCAGCATGACTTTATATTCTATACTGGACATTATTTCTGTTAAGTGACAAGACTTTTGTCTAAGCAAAGTCAGACTTTACTGTCCTAATTAAAGAATTAAGGTATGATCATATTTTATTTAGTTAAAATAAGCATAATCTAGAAGCCTTCACCTTTCATATAAGCCACTTCTGATACCAAATGATCAACTAGAAGTCAATATTTATTGTTCCTAAAACTTACCAGTACTTTAAAGTAATGGTCAATTAATTTAGTTTATGTTATTTAAGTCAAATAACGTTAGTTCACGTCTACAAATCTCTAGAGTTATCGGTTATCATGAGGGTAAAAAATATCATATGCTGTAAAATTTTTAAAAAGTTTACAAATTTGAGTGCATAGAACATGAAACATTTGAGTTGTCCCCAAAAATAGCACGATTTTTTGTAGTTCATTTTAAATTAGTACTTTGCAGCAAAAAATTGGAGTGTATCAGTGCATCCCTACTTCTAATGATATGCAATGTTGCTCGCCATGACTGTATCCCAAAGGCTAAAAGTATCAAACACCAGCTCACCTTACTTTTTCCCCTTTAATTCTCCTCTTAGAACTGGAAGAGGCCCGTCAGAAGTGTCCTCCATGCTGGTATGAGTTTGCACAGAAGTATCTGATTTGGACGTGTTCTCCTGCCTGGCTGAGAGTGAAGGAAGGGCTTAAAGTCATGGTGATGGACCCGTTCCTGGACCTCGCCATTACCATCTGCATAGTTCTCAACACGTTATTCATGGCCCTCGAGCACTATCCTATGACTGACGAATTCAACAGCATGCTGAGTATTGGAAACCTGGTCAGTTACTTCTCTTATTGCTACTCTACACATTTTACATCTGTACAATTATTAAGTCAAGTTGAGCTTTAAGGGGCCGTTCACACAAAGCATGATAACGATAAATTCCGAATGTAAAACAACGACAGTTCAGACCACAGCCATAATATAATGATAAATATGTAGAGAAACGACATTGTTGAAATTATTTTCAGAAAGTATTTTTCCCAACTTCCATTATAAAGGGCTCGCACAATTTAAATCTACAGATGACATTGTGGAATTGTGTGAATTAAGCTCACTGCTTAATTTTTGATGTTTTCATTGATTGTCATACATCAGAAGATAATGACTTGTCTTGGAAACTTTTCTTTTTTAAATGCTTCCAAATGATTTGTCTTTGAAACAATCGTTAATACCATGGAAAAAATTATACAAATAAATGTGATTTATGCAAGCCAGGCTAGCAAACTTAAAAGGCTAGGAACTTAAAAATAAGTCCCTCAAGTATCTAGGTCTAGATCAAGGATGTCAAATGATCAGGCCCGCGAAAAGGTTTAATCCGGCCCGCGTGAGGATTCTGTAAAGTATAAAAACGAGGTGCAATTTTTTAAAAAAAGAAGCTGCTGTTTCAGTTGAATTACCTTTAAACAGTTATTTTATCTGATAAAGCAGGGATTCTTAACCGGTGAGCCGCGGCCCACTAGTTTGATTACTTCAAACTCGGCGCAAAAAACAGCCTCATGATCGCATCTGCAACTAGTAGGCAACACGTAAGTCAGTTCATTCACAAACTCTGCGTGAAATGAAAGTCTCTCTGTCTATTATTGTGTGAACTAGTTAATATATCTGCATAGTTGCCCAAATGAATGTCCTGTGAGTGATTTATAACAGACACGCGCCCATATAGGATCTAGCGAAGCTCAATGATGTTTCTGCCATAGAATGTAAAATAAACTTGCATATGAGCTTCAGACTCGCTCTAGCGGAGCTGTTCACGTTCACTCCCAATATTATCCAGCTGCAAACTCAACCACCATCAGACCGATGGGTTTTAACAGATTTAGGGTGTTTTACTGTATTTTACATTTGTTTGTATATTTTTGAATAGTAGATATTCAGTCAGTACAGCTTAAAGCAAAAGCTGCTCTTTTGCAATCTCCCTGTTGACCTGTGGTTCTTTTTGTATCTGTATGTTTGAAGAAAAAAAAAAAAAAAAAAAAAAATTAAAAAAAAATAATAATAATAATAGTAATAATTATATATATATATATATATATATATATATATATTAGGGATGTAACGGTATCAGAATTTCACGGTACGGTAATACCTCGGTATGAATGTCACGGTACGGTATTTATTGAATCATTTACAGGAAAAAACAAAACTTATGAAAATACTCCAAAAAAGTGCCAAAAGTGTCAATGACATACAAATTAGCCATCTATCTGTAAGCTTTGAAACAGGAACTTCAATTTTAATAACAAAAAAATATTAAACTATGTAAAAAAATAAAGTTTCAATTTAGTATTGTTGAAAACTCATCACATTCAACATTTAATCACTCACTCACTTAGATTGTCTGCATCAATCTGAACAGTGTGCTGTGTTTCTGCAGTCCCCATGACTGATTATTAGTCGTGTTCCCCAACTTGCAGGCACGTGCACACACAGGGCTCAACCTGTGCAGTGCACATGCCCTTTTTAGTCTTGGATAGAAAGTTCCCTTCCAAAATGATCAAAAGTGCCCCCGCGACGCGACACACCCTCCGTCCCCGCTTTACAGTACACGCGCGACAACACAGCTGATCAGAACACGCGCGACAACACCACTATTCAGTACGCGCTCGGCGACAACACCCGCTTCCAGCTTCCAGCTCTTTTTGATTCCCGCTTCTAGCAGCACACTGCATTTCCGCATTACTGGATCTGTAGCGACAACAGACCGCAAGGGATGATGGCCAAGCCTGGGCTGATGGAAATTGTAGTTTTCGCTACCTCCCGTTAGCTTCATTCGCCTGAGCAAATTTTCTCAGAAGACCTATAGTTTTACCGAGTCATGCGACTACGGTAATATCGAAAAAAATTTATATTGCGGTATGACGGTATTTACAATACCATTACATCCCTAATATATATATATATATATATATATATATATATATATATATATATATATATATATATATATATATATATATATATATATA